>NW_021703769.1:15354182-15626706 GCF_005190385.1 Monodon monoceros | reverse complement strand
AATTAGGCCTCAGTCATGGTTTGGTCCAGAACATCAAAAAGCACTGAAAACCAGGTCTATGGCCGTTCTTTGGGAGTATCTTTGGTTGTCAAGAGTTTTATTTCCCATCCAACTGAGTACCTAGCAAGAACAACCCAGACAGGGAAATCCAACGAGGGCCTATAAGCTTTCTCCCAGCTCTAAGCATGTAATTGGCAGCCACGATGTTGCCTTTGATGAATTCCTAGAGCACACTGCTGACCTCAAAGCCAGGGACCCCAATCTGCAACAGTGGGGGACAGAGAGGCCTGTTCATGGTGATAAGACACCAGGTGACTCCTCTGGAATGGGATAACACCATGAGGTCTGAGGATTCAATACTCCCTTGCTTTATAGTATAATCCTGGGCTTACCGAAAATACTGACATTTTTAATGCATGTGTATAATTCAGCACTCAACGTGTGTAATTCACTTGAGTCTTGAGTAAACTACTGGGTGTGCTAGCAACAGGCCAACTTTAACTTATTCTTAGGGTATAACCAAGCAAAGCAGGGACACTGCCCTCTCGTTTTTAAAGAGAATTTGTTATTTCAAATTAATATCAAAGTTATCATCATGAGAAAAAAATAAAACCTTTATTGGACTTTGTTACATTTACTTTACAGTTTAGTATTGCTTTTACCTTAAAGGACGTAAGGTGGGGGATGGTACACGGTAATGTTCTGGAAGTTCAGGACCTTTAAAAGTCTTAAACTGGCTGGCCCTGCTTTAAAGAAAATGAGGTGATTGCATTTCAGTGGCAAAGTAAGGGGCTACACCTCCCCGAACTGCCCCCCAAATCCCTGGCAACTTTATCTCTGAACCATGGCATAAGGTACTGGTTTAAATGGTGGCGGTTCCAACACTTCATATCAAGCCCTGTTTCCTGACCCCTCACCTACAGCTCAACTGATACTGTCCCCTCTATGTCCCATCTGTTTAATTCTGTAAGAACACCTCAAATCTAACTTCCGCAAGATTATGGCTGAATATCTCTGACCTTTGACTATTGTCCAGTCTCATATTAGCCCACACGGAGATTAGCAGCTACCACCAGATGTGCTTAAAATGGGTTAAGCACTTTGCAAAGTAGTTTTACTCCCTAAACAATCTTTTGTACTAAGATAAACTTCCAAACAAAGGAAACACTGAGGCTCAGACAGCTTGTCATTTGCCCAAGGTCATAAAGCATAGTATATACTCAGTAAGTATTAACTGACCAGTCTGACTGATAGAAAATGACAAAAGCTTGTTTGCAAACCTAAACAGTCTGACTCTTAGCCATCTTGAGGGACCACCTCCCATCTTTCTTCTAGTGCAAATTGTTCCTCCCCTTCCGGTTTTTCTCACCATATAAACGGAACCACCATACACTCAGGTGATTAAACCAGCATCACTAGGAATCTACCTCTCCCCCGTAGCTAATCAATTGCCAAGTTAAAATTTTTAATTACTCAGTAGCTCTCAGCTGTCAGTTTCTCTCCATCCTCACTTTGACTTCTTTGTTTCAAATCTTATTATATGGACTGCCCCTGGTCTCATGTCCCTAAATCCATTCTCCACATATCAGCCACAGTGACTGAAGACATCATTCATCCATGTCACTCTGAATATGTGAATATGTTCCCTGTTGCCCTCGCATAAGGTCCAAACTCTTCAATGTGGTTTACAAAGCCCTTCGTGACCTAGTCCCTGCCCACTTCTCCCCTTTACAGCTTCACTGAACATGTTTGTTTTTTTTTTAATCTCCCTACCCTTAACATACCGTTTAGTCTACCCTTCAGCAATGCCATTCCACTTCCCCATTTCTCTTTTATTAGCTAACTCCTAACATTTCTTGGCTTAGACAACACTTTTTCCAAGAAGCCTACCATGACACCCCAACCTAGCACCTCTACTTTGAGTTCTCTGCAATTCCTAAATCACAGCACTAATCACAACACGTTGTACTACCTGTCAGCTCATTATACCCTCCTCGAAACTCTAAGTCCAAGATGGCAGAGCCGCTGTCTGTCATGTTTAAAGGTGCATCCCAGAACCTGACCGGGCCTGGTACAGAACGCGCAGTAAATCTTCCCTGAGTGAACTGTTCTTTTCTACCGCCCTGTGTGCTGCCTCTCCCGAAGAAGCTTCCCGACAGTGCTGACCTTCTCTCTCATCTACCCAAGTGTCTTGCCCAGAAAAGATATTTAGTACCATTTCCAAATGAGTTCAGGACTCTACTCACCAGCCAGACCTTAAGTTTTAGAAGGAACAGGAGCATTCTGCAAGATGATTTATAAACCTGACTGTCCATATGTCCAAAAAAAAAGAAAAACATAGAATGGCTGCTAACTGATAAAAGCTGTTAAAGAAAGGGCCTTAAAAGCTTGTCTTTCTATTTTAATCAAATACCTTTATAGTGCAAATAATAAATTCACATGCATTATACTTTTACATACTCATAACAAGATAATTACATAGACTAAAGTTGCACGGTTTTCCCAAGTGAATCTTCAGTTTAACCAAACCTACAAAGCATTTAATTGAAATTAACATTTCTGGCAAAGCCACAGGCTTAAATCAAGCAGCATCAAGACTGTAGTATTAAAAAAAAAGTAAATGAAAAAATTCAAGATATAGAAACAGTAGCCATACTAGCAACCCCTTTCTGGGGCAAGACCCACACATGTACTCCTCTCGCCAAGCACTATGAGTTTAAGGACTGAACAAAGAGCCTGTTTCACACAAGACTTTCACAGAAGAAAACTGTCATAGAAATGCATTATAATTACTATGCTTTTTAAAGATTTTGCAATAGAAATATATTAACGACGGCCTCAAATATCCAACATTTTTCTGTCTTACATGTTAAATCAAAGTTGTAGGAACCTATAAGTCTTAATAAAGAACTCTCTTCACAGCACAGCTGTAGTTCACTTTAAAAGGCAAAACGTTCCTTTTACTCTATATCCTTACAAATAAACATAATATAGATATAAACGAAAAGTTCTGATCCTGCATCAAGCATCATTCACTCTTGCCCTCTGATATAAACCTGGATATAGTCTTATTTGCAGAGAGTTTGCTTAATATATTAGTTGAAGCAAAAGTAAAAGGGATGTGAGCTTTCAGCAAAGGAGACCTTTATGAATTTCAGTGTGTCCTTGGCACTCAGAGCTTCAGCTGAAGTCTCGACTGGTGAGGACGAGCGGAGCCACAAGGGTCCAGACGTAGAGGAGGAGGCAGACCCAGCTGGAACTGATCTTGACCCACACAGCTGGCCACTTGCTGGTCATGGTCTGGAAGTTTGCATCAGGGCTAAGAAAACAGCAGAGAGGTAGGTAAAGGAGCCTAATTTCAGCATTCAGCAGCCCCTCAGCAAAAGCTAAGAAATGCTCCAGTGAAATTCGACTGACACGACTCCCTAGTAAGTTTCTAGAAGAGACTTGAGAAAGCTGTGATTTTTAGTTTTTATGAGCAGGGGACTCTGCCTCTCAAACAGCTTTTATCTTCTTGCCTGCATGAAGAACCGTGACTATTCCTTGCAAAAAGTTCTTCAGGAACATCTAGCTCTTCTACATATTGGTCAAAGTCTAGATTGAAATGACCTCCCTGAAACTCTCCTTCCTTACCACATGATTACTTTGATCAGAATACTCTATACGGACATCTCTAGACAGAGAAAAATCAGGGAACAAAGACAAGTCAGCTCACTTAATGTCATGATTTTCTCTCTCAAGTAACTCAAGTTTGGAAGGGCTTCCCGTGATTTTCACTGTAAGAATTCCAACTGGATTTCAAATGCAAGAGGAGAAAAAGTCAAAAGTATTTCAGAAAAGAGCACTGAACACAACTTCATTATAAGGGTAAAGAAAGGGGATTCTGAAGTCAGGACAATGGATGGAGACTTTACAGGCAACCCCGAGGGGCTAAGTGTTTTTCCCTCGATTCTCTCTCTGCCTCCTACCTGTACCAGTTGGTCAGGGTCATCATGATGTACAAGGAAGCCGAGCAGAGCATGAGGTGGAATATGGAGTAGTTGTACTGCACGCCCTCTCGCTCGTTGTCCACAGCCCGCCGAGGCCGTCCATCTTCCTCATCGCTGGCGCCATTGGCAGTTGTATCACGGAGGATCACGCTGTCACTTCCTGACAGGGTCAGCTTACTTACTTGGCTATTGCTGGCATTGCGGATGCTGGAGAGTGACCCCAAGAAGGTAAGTCAGAAAGGGGCCATTGGGCTTCCCTGGTGGCGCAGTGGTTGAGAGTCCGCCTGCCGATGCAGGGGACATGGGTTCGTGCCCCGGTCCGGGAAGATCCCACATGCCGCGGAGCGGCTGGGCCCATGAGCCATGGCCGCTGAGCCTGTGTGTCCGGAGGCTGTGCTCCGCAACGGGAGAGGCCACAACAGTGAGAGGCCCGCGTACCGCAAAAAAAAAAAAGAAAGGGGCCATGAACACGAAATGCTGTCACTGGTCTATACACATGAAGGTTATTTCTGAACTGTTCCTGCTTTGGGGACCGAAGGGCTTCTGAAGGGTTTGCTTAAATGCCTGTCATCACAAGACAGGGACAGTACTCTCATCAGTTACAGTTTGAGGGTTTAACTGCCTAGGAGTTTCCCAAAACATACTATGCTCTCAGTGTCTGCTTCCAGGACTTCACAAGTACCTCTCTCCTTTGCTTGGAATGCACTCCCCACCTTCTCCCAGCTAACTTAATCACCCTTTAAATTCTCTGATCATGCTGTGCCCTCTAGGAGGTCTTCCCTGGCATCACCCTATCACTAGGCTGGATTAAATTCCCACAGCTCCTTACTCTTCCTTCTGCTATATCACTTACTGTTCTTGTCTTCCTTGCTATTCATAGAACTTTTTGACAACAGTGACCTTAGTCATCTATGCATTTCTAGTACACAGCAGATATTCACTAAAAGTTTGTTAAATGACTGAATTAAAAAGTACATACAAATAAAGGACAAAACCCACATGAACATCTCAACAGACAAAGAGAAAGCATTTTACAAAAATCTGATATTTTTTTCATGATAAAAACTCAAAATAAAAATAGAGAAGAACATCCTCAAACTGATAAAGGGCATCTATCAAAAAGTCAGGGCTGGGCTTCCCTGGTGGCGCAGTGGTTGAGAGTCCGCCTGCCGATGCAGGGGACACGGGTTCGTGCCCCAGCCTGGGAAGATCCCACATGCCACGGAGTGGCTGGGCCCGTGAGCCATGGCCGCTGAGCCTGCGCGTCCGGAGCCTGTGCTCCGCAACGGGAGGGGCCGCAGCAGTGAGAGGCCCATGTACCGCAAAAACAAACAAACAAACAGTCAGGTCTAACATCATACTTAATAGTGAAAGACTAAAAGCTTTGCCCCCAAGATCAAGAATCAAAGGAAAACAAACAAAAACAGTCACAGACAGTATGAAAACAAATGAACATAGCTGTATGCCAATAAAACTTTATTTACAAAAACAGGAAGCCAGCCCAAAGGGCTGTTATTTGCCAACCCATATTTTAAGCAATCATTAAAAAAAGAAAAAAGGATAAATCTACACATTATGTGCAAAGCTGTCCAAATTATGACAAATTCATAGGCATTTCAGAACAGTATATATACTGTTATATAGAATGCTCCCAATTTATTTATTTATTTATTTTTTTTTTTGTGGTACGCCGGCCTCTCACTGTTGTGGCCTCTCCTGTTGCGGAGCACAGGCTCCGGACGTGCAGGCTCAGCGGCCATGGCTCACGGGCCTAGCCGCTCCGCGGCATGTGGGATCTTCCCGGACCGGGGCACGAACCCGTGTCCCCTGCATCGGCAGGCAGACTCTCAACCACTGCGCCACCAGGGAAGCCCGCTCCCAATTTATTTTGAAAAAATTAGATATCAAGTGATATAAATAAAATTATGTAACTATTTATAAAAATATGCATAATTATATAGATACAGATAGGTCAATAGACAGTAAGTATAAGCAAAGGAAAAAAGCCTGAAATAATATGTACCAAAATGTTAATCATAGAAGAGGTAAATTTATAGAGGGAGGACCATTTCATTTCCTACTGTTCTCACTTAAGCTATTAATTTATATAAATATATCCTTGCCCATTTTTATTATTTCATATTTTAAAGTTATTAAAGTAACATGCACTTATACAGACAATATCAATAAAAATGGGTGGGAGAATGAGTGAATACTGCTAACACAGGTTATATCTGGTGTCCTGGATTAACTACAGACTAACATTTCATGTATAACAGTGATCAGAAAATAAAGATTGTTTTAAAAAAAGATAAGCCAACCAATTTTCAGAGCCAGTATTCTAGCTGATCCAGGGTCAGGTAAAGGCTTTATCCTCCTATACAAAGGAGAACATATCTCTTAGTAAGCCTGGGAGGAATTATTTGATGAGAGGATTTACTGAACTTAAAGAAGTGTACACAGCAAGGTAACTGAAGCAAGTCAATGACTTTAATAAGGAAGAGTTAAATTTTTGTAATTCTTCTCACTGTTTTTTGAAAGCAAAATAGCTTCTTCACTCTATTACTAACCTTCATAAGAATCTTGTCCTAAGTACTTTTAAACTTACCTAGAATACAAAAGGGAGAGAACAAAGACGACCAGCCCAATAAAGTTCTCTTTATTCAGAGAAGGCCCACTCTGCGATGGTGCAGCAGGAGTAGGGGCAAGAGCAGTTGCATTTGCAGGAGCCAAGGTTGGTGAGGTCATGTGCATAATGATGCTCAATAGGCCAGGGTTGCAGGAATGATCTGAAAATGAAAAACTGTTTATATCTTTTGGTATAACTCATTTGGTCCAAAAGGATTTGAGGGGTGTGCTATACATCACTCATTCGTGATTTAAAACATGGGAATGCTACACTTCAAAGAACCTGCAACTGGGAAGTCAGTAACGCATCTGTGTTGCAACCAGAGACTTAGTTTTAGAAAAAAGGAAATGAAACTACAACAACAAAGTATTTGTCAAATATCATAAATGTCAATCTTGATTTCACTGGGTTTGAAATTTAACTGGCAAGTCTTTTTGGCTCTATAGTTGTGTTTAAAGCACAAGTTTACAGACTTAGAAAACAAACTTATGATTACCAGGGGGGAAGGGATAGTTAGGGAGGTTGGGATTGACATGTACACACTGCTATATTTAAAATGGATAATCAACAATGACCTACTGTATAGCACAGGACATTCTACTCAATATTATGTAACAACCTAAATGGGAAAATATATAACTGAATCACTTTGCTGTACACCTGAAACTATCACAACATTGCTAATCAACTATACTCCAATATAAAATAAAAACTTAAAAAAAAAACTAATTTGTTTGCAAAATAAGGCTAGATTCAATAAACTTGGCCTGGTTAGCAAAAAAAAAAAAAGCACAAGGAGTTTATCCCTAGTTTTGTTTCTACATAGTTACATAGGAATACAATAAAAATAAGTTGAGTCATCACTGAATGGTCTGAAATAATGGTTTTCCTTGAAAAGGAGTCCATAAAATACCCCCACTGAGAAACAATCCCATAAGATCTACAAAAGGAGATTTCCTGCAGCTGTTTCTTCTGCAGCCTGTACCACCAAAGTAACACTCAATTAAAGTAATTCTACAAAGGGCCAAAACAATGTTGCCTTGTTCAGCTCTTAACTAGTTTGACTTAGTCCAGGGAAAAGTCTGGACTATATAAAGGACTGTGGTCCTTTAGGCTGTCAGCTCTGAAGAGCTATGAATAGACATGGAGAATAAAACCTGAAAGGTAAATACCGTGGACACTGTACATTTAAGTGAAGTTTTTTGTCTGTTCATTTGTTTGTCTGACATTTGCTCCAGCTCTAGTTTCTGCACCCACCAAAGGAGTAATTTCTTACTTTCTTTTTTCTTTTTCTTTTTTTTTCTGGCTGTGTGGCGCGGCTTGTGGGATCTTAGTTTGCCGACCAGGGATCAAACCCAGACCCACAGAAGTGAAAGCATGGAGTCCTAACCACTGGGCTTCCAGGGAAATTCTCATTTCTTACTTTCTTTTCACCAAATGAATGCGTTATTAAAACTCCCTTACCAGGTTCATTGGACATGGCTGACCATGTGAGGTACATGGTGTAGAGGGTGATGATAGAGGACTGCAGGAGGCCAGAACGAGGCTGGTGTTCCTACAGAATCAAAAAGAAAACAATGCCATAGGAATTGCAAGGGCTGAATTTCTAAAACCCAGCATACTTCCTGGGACCCACTAAATTGTTATTAATTGAGAACCTTCTAATTCTGCTTGACAGTTGAAAGATGACAAGTAACCTTTCAGTTTGAGTTAGCTTGAAAAAGAACCAAGAAAGAGGAGGCATGTACTACTGGTTCTCAGGCATTTCATAATCCTGGAAATTCCTGTATATCATACAAAGGCTTAGATTTACTACTAGTTCCTTGGTATAGTGAACTCTAAGCTAAGCTTTGCCACTGGCTAGCTTGGTGACCCATCACCTCTCTGGAACTTCGGTTTTCTCACTTTTAAAAGGAGAGGTGGGCTTCCCTGGTGGCGCAGTGGTTAAGAATCTGCCTGCCAATGCAGGGGACACAGGTTCGAGCCCTGGTCCGGTAAGATCCCACATGCCGTGGAGCAACTAAGCCCGTGCGCCACAACTACTGAGCCTGTGCTCTAGAGCCCGCGAGCCACAACAACTGAAGCCCACACGCCTAGAGCCGGTGTTCCGCAACAAGAGAAGCCACCGCAATGAGAAGCCCGCGCACCGCAACGAAGAGTAGCCCCTGCTCGCCGCAACCGGAGAAAGCCCGCGCCCAGCAACAAAGACCCAACACAGCCAAAAATAAAATAACTTTTTTTTTTTTCAAAAAGGAGAGGGCTTCCCTGGTGGCGCAGTGGTTGGAAGTCCGCCTGCAGATGCAGGGGACACGGGTTCGTGCCCAGGTCCGGGAGGATCCCACATGCCACGGAGCGGCTGGGCCCGTGAGCCATGGCCGCTGAGCCTGCGCGTCCGGAACCTGTGCTCCGCAAGGGGAGGGGCCACAACAGTGAGAGGCCCGCGTACCGCAAAAAAATAAAAATAAAAAAAAATAAAAAAAATAAAAATAAAAAAGGAGAGGTGATGTCTAGATGTTCTTTTCATACCTAAATTCATATCTGAATTTTAAAAATATTGTATTTAAATGACGAAACTCAGGAGCATGAGTTCTGTTTTAAATATTAAAATCAATTATTTTTTCTAGTTGAATTCCCCTAAAATATCTTTGCTAAAGATTCCTAAGAATCATTCTCATGATATAAACAATTTTATAAGAATGATAAATTCTCAAGTTACATAGATATTTTTCTTAAATAATAGGGAAATTATTCATTTACTGGCCCTCAATGGCACATTTTAGAGTGATTAAGTTATAATTAAGAAGACTTTATCGTGTTGAAGTAGAAAAATGTTTAAGTAGATAAACTTGGACATAAATTCATACAACAGGTTACCTAGGTTTCAAGTTTAGCATTAATTAAAAATCCTTCACAGGAGGAAGAAGCAGAAATCACAACCATACCTGAATTTTTGGATGGATTGACATAATAGAAACCACAATGCAAAGGATCAGATTAAAACTGATGAAGAACTTGTTTTCTGTGCAGCCATCTGGTTTGGTGTAGTATGTGTAGAGCAATACGACAGAGATGATTGACAGGATATAAAACATGCTTGTGACAGACAGTAAAGCTAGAAAAAAGAAAACAAACATGAATGCCCACAGTCATAACAAACTCTTATACTAACGAGGACCAATTTTCACCCTATTTAACGTAGCATAATGCAGTATGGCTCTCATAGGGGTTTAGATACCTACCCGCATACCAGCACCTTGGGTTCCCTTCTTCCATTCGATTTACCCATGATTCATTCCAAGAGTGAGCAAAGTCCACCAACAGCACCAGCTGGATAAGGATGAAGAAGGCAGCCCCCACCATGCCAATAAAAAACCAGGCTACAAACCAAAAGCACAGTTACTCTTCACCATAGGAGCAACATTTCAGAATGTTACTGTCCAACATTCTAAAAAGATTTCAATTCAAGTAATAGAGAGGTAATAAAGACATTGTCTCCAGCAGTACAGCAAGATTATTGCAATTCCAAACTCAAAGGCATTCTCTGAGAAGTGTTCTGTTGGGTTTCAGACCTTTTAAAACTTGTTCTAGCTTGTGCCAAGGGGAGCCTAGGGTCTGACATTCCAAATGGAAAAGACATAAGACCTTTCCTTTACTTACAGGGATAAAAATCACAGTGGAAATCCACAGATGTCACGATAAGGAAGCAGGTTAAGACAGGAATAGTGGAACACATGGTTACAAGTCCTTACTTTGACAAGCTCTCCGATTAACGTGGTATTACCAAGTGAGAAGAGAAACTATTAAAATATTGGCAAATGAACATATGGTTCCAGAACAGCTGAGAAGTGGGCTGAATGCCTCCCGGCTTTAATCAATCAATTAATATCTTAATATTAGTACCAAGTCATGGTAATTGGACACCATCTCATTTAATTACCAGTTCTGCAAAAATCAGTAATGAAAATGTAGCTTTAACACAATCATTTGTAGAGTTTGTATATATTATAATTGACCCCCCAATAGTGAACCATACCTGTGGTGAAGTGGCCCCCAGGGATATAGAAAGATCCAACCATGATACCAACAATGGCAGCAATTTTGAAGAACCAAAACCTATTAAAATATAAAAGTACACTTCTGAAATGCTAATTTTTGCCCTTTCACTGAGAAAAATGAATTTCTAAAAGGCAAAAATAAAGCCTTACTAGCCACTTCCAACATGATTAGGCTTATTTCTTCATTTGACATGAAACTACTTCACTCAATACTTCACACAATTTAAGGACAAACGTTAGCACAGAGACCAAATCATGCACATTCACAAGAAAGAAACATGTTATTTCCCTACTTTTAGCACTTAAAGATAGGCCTTTTTCTAGAATTCTGGAGCATTCTAAACTAACGATGTTAGCTAAATATAAAGCAATCAACTTAGATCTGGGGGAAAGTGAATCACCAAATCCTTCTTTTACAACATGGTAAAACCATGCCCCATAGTGTTAAAAAACCCATCCTGAAACCGTGCCCCATAGTTAACAGACACTGGTGCCCAACAGAAATTCTTGAGCTTGCCTTACACAACAGTGCTAAGGGAACAGCTGGTTAAAGAACCACCCCCGCTTGCAGCCTTGCCTTCAAAAGGCTCATCGTAATTTTTTTTTTCTTCAAATTTCATACCCTCCAACCTTCATATGGCCTAGATAATATACCACAAGACTCTTTTTTAACTACCCCTATAGATAACGTGCCTCTGACTTGTGGGTCACTATAGTAACGGGGGCTTAAGCTGTTTTTCAGAAACTGGGAGTTAGTTTTTCTCCAGTTCAAGCTGCCTAAGACTGGTTGGGACCACTGACCCTAAGACAGGGCCTGCACAGATGTGCAATGAATAACCCTTTTGATATCAGTGCCAAAAATGAATGATCCTTTTGATGTCAGAGTGCCAAAAACTCTACCCTCAGATTATGCTAAGCATCTCCACTTTGAACATGCATCCTATTAAGAAGCATGTAATTCAGATACACCTGTGCAGAACACTGATGACCTCACCTTTTCCTTACCTCCAATTCCCTTTCCCCAAACCTAAGACTACTCTGCTTCTCTATCCCATAAATAACTAAAGCCTCTCGCCTTCGGGGAGGCGGATCTGAGGTCTGTCTTCCCGTCCCTGCTGCAAACCTCAGCATCTCAGGTTGGCTTGCTGCACGTCAGGCGATTGGACATAAATGCCTTGCCCACAATCACACAGTTCGTCACTGGCAAAGCCGGGACCAAACCTGGCTTTCAGTCAATCTTTAAAGACTGCCTTGTATGGCAGAGTGTAAAGAAAGCAGCTTTGGAGCTGGACAGACCTGAGTTTCAATCCTAGCTCCAACCCTCACTAGCTGAGACATCTTAGGCAATTTATTTAGCCTCCCTGTAAAGGGGAACCGGGGATCAGGAATGGGAAGTGACAGAATATGTGAATCAGGGGCCCAAATATATTCACTATTTATCTTTCTGTATACTGTTTAAATATATCAGGTAAATGTTTCTCTTTTAACAACAGAAAGAAAAAATGTGTGTGTGTGTGTGTAGTGCTTAGCACAACGCTTGAACTGTTTCACAGGTGTTCCATAAAAATCTAGGCACTTTAAGCAAAGGTATTTTTAAAAAATACAGGAAAAAGACAAGATTCTCCTTGTCCACTCTACCTCTTCCATGCTGCAGGGCTCCAACTGAAAATGACGTTGGAACAACTTCCCATGTAGAGTAGGTCGGAAATACATACGGGCCACTGATTTACATACTCTACTGCTTTCATCAAAATGGCAACATTAACTGCTGAAGGGGAGGATGCACATCATAACATAACAAGTTAACAATAAATAATTCCTACAAACCCATTGTGTATCGCTGCTCTGGGATCTTTACTCGTTTTCACTTTTAACATGAGCAGAAAGAAGGCAAAGAAAAAGACGGCCAAGGCAAAGTTGATTCGATATACGGCTTTATAACGAACCAGCACATCACAATGTTTATCCATGATTGTATCAGCCACCTTGGTTTTAAGTCCTTCATCACAGAATCCAGGAATCTGGAAAAAGCAATTTTAATGTTATGGGAATATCCACATTTAAAGAGAGATTCTATTCCACAATAGGAAAGCCTGGATTTTTAAAACTGACCACTTAAACAACTGCAAGACTCTCCTGTGGGACTTTTCTCTTTGCCTTCCAATTCACTTACAATCTTGTCACCAAATAGTATAAACAAGTTGCATTTTGAAAATAAAAGGCAAGAGTTCTCTCTCTCTCTTTTCAATATTTTATTTATTTATTTATTGGCTACGTTGGCTCTTAGTTGCAGCACACGGGATCTTTCATTGCAGTGTGCAGTCTCTTTGCTGCAGCCCGCGGGCTTAGTTGCTCCATGGCATGTGGGATCTTACTTCCCCGACCAGGGATCAAACCCGCGTCCACTGCATTGGAAGGCGGATTCTTAACCACTGGACTACCAGGGAAGTCCTGAGTGCTCTCTTTTTGGCCCTTACCTGTGGATGAGGTTATCTCCCATTTTCCCATGAGTTTTCATGCTACAACCCACTCCTTCCGAAGGTGAAGGGCTAGTCTAGTTTAAATGTTTAAAACTAAACATACAAGAAAAGATAAAGTTTCAGGGCCACTCTTTTAATATCTTTCCCAAAGCTGTTAGACTAAAGATGTTCATTCTGACTACCTTTACTTTGGGAAAAGACTGATACCTTTATATTCTGTGTCTTGACTATGACCAAAGTTTAAAATCCCAACAAATGCAACGAACTTGACTTTCACAACAGTGAAGAAATAAGTACTAATTACAACTAAAACTCTACAAAATATAAAAATAATAAAAACCACTACGTTAAATAAGGTTACGGTTACCTCTACTTACCTTCTTCAGCTGAGTTTCCATCCCTTCATGAAACATGATACAACATACAATAGTGCCCAGGAAGAGGATGAAAGCATAGATGAGGCGAGTCACAGTGGAATTCTTACTGTTGGGACAGCAGCTACACAGCAAACATGATGCACCACCGCAAAGGCATGGAACCTGTAATAAGCATATCATCACCATTTGAGACCTCCTTCAGTGGACTCCTTTGTGACATCCAGAACAGAAGATGAGGCCAACCAGGCTTTGAAAGTTTTAACTGAGAACTATAGATGGGAGGAAGTGGTTAAAAGCATGGGCTCTGGAGTTGATATTATTTCTGCCACTTTACCTCAACAAGTTACATAATGCAAGCTTATTTCTCGATCTGTAAATTAAACTCAATAACTGAATCTTCCTCCCTCAGACATTGCTATATTAAATTAGTACTCAACACAATGCCTAAAACACAGTAAAAGCCCAATAAATGTTGGTTATGTTCTCACAGACAGCATATTTTATTTAAAAACAATATATCTTAATACTGAGAAAAATAGAAACTAACTCCACTTGCTGTTTTCTGGGAATCCTAGCTACCAAATCTGATATTACAGCATAAGGCAACATTACATGGAAACCTTTATAAATAATGAAAGCAAGAGACATTTGGCTCCATTCAAGAGTAACCTGGAGTTCGAGCCTTGGTCTGGGAAGATCCCACATGCTGCGGAGCAACTAAGCCCGTGCGCCACAACTGCTGAGCCTGCGCTCTAGAGCCTGCGAGCCGCAACTACTGAGCCCACGTGCCACAACTACTGAAGCCCATGTGCCTAGAGCCTGTGCTCTACACCAAGAGAAGCCATGGCAATGAGAAGCCCGCACACCACAATGAAGAGTAGCCCTGCTCACCTCAACTAAAGAAGGCCCACACACAGCAATGAAGACACAACACAGCCAAAAATAAATAAATAAATTTATTAAAAAAACAAAAAAGTAACCTGGAGATTCCTCAAAGTCAAACATAGAATTATCATATGGCCCAGTAACTACACCCTTACATATACACCCAAAAAAACTGAAACAGGTATTCAAACAAAAACTTGTATATGAATGTTCAAGGTAGCACCATCTACAATTGTCAAAAGGCAGAAACAACCCAAATGTCCATCAACTGATGAATGGATAAGTAAAATGTGGTATACCCGCAAAATGGAATGTTATTTGGCCATAAAAATGAAGTACCGATAGCTGGTACAACATAGGTGAACCTAGAAAACATCATGCTAAGTGAAAGAAGCCAGACACAAAAGGTCACATATTGTATGATTTCATTCATATGAAATATCCAGAATAGGTAAATCCAGAGATAGAAAGCAGATTAGTGGTTTCCAGAGGCTGGAGGGAGTGGGGAGAAGAGAGTAGACTGCTAAACAGAAATCGAGTTTGTCTTTGGGGTGATGAAAATGTTCTGGAATCAGACAGGTGTGATGATAGCCCAACACTGTGAATATACTAAATGTCACTGAATGTCACTTTAAAATAGTTAATTTTATGTAATGTGAATTTTACCTCAATTAAAGCAAAAAAAGTAACCTGGATCTTTGGTCAGCTAAATTCTCCTAATGAGCATTCCAGATGAGAGGACATACTCTGAGTCATTCTTCTATACGCTTGATTAGGAAACCACCTGAATTGCTTTGATAGGTGATGTTATGAAGTCACATTACGAGGACAGGCTAGTTCAGAATCATCAGCGGAAGCAGCAGATGCAACGCTGGGGGATTCTGGTTTTACAGTATATGGTCCCAGTAATAATCTTTATGAGATAATGTCAGGAATACATAGCACCTAGCACACTGCCTTTCATAGCAGGGGCTCTGTATATCAAGGTAACCATTAATATCCATAATCAAAACAGCCATGGGGAATTGACCACCCAGGCTCATCTCCAATTCTTAACTACAATCTGGGTCAAAAGACTGTAACAGAAGTCTGTATCTGGTCGCAGATAGAAATACAGACATTTTACACCTGAAAACAATGACACTAATTGCTTCGGGTTTATTTTGTCTGTAGTCTCACACTCCTGACTCCCTTTAGCTATTTTTTCCCCCCAGCCAATTAAATAAACTAATGATAGTTGCCTACTGTTTGCTATAGGCTGAATTGTGTCCTCCAAAATTCGTAGGTTTTAAGTCCTAATCCCCAGTACCTCAGCATGTGACCTTATTTGGAAACAGGGTTGCTGCAGATGTAATTAGGTAAAATGATGTTATACTGGAGAAGAGTGGGCCCCTAATCAAACACGGCTGATGTCATAAAATGGAGAAATCTGGACACAGACATGCATCACAGGGAGAACATCATGTGAAGATGAAGGCAGAGACTGATAAGGCAAAGGAACAGCAAAGATGGCTACCAAACCCCCAGGAACTGGGGAAGAGGCCTGGAACAGAGTCTACCTCACCACCCTCAGAGGGAACCAACCCTGCTGACACCTTAATCTCAGACTTCTAGCCTCTAAAACCATGAGACAATAAATTTCTGTAATTTAAGTCACCCATTCTGTGGTACTTTGTTATGAGGCCCTGGCAAACCAATACACCTACTTACTTGTTTACATCTTGTACCTTGAGGGGGGCCCACCTAGTGTTATATCTCTTGCACCTTTACACAGTAGGTACTCAATCTGTGGACCAAACTTGTCCTACTCTGTTATGTCACTTCTCCCTCTCAGTAAACAACTCTATTTGAGAGAGGCTGGAACCTGGGACCCTTTACCTGAGTGCTTTGCACCTGGACTAACCCTTGAGCAACAGAATACAAAGAAACTATAAGGAACTCAAAATAACTGCACACATGAACAGTAAGATACAAAAAATCCACAAACCAACTGCCACTTCTGAGGTGCACAGAGCAATAGCAGGGTACTGTGCACGATTCCTGCACAGAGCCCCACCAAGGGGGAGAGCAGATTACCTAAGCCACACCTCTTGCTCAACCCACTGATCCGCCCCTACCCATATCCCATTTAAGGAACCAGTTCCCCCATCTGTTACTTGTTTTTTCTCTCTCTTGCTTGGCTGAAATTCTCCTCTAGCCTCTTATCAATTTCTGTTGATTAAAGAGTCCAAGGACCCAGGTTGCGTCACATACTCTTCCTGTTGCCAAAGGAAGAGTATGTGACTGTTGCCTGTTGCCATACTCTTCCTCCAAGGCCAAAAACCTTGGAGTCATCCTCCATGCCTTCTCTTTTTCCAAAACTCTCATTCCATTTGTCAGCACATCAGCTCTATCCTCAAAATGTATCCAGAATCTGGCCACTTTCATAGCATCCTCAGTATCACGTTGGTCCAAGCCACTACTATCATCCCTCACCTGGATTAAATGCAATAGCTCCTGTCTCGCTGCTATAGCAACCCATTCAGAACCCTGAGTTGGTATAAAAATTATTTTCAGATGAAGACATGTGAGATTCAAAAGAAGCAGAAAAAAATGCCTTCTCAGAGCTTTTCTCATGTGACTGAAAGCAGCAACTGTCATAAATTGTCTCTCCAAGGAAGTTTTATGGCCACGAAGAAGATAAAAGGCCTCTGCACTCACGGAAACAAGTACTATCACAAACTTTCTTATCTCCTGTTTGTTCTCCTAAAAACCCATTTGTCTTTCCTAAAGAACCCTATTTGTTACTCCCATGGAAGCCCTTTTCTGCCCCACCCAATCCTAACCCTAACCCCAATTAAGTCAGGCATATAATAAGCCCTATATTCTAACCACCCCTTTGAGTTATTCAACACTAAGAACCCCTGCGTGTATGTGGGTTGCACAAGTACATGAACTCTTTTTTTCTCTTGCTAATTTGTCTTTCCTCAGTTTAATTCGCAGGCCCCAACCACTAACCCATTGAGAATGGAAGTTTTTCCTCCCCTACACTGCTTTACCCTTTCTTTTCTAACATCTGTTCTCCACACAGCAACCTTGTTAAAACACTGGTCAGATCACATCATTCCTCTTTTCTGTAACGGATCCCCATAATCACATAAGAGTAAAAGCCAACGTCCTTAAATTGGCCAATGGGTATCTACGTGATCTGGCTCCCTTTACTTTTCTGACTTCATTTTCTATTATTCTTCCCCTCACTCATTCCATTCTCTGGTACACTGAATTCCTTGCTGTCCCTCTTGAACAAAAGGAATTAATAAAATATAAAAGTGATTTATAGGTAGAAATGCTTTGATGGCATCAATTCAAATCTCAGCTTTACATCAAAGCCAAAATGTGTTTCCAGTTTCAAATTACCAATTCTCGCCCTAATTATTGTCCTTCTTAACTATTTTTTTCTAAATCTATTTTGTAAACAGTGAGTTTGACCCACTAGTAAACTGTAAAAAAAAAAAAAAAAGAAAGAAAGAAAATCAACTGACCAGGATTTTTTTTTTTAATGTGATAGAAAAGAAAAATTGTACAGCAGGGAGCAAAGGTAAGAATTATTTCAATGTGTGTCTAAATGGGTGTATTAAATCAAGCACGTAAAATTTATTCTTACTTCGGGTCAAGGCTGAAAAACTGGAGAGCCACTACAACCTAGGCCCTTAAAAGACCAACTGCCCTTTTCATTTAAGATCAACAACCTTAAAGGATAGAAAACACATTCTGTCCCTAAGAAAAAGTAGTGGCAGTTAAGGAATCATGCTCCTCGGAACCGGGTGTATGAGTGAACTCATTATATTCTCTTCCATAGATCCCCAAATTCCTTTTTTAAAAGGAATTTTTAAAAGGCGTTTACAATCTACAAAGTGATTCAACCTATTTATCCACTTCATCCTCACAACAGCTCTTGAGGCGAGGAATGCTGGGGTGACGGTCCTCATCTTAAGGTAAACCAGAAAGAAATGACTTGTACAGGGTCCCCAAATGTTCAGGCCATGACTTCCAATTCTGAATAATAATCCACAAGGCCGTCTTTCCACTGCGCCAGAACCGCAGACAGGCCTCGGTTAAAATCTCACCTCTGCCACAGACTCTGTAGCTTTGGCAAATCCTGTGCTAGGGGATAAAAATATTATTCAAGCCCCACCCACCCCCGCTCAAATAAATGACGCCACCTTAAGAAGGTGCTTGGAAATGAACCAGAGAGCCCGGGCCCCGGGAGCCGAGCTCAGTCCCAGGTCCCATTCCACCTCCGGAGGAACCCAGAGGCCGGAGGGCTCACGGGGCGGGGCAATCAAAATTGTAAACAAAGGAGGGCTGGCCTCTTATGTTCCTCCACAATCACAGAAGGCGAACCGCCTGATCCTGATTGCAGGGCATCGCGAATTTTATCCTGGACGCCCCCGGATACCCTCTGCAGCCGAGGGCCGGACCCCCAAACCCCGGGCCCCGGGCGCCAGGCCCGTCGGGGTCTGCGCTTGGGGAGCCCTTATCGCCCTCCCCCAAACCACAGGACCGACGGAGACACCAGACCCCGAACTCACCCAGCTGGCGAGGGAGAAGACGCCGAGCACTGCTCCCATGGTGATGTGGGTGATGGAGGTAACCGAGGCGGAAGCTCCTAGCGCTGTAGTAACTGCGGGTTGAGGCGTCTCCTCAGAAACGCAACGGTTTCTCAGGCCTGAAACGTGCGGCCTGCGTCATGCGTGGCCCCGCCCACCGCCCTCGGCGGGGCTGGGGGTAGGAGGCGGGGCTAAACCGGCCGGAGGCTGCAGGAACAGTGCAGGGTTTATTCCTTCATCTCGTTTGCATTCCCTGGGGGTCCACTTTGTCAAGATCTGGGGTACAGAAGTGCACAAGAATTTATGGCCAAGTTAAGAAGAGACTGACAATGGACAGAAACGCACCATGGCATACTGTGATAATTGCTATGAAAAAGTATTACGAGGAAATATTCTTTCAGTAAAAGTGTATTTAATGCCTACTATGTAAGGAGAAGGTAATCAGTTAGGGAGTAGTCCTGGAAGGACTTTATATTTAATCTGAGGTATTTATATTAAGTCTAAGAACTGAAGGATGAGCCCAAGTTAAGCAGAAAAGATGGGCACTCTTTCCTAAACTGTGGGATATATAAACCATTTGGGGTGACCGAAAGGATGTAAGGATGCACGTATATATAGGACATTAAGTAACACTGAAAGGCAGAGTGAGAAAGTCTTGTTTCAAACTAAAGAGAAAGTGTGTTTGCAACTGGTATGTATTTAACATTTTTCTAACATTTGCTTATCTCCCTTTTTAGCAGAGCAAAGGCTTCCAAATCTCATCAAAAGGTAACAACATATACAGTTAAATAACATTGTTTTAGGGTTTGTGTATATGTGTGTTTGTAGAAATTCTTCCACTTCTACCAAGCAGTACTTGATTTCCCTTTAAGTAGTGGTGTAAATTTTACTTTGTAAATTTAAGTAAAAACTGAGTCCATTTAAAGAAAAAATTTTGAAAAATTCTTTACTTACATAACAACAGGTGGTATGTAGATATGGCAACAATGATGACAATGTTCTACAAATAACTGGTGTAGGGGAACATTTACCTGGGAGTATGAGAACCTGTAGAGTTTGGATCCTAGAATATTTAGGTTGGAAGATGCCTTAGAAATAGATTCAAATCTTTTCTTGTACAGAAATGGAAGAAGACCCAAAGTGAGATGGTTTGCCTAAAGCCACAGAAAGGGTTGATGGCTGAGGAAGAAGAATTACTCAAGCTTTCCTAATTCCCTTCTCTCTTTCTGCCCCCCAAACTACTTGCCCAAGTCAGGTTGTTTCAGGACCACTGAACCTTCCAGGTAGCCCTTAAAATCCTTGCTTCTCCCTGTCTGGGTATTGTTGGACTGGGCAGAATAAAGCTAAGACTGTGATAAAGCCCGTGATCAAATTCTACCAGGAACATGCCCACAGTCAAAATGAATTAGAGTTATTTATCTTGTTTGTTAAGGGAGAATGCATTAAGAGAAACCATGAGGTATCTTGGTAAGAGAGAGTTGGGAAGAACTTATTGTAGGATTTGGGTCTGTACTGGGTACCTCTAAGAGGGGTTTAAGGAAGTAGGGAACAGTTTTGAATTGGGCACAGTCAAGAAGCAGGGACAATTCTGTAACAGGTATCTTAATTTTTATCCAGAAGGTAGGAGAATTAAAGCAGGGCCAGAGTTGTCACTGAAAAAGAACCAGGACCCACTCATGTTAGAGAAGAGGAGGATGTTGAGTCATATTTTGGTTCCTGAGTGGCCTTGTCTGTGCCTTGTTCCAAACACAGAGTGGCCTTGTTTGATATTTGTTTATATTCTGTGAGCACTTGTTTATGTTCAGTGAGGAACAATGGGTCTAGCCGGCGGTTGAAGGGTTTTTCACTTTCTGACCTGCAAGCATTAGTCCTCCCAAATGTGGGACCCTGCCCTTCTCTCAGTGTTTCTGACCCTATGTGGTTAAGTGTGCCTTGTCTAGGTGGCAGAGGTGGGGGAGAGCGGATCTTTGAGATCCTCTGCTCCAATTTCCCACCTCCTCCTGTAAGAATCCCTCAGCAACATCTGTTCTGGGAGCACGGGGTGGGGGGGCGGCGGGGGGGCGGGGGGCAGAGCTCACTGTCACACAGAGCAGCCCCGCCCATATTCATACAGTCAAAACTAGGTTGTTTTCCCCCCTGGAGGGAAGGAAAAGTTTCCCCCGCACCTCTTAGGTTTAGTGATTGGGCCAGCTAGGCTTGGAGGCTTTTATACCATTCTGACAAAGAGCGATACAATTTAAATTTGTAGAGAAGTGATAAGACAAAGGAAAGGGGTTTATGGCTTTTAGGGGGCAGCCTGTAGGAAGGTAAATATATGGGAGAAACTAATGGAAGACAAGAGTTGTTTTAGGAAGGTTTGTTTTGTAGATTCCTCTCACCGATGAGAGTCTATCTAGAGTTGTCTCCTGTGATTAAATTTTGCCCCTCCTGGTAGAGAGGAGATGGGGGAACACCGTCACAAGGGGAAATTTATAGAGGGAGGGCAGAGACCTTTTCTGTGTCTACTTCTCAGGTGTCTTCAGCTGGAGGTAATCCTTATGCCAAAGTGGCATATTTGGGGGTGGAATGATCTGATCACTTACACTCCTATATATTGTTTCAAAAGGTAACCCATGTACTTGATTTTTTTTTTAGGTTAATGTGTTAATTTTTATTACAGTTTTATTGAGGTATAATTGACATATAAAATTTTAAGATGTTTAAAGTATACATCGTGATGATTTGATGTCTATATATTGTGAAAGGATTCCTCCGATCTGGTTAATTAACGCATATTTCAACTCACACATTTATCTTTTTGTTGTTGTTGCTGTTCAGAACATTTAAGCTCTGTCCTCGTAGCAATTTTCAATTACACAATACAGTGTGATAAACTATAGTCACCATGTTTTCATTAGCTACTCAGACTTTTTCTTCTTATAGCTGAAAGTGTGTATGCATTAACCAACCACTCCCTAATGCCTTCATCCTCCAGCCCACATCTGACTCTGTTTCTGTGAGTTTGACCTTTTTTTTTTTTTAGATGCCACATATAAATGATACCATTCGTTATTTGTCTTTCTTTGTCTGGCTTATTTCACTTAGCATAGTATCCTCAAGGTCCATCCAAGTTGTCGAAAGTGGCAAGATTTCCTTCTTTCTTATAGCTGAACAGTATTTCATTATATGTATGTATGCCACATCTTCTTTAACCATTCATCCCTTCGGAGAAACTTAGGTTGTTTTCATAATTTGGCTATTGTGAATAATGCTGCAATGAACTTGGGAATGAAGATATATCTTCAATACCCTATTTTTATTTCCTTAGGATATGTATCCATAGTGGGGTTGCTGGAACATATGATAGCTTTATTTCCTTTTCTCCACATCCTTGCCAGCACTTGTTATCGCTTGTCTGCATGATAGCCACTCTGAAAGGTGAGGTGAGATCTCATTTTGGTTTTGATTTGTGTCCTGATGGTTAGTGATGTTGAGCACTTTTTAATGTCACTGTTAATTATTTTTTTGTCTACTTTGGAAAACTGTTCAGTTTCTCTGCCCATTTTAAACTGGATTCTCTATTTCTTTTTCAACATCTTTATTGGAGTATAATTGCTTTATAATGTTGTGTTACTTTCTGCTATATAACAAAGTGAATCAGCTGTATGCATACGTATATCCCCATATCCCCTCCCTCTTGCGTCTCCCACCCTCCACATCCCACCCCTCTAGGTGGTCGCAAAGCACCGAGCTGATCTCCCTGCGCTATGCTACTGCTTCCCACTAGCTGTCTATTTTACATTTGGTAGTGTATATATGTCAGTGCCACTCTCTCACTTGGTCCCAGCTTCCCCTTCCCCCTCCCCGTGTCCTCAAGTCCATTTAGAGGTTATCTTTTAAAATTTAATTTTCTGTTTGTAGCTGGTATATAGAAATATAATTGATTTTGTATATTGACTTAGTATTCAGCAAGCTTGCAAAACTTATATTAACTTTAATAATGTATATATAGAATTTTTGTAATTTCTATATAAACAATCATGTCATCTATAAACAATAAGGTATTCTTTTTTTCTAATACTTAAACATTTCATTTTTCTTGTCTCGTTGCAATTACTAGAACTTGATTTTTTAAAAATACTGCATAAAAGAATGTCGACTGAAAAAAAAATACACAACCTAAAAGTTGAGAGTTATGTTTTATTCGGCAGACATTCTTATGACTTAAAGCCCAGGAGACAGCATCTCAGATAAAGGCTGAGAAAACTGTTCCAAAGAGGAAAGGGGGAAGCCAGGACAGATAGGAGTTTTTGCAACACCACCAAGGTAGTCGGAACAAAAGGCTACTCTTAGTAAAAGAAAACTAGATATCTCAAGTTAAGGAATTTAGCACTTTCTATGTATGGCAAGATGCCAGAGTTTGGGCTCACTGAAATCATTCCTTTGATATGCACCTCAGCTATCTGGGTGCATATCCTGTGTTTTCCCATCCTGAGATTCCTCAAGCTGCACCGCTGGGAGTGGCTGCAGTCTGATGACTACTAGATGGCAGGCATTCTTTGTTTCCTTCCTGAGTTCCCTCAGGGTTCACTGTCACACGGGAGGCTGTAATGTAGTAGCTAGATCCTTTGTTTACTGATATGGCAGGCAGTATTTTATTTCTCAAGTACATACAGTGAAAATGTATTAGCTTACTCCCCCCGCCCCCCGCCATCTCCCAAATCTCCTTCCAGAGTTCTTGTATGCATATGCCAGCTGTGTATGTATTACCTACCACTCCCCGTTTACCTGTTGTAGCGTTCCAACCACGTGGTGTTGTACATTCTTTATATCACATCACTTATTCATTCATTCAAGAAATATTTACCAAGCTCTTACTGTGTGCCAGGCATTGTTCCCAGTGATGAGAGAACAGCAGGGAACAGCGAAATGCTTGCCCTTAAAAGAGTTTATGCTGTAGTGAAAATGTTAGAGCAGGCAGGTAGCTAGGTATGAGCAGAAAAATAGGGGCAGGGGCCAGGTGGGAGGAAGTCAGGCATCTTGTAAACAGCAGGAGTCCATAGTCAGACAGAGAAAAGCAGGAACCTCCAGACTAACAGGAAACCACACATTTTGGGTGATAAGTGTCCTGGAAGCAGACAAAGAAAGGTGAGGAAAGGCAGGAATCTCCTGTATCCAAATGTAACCTGTTGCTCATTACACTCTCATTACAATAAAGTTAGCCTTATTAAATTAGCAGATTAGAAGTACCCATCATGCACCAACGCCATGACACTTCTGATCTAAACTAAATAAGGACAAAAATCCCTCCTCCCCTCGGGAAGATGGAGTTGGGATGAAAATCAGGGAATAGGACCCCCAAACTCCTCTTTCCCCAGTGACTATTTCGCCCCTTCATTTGTATGCCCTTCATAACCAGCTTGCCAGAGAAGCTCAGGGCAGCAGCTCCTCACCTGTCTGCCCTCTCCCTCTGAGAGTGGATTCTTTTTTTTTTTTTGCCGTACACAGACAGGCCTCTCACTGCTGTGGCCTCTCCCGTTGCGGAGCACAGGCTCCAGACGCGCAGGCTCAGCGGCCATGGCTCACGGGCCCAGCCGTTCCGCGGCACGTGGGATCCTCCCGGACCGGGGCACGAACCCGTGTCCCCTGCATCGGCAGGCGGACTCTCAACTACTGCACCACCAGGGAAGCCCCTAAGAGTGGATTCTTGCTTAAATAAATTCTCACTTTACTTTCTTAACCTCCCTGCTTTGTCTCCAAATTCTTTCACAACGAGGCAAGAACCTTAAACTCACTGGGAACAAAAAGAGACAGGCAACAAATAAATGTATAAAATTCCATCAGATACTGACAAGAGCTGCGAAGAAAAATAAACCAGGAGAAGAGAAGACAGAGTTGGTGGGGTCTGCTATTTTAAATAGGCAGGGCAGGTCTTTTTGAAGACCTGACATTTGAGCAGAGATGTGAAGGAAGTGAGGAAGTCATGGGGATATCTGGAGGAAGAGTGGTCCCAATGTGGAACAGCAAGAGGAAAGGCCCTGAGATAGAAGTATGCTTAACTTAAAAACCACAAAGCCAGGATGGCTGGAGCATGGACAAGAAGGAAAATGGTGAGAGATGGGATTGGACAGCTATCCAGGGAGGTAGTTCACTTGGAGGCGGACGGGGTCTGTTGATCATGGTAACTCTAGATTTTGTTCAGCACACTTAAAGGTTTTGAGCAGGGGAAGGATGTGATCATGCTCACATTTTTTTTTTTTTTTTTTTTGCGGTACGCGGGCCTCTCACTGTTGTGGCCTCTTCCGTTGCAGAGCACAGGCTCTGGATGCGCAGGCTCAGCAGCCATGGCTCACGGGCCTAGCCGCTCCGCAGCATGTGGGATCTTCCTGGACCGGGGCACGAACCTGCGTCCCCTGCATCGGCAGGCGGACTCTCAACCACTGCGCCACCAGGGAAACCCCATGTTCACATTTTTAAAGGATCGTTTTGGTTGCTGGGTGGAGAAGAGACTGGGGCAGGGTTGGAAGTTAGAGTAGAAGCAAAGACAGGGCTAGTTAGGAGACTATCGCTGTGTGAAGTGAAAAATGTTGCCTGCCATATGTCGACTGAAAAAAAAATGCACAACATGAGAGTTGTGAGTTAAGTTTTATTTGGGGCAAAATGAGGACTATAGCCCGGGAGACAGCATTTCAGATAGTTCTGAGAAACGGCTCCAAAGAGGTAGGGGGGAAGGTCACTGTGTATGTGATTTTGGTGAAGGGGGAGTACATGCAATCAAGCACACATTTTTGCAGAAGGTTGCTGCTAGTCACGAGAAGCAGACATCACCATGAAAGATTTTAGTGCTTTTCTAGATAAGAGGAAATGTAAGAATTGGGCTCATAAAATCTTCTCTTAAAATATATATAACCATCTGGGGCTTCCCTGGTGGCGCAGTGGTTGAGAGTCCGCCTGCCGATACAGGGGACACGGGTTCGTGCCCCGGTCTGGGAAGATCCCGCGTGCCGCGGAGCGGCTGGGCCCGTGAGCCATGGCCGTTGAGCCTGCGCGTCCAGAACCTGTGCTCTGCAACGGGAGAGGCCACAACAGTGAGAGGCCCACGTACCGCAAAAAAAAAAAAAAAAAAAAAAAATCTAACCATCTGAAGACCTGTTCTGCCAGTTTTTCCTAGAGCACAGAGTGCCTCCTTGCTGATCTCCACCCTGAACTCCTTTCACTGGGTGTTGAAGGTCAGCAGCTGCAGCAACTCATAATTTACTCCTTGTAGAGGCAGGTGGCAAGTGCCAATTTGTAGGTGACACATAACAGTAAACAAAGGATGCTGCAGCCATCAAACCACTACAGACACTCCAGATAGCGACCTCAGCCACTGCAGTCACCCCCAGCTGTGCACCCTGGGGGATTCAGGATGGAGAAAAGCAGGATACTGGCCCTAGATAGTTAAGGTGCATATCAAAGGAATGATTTCAGTGAGCCCAGACTCTTGCATCTCCCCATACACAGAAAAGTGCTAAATTCAACTTGAGATATGTTTTTCTTTAATTAACAGTAATCTTTGTTGCAAAAACTCAAATATATTCTGATTCCTCCCTCGTTTCTTTGGAGCAGTCTCTCAGAGCTGTCTGAGAGGCTGTGTCCAGCCAAATAAAACATAATTCTCAACTTTTAGGTTGTGCTTTTTTTTTTTTATTATTTTTCAGTCAACAGCTATATGCATAGCTTGAAGCTAGGTCTATATGGAAACTGTATCTGTATCTACCTCAGTCCCTGTTAATTCTTTCTCTGGTAATCCATTTTACAGATGTACCATAATTAATCTGTTACTGATGGACGTTTAGACTGGTCTCAGCCCTTTTGCTGTTACAAACAATGGAGCAATGAATATTCTTTATGCTCATGTTCCAAGATTATCTGCAGGATTATTCCAGGAAGTATAACTGCTAGTCACGAGTTAAAGTACATTATTTCTCATATTGAAATTAAATCTGGTGATCAAATTCTCACCATGAGCCCAAAGAAACAAGTTTTTTTTTGTTTCTTGTTCTAGTTTTTTAAAAAAAATTCTTTGTCCCACCACCGTTTTGGAAATTAAAGAGGGAGAGGCATGTGCCACCCTTCCCACATCAATTTTCACGTCTTTAAATATTCCCAGTCTAGCAAGCTTCCGCCTGCGGCTCCGTCATCTCCCGGAATACTCTCCATCTCAGCTGACAGAGAAACTGAGGCACAGGCAGGATATGAAGCCCAAGTTCTCCCCCGGCCTGGCTGTCCCCCTTTCCCCCAAAGCTTCCTTCCTTCTCCCGTCCCTCCGGGCCAAGTTTGAGGCTGCCAACCCCTACCCGGGTCCCCGTCCGCTCCGGACCCGGACTTCCGCCAGCTTTCCCCTCCTCCGCCCGCTTTTCCCTCCTCCGCCCGCTAGGGGGCTGCGGAAGGGGCCGCGAGGCCTTCTAGTCCCTTCCGAGCCGCCGTAGCGCGAGCCGCGGGAGTTCGGCAGCTCCGGTCGCCAAGGCAACGGGCTTCGCTGCGCTCGGCGGGCGCCAGGCAGCCCGGGGGAGGCGCTGCGGGCCAGCGGCCCGGACTCGGCTGGCGGCGGGACGGCAGGTGAGCAGGGGCAGGGCGGGCAGTCGCGGTCCTAACGCGCGGTTCCCGGCGTCGAGTCGTCTCAGCGGGCGAGGGGCTGGGCCGCTGGGGACTCCCGGGAAGGAGACGGGGCCTGACCTTTATCCGCTCCCCCCACTCTTGGCGCCAGGGCTGCGCCCCCTCTTGCCCTTTACCCGTCCAGCGCTTTGGTCTGTTTATTATATTTGGGGGCCATTGGCGTGATTCGAAAGTTTTTTTTTTAAAGCTCTTCTTATTTGGGGTCGAGGAATAACTCAGAATTGCAGAAAATGTGCGTCTGTGCGACTCTTCTGGGGCCAGAGAGGATTAAGTTCTTTGTCCCTCAGTTTTCCCATCTGCAGAATGGGGATAATGATAGCACCTATCTTAGAAGCTTATTACAAAGCAAATAATATATTTCAAATCCTTCCAGGTAAGCCTTGGGAGCTTTCGTTGTTACTACTACTACTAGAAGGAGGTCCATCATTGAGCATGTGTTGTGTATCAGGGCCTGGGCTAATTGCCAGGGGTAAAAAAGTGAATGAGACATCTTGTCCTCAGGGAACTCCACAGATTTAACGTATAAATAGGAACTCATTGTGGTTCCAGCTATGATTTTGGACATACAGGGGACTGTGAATGCACAGAGAAGGCAGTTACCCCAGATTTCTGGAGGTGAGGTTGGGGAGGATGGTCAAAGAGAGTTTCCAAAAGAAAATGATTTCCAAAATGAGACATGAAGGCTGCCTCTGTATTGGCCGGAAGATGAAGCTGGTGGAGTGCATAGTCTTCTAGGCAGAGAGAACGGCCAGTGCAAGGTCTTGGGGAGAGAGTGCAGGCTTCTTGGGCATCTGCAGGGATTTCATAGCCTGTTTAGAGACAGATTCCGGGAAGTGGAAGTGATCTGGCTCGGTGTGTTTGAGAGATAAGCAGGTGCTCTTCTTATAGAAGAAAGACTTTACTTGTATCTCCTCCTGAGTTTGGACTTTGTCATGGGGGTTAGTGGGGAGCACCAGAGGATTTAAATCAGGCAGTGAGTGTGTGTTGCGTGATCAGAGGTATGGTTTTCAAAAGACCAGGATTT
Organism: Monodon monoceros; assembly: GCF_005190385.1. Classification (NCBI taxonomy): domain Eukaryota; kingdom Metazoa; phylum Chordata; class Mammalia; order Artiodactyla; family Monodontidae; genus Monodon; species Monodon monoceros. The sequence goes on along the minus strand of NW_021703769.1, from coordinate 15,598,041 downwards.
TTTTTTTTGTTCTTTCTTGGTCTCATCACTTCTCCAGTCTGTTTTTCACATTGCAGCTCTTCATTTATGGGGATTCAAAAAAATATTAACCGAGCACCTGTTATGTGCCAGGCACTGTGTAAGTAGTAAGGAATCAGGTTCCTGCCCTCATGGCATGTATTCCAGACATTAAAGGTACATTCATGGAGACAAAAGCAGTCCAGTACAACTGGAACTGAATCAGTATTGGAAGAGACCCATCCAGAGAGTTTTTTCTTTTTTCTTTTGAAGGCCCAGGTCATTCAGGGCCACTGTCTTGTACACTCTAGGCAGAACCATTCACTTAGAACTACACCAAGAAGAAATGGCCAGAGAAGTGGGAGGAGAACTAGGAGAGTGTAGTAAAGCCCAAGGAGGAGGTCCACTTTGCTGCATGCTGCTGAGATTTCAAGTGAAAGAAGTTAAACGTTAAAATGTGCCTTTAGCAGAAGTAAATATAGAGGTCACTGAAGACCCAGTTGAGCAGATTTGGTGAAATGATGGGGGTGGAATCTATAATATCGGCAGGTTCCAAAGGTTCAATGTAATATGTCAGTGGGATGAGGAGAGAGTGGGATGTGAGAAAGTAAAGGCAAAGTGTAGGCAGCTCCAAGAAGTTTGGCTGTGAAGAGAAGCGAGAAGGCTGGAGAGCAATTGGGGAATCAGGTGAAGTCGTTTTAAGCAGGAGAGAGACACAAGCAGATTTAAATGCTGATGGCAAACAGCCAGTAGTGAGGGAGAGAAAATACAGGAGATGAAGGGGAAAATCAATGGCACAACTTTCCAGCGAATGTGAGAGTGGATGCGATCCACAGCACAGATCCTTTACAAAGAGTCTGATGACGGCTTTTTTGTTTTGTTTTGTTTAGTTTTGGAGACGTGGGAAGCAAGGTAATTGCTGAAAAGGAGCACACCTGTGTAATGCAACCAGAAGAAATAAGTAAAAGATGTACGCATGGAGAGAAAGTTCTATTTTCTTTTTCAACAGATAGGAGACATTTATTGAACTAACATTGTGTTAAGCACTCCCCATGCAGTCTCAGTTGAAAACGTGATCTTTACATCAACCCTGGGAGATAGCCTCTAGTGTAATTCCTAGCTGATGGATGAGGAAATGCAGGTAAAAAATGCTTAGCCAAGGTCACACAGGATTTGAATCCAGGCCTGCCTGAGCCAGAGCTTTTGCTCTTAATCGCTACCTAAATGATACGATTGTCTGCCTCTGATACGATTATCTGCTGAGAAAATTCAAGAGAATTGAGTTAAAAATAAGCAAGCTACAAGAGAGACAAAAAGCAATAGTAAGAAGATGGAATTGTAGGTGAAATGACAATAGCAACATGAAAAATAAATACCTAGGAATAAACTTTAAAATAAATGTGCCTAGCTAGTCAGATAGAATAAGAGTTGGCTGGAGGTTTGGAGATATGGGTCAGGATGGGTGCTTGTGTGAAGAGGAGGTATTTTTGCCTTGGGAAAATCAGGGTATGGATACCAGAAAAAAAGGCATGTAAAAAAACCAGATGTCTGTTATGGACATGATGAGAAAATATGCAAACTTGTTGACTGTGATGTTTTTATAATATTGAAAAACTGAAAGCCGACTGGTTAAATCATGATGCAGTTATATGATGGGTACTGTCAGCTGTTAAAAAAGGAGGCGGGAGCCATATATATGAGAAAGATGTTTACATCATATGGTTAGGTGTGAAAAACAGATGACAGTATGTTTCTATTTTTGTTTTTTTTAAGTGTATACATACATATTTATAGGAAAAATGTCTAGAAAGATGAGTTGTTTAAAACAATTTTTTATTTTTAATTGTGGTGAAATACCCATAAATTTATCATAACCGTTTTTAAGTGTTAAGGATATTCACAGTGTTGTGCAGTCAACCTCCAGAACTTTTTCATCTTGTGGAACTGAAACTTTATACCCATTAAAACAACTCCACGGGGGCTTCCCTGGTGGCGCAGTGGTTGAGAGTCCGCCTGCCGATGCACGGGACACGGGTTCGTGCCCCGGTCCGGGAAAATCCCGCATGCCGCGGAGCGGCTGGGCCCGTGAGCCATGGCCGCTGAGCCTGCGCGTCCAGAGCCTGTGCTCCGCAACGGGAGAGGCCACAACAGTGAGAGGCCCGCGTACCGCAAAAAAAAAAAAACAAACAAAAAAACAACTCCACGTTTCCCCCTCCCCCTAGCTCCTGGCAACCGCCATTCTACTTTCTGTTTCTATGGATTTGGCCACTCTGGATACTTCATATAAGTGGAATCATACAATATTTGTCTTTTTGCGATTGGCTTTTTTCACTTAACATAATGTCCTCAAGGTTTGTGTATGTTGTAGCATGTGTCAGAATTTCCTTCCTTTTTAAGGCTAAATAATATTCCATGTGTGGATATACACATTTTGTACCTACATTGTATTTATGAACACATTTTGTTTATCCATTCCATAGATGGACATTTGGGTTGCTTTCCCCTTTTGGCTGTTTTGAATAATGCTGCTACAAACATGAATGTGCCAGAAAGATAAGTTCTTTATGTCTGTGTCCTGAGATCATGGGGAGACTTTTATTCCTTTCCTTATTGCCTTATTTTTCTTTTTTATGAGCACGAATGGCTTTCATAATTGGAAAAAGCAATAAGGATATATCCTATTTAGGGAGATGGGGGAGTAGAGGTTAAAAAAAAAGGGCCTGGTCTAGGGCAGTGGCAGCAGGAATGGAATGGAGTGGGCAGATTTGAGAGACATTTCAGGAGAATCAACAGGACTTGACAACTAAGAGGTAAGGGAGAAAGGAGTGGAGGATGAAGCCTTGGGGGCCTGTGGGGAGAAGGGGCTTAGACTAGGGGAGGAGGGAGGAAATAAGGCTGGAGAGCCACCTGAGCCTTTTTGTTCAGGAGTTTGGACTCTTTCCTGAAAGCAGAGGGAAACCATTGAAAGGAAGGGAAATGACTTAATCAGATTCGCATTATAGAAAGATGACCCTGGCTCCCGCCAACCCATTCTGCAGGCTGAAGCCAGATAGTGACAGATTTCCCTTTGTGTTACTTAGACTTGAACCTTTGTTAATTTCCTTTTATTTGAGATGAAGCATTAATGCTGGAAGATGCAAATCTATTCTTCTCAAAGCACCTGGAATATTTTAAACAAAGTCCTATTTAGATTACCTTGATTCCTAATTGCATTCAGTTGTATCTTAACACAGTCTCCTGAAAATTACTTTCTATCTTTAGCAGGGGAAATATAATTGGGAAAGTAAACAAGAAATATAAACAGCTCAAGTTAGAGACTTTCAATTTTTTTTTTAAAGATTTTATTTATTTATTTTTGGCTGTGTTGGGTCTTCGGTGCTGCGCGCAGCCTTTCTCTAGTTGCGGCAAGCGGGGGCTAGTCTTCATTGCAGTGTGAGGGCTTCTCATTGCAATGGCTTCTCTTGTTGCAGAGCACAGGCTCTAGGTGCACAAGCTTCAGTAGTGTGGCACGCAGCTTCAGTACTTGTGGCTCACGGGCTCTAGAGCACAGGCTCAGTAGTTGTGGCGCCCAGGCTTAGTTGCTCCGCGGCATGTGGGATCTTCCCGGACCAGGGCTCGAACCCGCGTCTCCTGCATTGGTAGGTGGATTCTTAACCACTGTGCCACCAGGGAAGGTGCAAGACCTGCAATTGATTGCAATATCTTTGACACTCTCCTTTGGGGAGAAAGGGGCCAGTGAAGTAAACAGTGTCTTATTAAAGGATTACTACAAAACAAAAATTGTTGAGAGTTCAAATGGATTCAGCTTATTACCTGTTTCTATTCCCACAAACCTGTAATGTGTCTCTGCTTCCAGAGCATTGCAGAGAGGGAATTAACTATCGTGCTGATGTTCTTAAGTGTTTTGCAGTTTATGAGAGCTGCATGTCCGAAAGATGTGAACCCATGATCTCATTTCATTCCTCCCAGTAACTCTTAAATAGGGATTATCATTTCTGTTTTCAGATGAGGAAATTGAAGATCAAAGGATTTAAGAAACCTCCCAGCTCCTACATCTAATGAATTCCGGAGTTTGAATCCAGGTTTTCTTATTATATTATAGTTTCTTATTATGGAAAGTTTTAAACATATACAAAAGTACAAAAGATGGTATAATACCTTATACCCCAGCTTCAACAGATACCAACATATGGTCAGTTTTATTTGATCTATAGCCCCCACTCCCTCCCCACCTTAGATTATATTAAAGCAAATCCTAGACATCATATCATTTCATCTATAAATACTTTAATATACATCTAAGAGGTAAGGATTTTTTTCACCCCCTTTTTCTCCCTATAATCACACCTAAGAAAATGAACATAGTAATTCCTAAATATTACCTAGTATCCGCTTGGTATTCAGTTTCCGCAGTTATCTCATAAATGTCTTTTTACAGTTGGTTTGTTTGAATTGGGATCCAAACAAGGACCACCTATTACATCTGGGTGATAGTCTCGTAAATCTTTGAATCTATAGCAATTTCGTCTCTTCTCCCCCCCCCCCCCCCCCCCCCCCGCGCTTGCCCTTTATTTGTTGAAAAATCAGGTCATTTGTCCTGTACAACTACTCTGGATTTGGCTGGTTATATCCCTTTAATGTGTTCCTCCATTCCCTTTATTTTTTTGTCCATTGTACTTTATGGGTGGTGCTGTGTATCATATCAGCAGGCAGTAAAGGCTGGCTCTCACCTTATGTGATATTAAGATTGATCATTGGGTTCAGGTGTTTGTTGGAACGATCCCTTCATTGTAAGTTTCTCAGTAGCCTTTCACAGAATGGTTTTAGCAGCTGTTAATTATCATTGCCAAGATTGATTTCATGGGGGGGGGTTGCAAAATGAATACAGGTTTTCCTGATGCCAAGTCATGTGCTCTGTTAAATCCCACTGTCTCCTGATTAAAGGAAACCTTTGCACGACTGTCATGTATTTTCCCCTCTGGTAGGTGGAGAAAATTCCCTCAGTTAATAATTCAGCTTAATATATATTTTTTAAGAAAACAGCCTGTATGTTCTGTCCAATACTGGTTACTTACAACATTGCTTTTCTGGGTTGGTCTTATGTGCTGGCAAAACCACACTGTGAAGGGCTGCTTGTACCAGTGCTTTGCAAACCGTAGGTTGTTACCTACAGTAGGTTGGGAATTAGTAGGTAGAGGAATTATTTGGGAGAGGAGTTCCAGCATATTTTTTTCTTTTAGTGGGAAAAAACCCCCAATAGAACAGAAGAAAGATTATATCTCATATATTAAGAATAAGCTTTCTTTTGTAAAACTTTTTTTCAGCCCTTTTTATGTATGTGTAAGCCAATGGTATAAAATGTATTCCACATTGCGGGCATGTTCAAAACCATATTGTTCCAGTGTTTAGATGACCACCCTGAGATGTAGCAAATTTCTCAGCCAAGGGTTCAATTATGTTCAAATCTACTACTTACAAAATAGTGCAGTACATTGATCCATTTTAGAATGTCATTTAAAAGATTTTTTGGGTGACCGCCAGTTAACCAAAATTACATTACCCCCAATAACCTAATCCTCTACTATTCCATTTGGATTGAATGCATGGAGAAATGTGAACTCTCCAGGGATTTTCATATATAGATACTTTCGATTGTCTGTTACCCTTGAGGTGGGGTAGATGATTTCAGACAGCACTGACATCATTGAAAGCATGCTGGAGTCTCATCAGTATGAGTTGGTTGGGAAAAGGAGAGAAGTCAGGACTGGGCCTGTGGAGAAACTGACTCAGCCTCTTGGCTGGCTTCTGGGGCATGGCAGTGGGGTGAGAGCAGCCATTCCTCCCAGGCTCACAGTGGTAACAAAAGTAGTCCTAATATTTGTTCCTGCCCTGATTAGGATTGGCTAGGACATGAGTGGGTGGGGTATTTAGTGACACCAGCCACGGAGGCCTAGGAAATGCAGATGTTGCACTGTGTCGTGCAGTTAACATTTTAAAGCTGTGGAGACTGGAATCCGAGAGTGTCTGTTGCTCAGAATCAACCAGTAAATGCGGGAGCAAAGTTTCAAGGCTTTACCATATTCTGAATATTGTAATATTCTGAATAAATGTGTGGCGTTGAGTAAGTTCTTTAATAATAGTACCTACTGCTACAGTTGTTCTAAGGATTGCCTATGTAGTTAAAGCACTTAACATAGCCTGTTCATGGGAACCCTTCAGTAAATATTAGCTGCTATGATTATTTTTCCTCTTTTTTTGTCATTTTTTTTCTTCTTTCTTTTTTGATAACGAACTTAATTTATGTATATTTTTAACCTCTCCTTATTGATTAAATGATTAAAACAGTATTAGAAGGATTTTTAAAATATGAGATATAATTGACATATGACATTGTATCAGTTTTAGCTGTGCACCATAATGATTTGATATATGTATGTATTATGAAACGATTAACCACAAGTTTAGTTAACAAACATCACCACACATAGTTACAATTTTTTTTTCTTGTAATGAAAACTTTTAAGATTTACTCTCTTAGCAAATTTCAAATATACAAATAACGTTATTTTTACTAGTCACCATGCTATACGTTATATCCCCAGGACTTACTAGCCTTATAACTGGAAGTTTGTACCTTTTGATTACCTTCACCCATTTCACCTATCTACCCCTGCCCGGACCCCTGCCACCTGTCTCTGGCAACTGGCAACCACCAGTCTGTTCTCTGTATCTATGAGTTCGGTTTTCTTTTTGGATTCCACATATAAGTGAGATCATACAGTATTTGTCTTCTGTCTGACTTATTTTACTTAGCATAATGCCCTCAAGATTCATCCATGTTTTTTGTTTTGTTTTGTTTTTAGTTTTTACTTTATAACAAAGTGAATCGGCTATACATATACATATATCCCCATATCTCCTCCCTCTTGCATCTCCCTCCCACCCTCCCTATCCCACCCCTCTAGGTGGTCACAAAGCACCTAGCTGATGAGCTGATCTTCCTGTGTTATGCAGCTGCTTCCCACTAGCTATCTATTTTACATTTGGTAGTGTATATATGTCCATACCACTGTCTCACTTCTTCCCGGCTTACCCTTCCCCCTCCCCGTGTCCTCAAGTCCATTCTCTACACCTGCATCGTTATTCCTGTCCTGCCCCTAGGTTTTTCAGAACCATTTTTTTTTTTTAGATTCCATATATATGTGTTAGCATACGGTATTTGTTTTTCTCTTTCTGACTTATTTCACTCTGTAATCCATGTTGTTTTAAATGACAGTATTTCCTTTTTATGGCTGACTAGTATTTCATTGTGTGAGTGTATATATATACACACACCATATTTTCTTTATCCATTCATCTGTCGATGGACACTTAGGTTGTTTCCATGTCTTGGCTATTGTAAATAATGCTGCCGTGAACTTGGGGATGCAGATCATTTTCCAAAATAGAGATTTCATTTCCTTTGGGCAAATACCCAGAAGTGGAATTGCTGGGTCATATGGTAGTTCTATTTTTAATTTTTTGAGAATCTTCCACGCTGCTTTCTATAGTGGCTGCACCAATTTACATTCCCACCAACAGTGCCCAAGGGTTCTCATTTTTCCACGTCCTTGTCAGCACTTGTAATCTGTTGTCTTTTTGAGAAAAGCCATCTTAACAAGTGTGAGGTGATATCTCATTGTGGTTTTGATTTGTCTTTCCCTGATGATTAGTGATGTTGAGCACCTTTTCAGGTACCTGTTGGCCATTCGTATGCCTTCTTTGGAAAAATGTCTATTCAAGTCCTCTGACGGTTTTTTTTAGTCAGATTGTTTTTCTTTGCATTGCATGAGTTCTTTATATATCTTGGAAATTAACCCCTTATCAGGTATGTGATTTGCAAATATTTTCTCCCATTCTGTAGGTTGCCTTTTCATTTTTTTGATGGTTTCCGTTGCTGTACAGAGCTTTTCAGTTTGATGTAGTCCCACATGTTTATTTTTGCTTTTGTTGCCTTTGCATTTGGTGTCAGATCCAGTCTTTGCCAAGACTGACGTCAAGGAGGTTACCCCTCCTTGTTTTCTTCTAGGAGTGTTATGCTTTCAGGTCTTATGTTCAAGTCTTTAATCCATTTTGAGTTGATTTTTGTATATGGTGTAAGAAGTGGTCAAGGTTTATTCTTCTGCATGTGGCTGCCCAGTTTTCCCAATACTATTGAAGTCACGATCTTTTTTCTATTGTATATTCTTGACTCCTTTGAAGAAAATTAATTGACCATATATGTGTGGGTTTATTTCTGGGCAGTTCAACTCAATTCTCTTCCGTTGATCTATGTGTCTATTATTTCTGAAATATGTTTCACAGTGTTGATTGGTTAAGCTTCCTGCTACCCCCTGCTCAGTTTCATTTTTCAGCTGCTGCCTTGGCTTCCATATGGACTGGTGGCACACGCCTCTTACTGAAAAAATGATTCCTTTGGTTTGAGACAGCTAATAGCTGCCAATATTAGAGAGATTAGCACCTAGTTGAGTGGCTCTGAAAATGGTAGGATTTGGGGGAGATACATAGGCAGGTGATACCTTGTAAACAAAGAAACAGAGCAAAATGTTTCGTTTTTGTTTTTAATTTAATTTTTACTTGTGTCAGAGTAATTCTATGCTGTAACATTCTCTATTTGGGCATCTCAACTGCCTAGAGAATGAAGGTTTCATATACAAATGTCATTTAAAAATATAACTTCTAAGTTTTCATAAACAATTTATTATGAGGCTGTTTAGTCGTATATGAGGCAGATTGGGGTGATTTATTTAAAAAGTGATTCTCTGTAGCCAGTGTACTTCTAGGACTAGACTGTGTTTCTGTTTGAACTCTTGTACCAAAGCCTAGCATTCTACTGCTTACTGATTGTATTTTGCTGCCTAAGAAAATAAATACTGTATATATTATAAGTTAGTTTATCTAAAACATAATACCTGTTTCCTTGTGGTTTTTTTTTTTTTTTTTTTTTTTTGCGGTACGCGGGCCCCTCACTGTTTGTGGCCTCTCCCGTTGCGGAGCACAGGCTCTGGACGCGCAGGCTCAGCCGGCCATGGCTCAGGGGCCCAGCCGCTTCGCGGCATGTGGGATCTTCCCGGACCGGGGCACGAACTCGTGTCCCCTGCATCGGCAGGCGGACTCAACCACTGCGCCATCAGGGAAGCCTTCCTTGTGGTTTTTAAGTTAAAATCTGAGGCGTTAGATCTTTTCAATTTAGGTTCTTTTCTTATGGATAATCTATTCAAGCTGAAGTCACTATGATTGAAAGTAACTGAAACTTAATTAAAATGATATTTCCAGAGAGGCTCCTAAAAATGGTGTAGCTTTCCTGTGGCTTCAGAGCCATTGGTCTCTTTCAGCCAGTATTTTGAAAATGCTAGAACTTGTAGGAATGCAGAGTTGTATAGCGGGAAGAACAAGACCTTGGATTTCAGGCAGATCACGGTGACCTCGGGCAAGGTCTTGTAGTCTTGGTTTCCTTATCTGTGAAATATCTCATGAGGTCCTTTGAGAGTTAACCATTATAAAATGAGACTGCTACAAGGGGCTTATTAAATGTGAGTTATCTTCTTTTCTCCCATTCCCAATTCCACAAGCCTACCTGCTATGTGCTTCTACTTACCACCAAAAGGAAACTTGAAAAAGAAGAGCTGGTTATCTAATCTGAATTTTCAACATAAATTAAACATATGTAATTATATTGCTTTCTTGTGTGCATAGGGTTTAACATTCAGTGGTTCTCGATGATCTCTGCTTGTTGTATGTGGTATGTATGGCCATCTTATCCAAACCAAAAAGTTGGGACTTGTGTTCTGATGAGTATAGTATACTTAGAGGGTCAAGAGAACAGAATATTTTAAAAATAGTGCAGTCTCACGGAAATCATAGATGTGTTCTTATGTGTCCAAAGGAAGCAGTACAAAGGCATGGTTAGGAGGCATTGGAGTCCTTTGGACATGAGTTCAAATCTTGGCCCTTTCTACTTTCTTCTACAAGTTACTTAACCTTTCTTTCTTTTTTTTTTAATGTTTGAAAAATGTTTTATTTTGCTTGATAACTGTAGAAAAGCCCTTATTGTGATTAGCACGTGAATAGGAGGATCATCTTTTTAAAAAAAATTTAACTTTTAATTGTTTTATTGAATGAGTTTCTAAAAATTCTGTAGTGCTTTATAATTTTCAAAAGTTTCACAAACATTATTTTATATAATTTCATAATAACCCTTTTTCCCCCTACCCCTGTATTGCCTCTCCCCCTTCCCTCTCCCCACTAGTAACCACTAGTTTGTTGTCTGTATCTGTGAGTCTGCTTCTTTTTTTACTTAACCTTTCTTTCTAAGCTTCAGCATTTCCTCACTTGTAAAATGGATGTAATGAGAGTTCCTCATCTCTTGTGAGGATTGCATGAGATAAAGGGCTCAGCACAAGGTCTGGCAGGTAGTAAGTACTTGACATTATCTGCCAGCTGTTAGGATTGTTATAAGACCTTTGAAACGTGCACTTATTCAGTAACCTTCTTTGGAAAAGCCTGTAGACGAACAAAAAGTTCTCCTAAGTAACTCAGTATTTGGTAACTTACTGTATAATAACTTCTTTATCAGGCCTGTATGGAAAAGGCACAGAAATATTAAGGACCCAGTGCCCAACTTTGCATGCCCCTTGGGAAGACCTCACTCATTTGCCTTTCTCACAATATTTGAATAACACTTAGCACCTAGTCGATTGCCTCTAAGATGATCTCTCTAGAGTGGGGATATTTTTTGGCTCACATAACTTGTACTTGCCCCAGAAGTAGGACAGAATTCAGCATTAACGTAATCCACTGTCTCAGGCTGCTTGCGCTGTGAATCTCTTGGTTGTGTCCTCCCTGGGGTGTTGGCTTCATGCTCAGGCCAGCAGCAAAATATGGGCAGCAGTTCTGGGCCCCAGATCCATGTACGGCACCTACCAAAGCAGTAGAAAGATCCTTCCTTCCTCTGATCTGCTAAGAATGAGAATTTTCTCAGAACCCCCCACCCCCCCATACTAATCCTACAATGTCATTGGCCTGAATTGGGTCATGTGCCCATTCCTGAACCACTTCCTGTCACCAGGGCAATGCCATGCCTTATTGGCCTCGGCCTGGTTCCTAAACAAGTTATTTACGAGGGGGATGAAATTATATTTAGGCCAATCAGGAACAGAATTGCGTGTCTGTTAGGAAGAAAGTTTTTCTGTGACTAGGAGGAATGGACACTGAGTAGATTGGTCAGCTAGGATTTGCGTTGGCTGCTGGTAACAAGGCTTTAAATAAGACGGGTTATTTATTTTTCTTTCAAAAAACATTAAGTCCGAAATAGGCAGTCTGTTGCTGGCATGGCAGTGCCACAGTGCCACAGTCTAGCCTTTTCTCTTTCTGCTTCACCATCCTTAGCACACGGCTGGCATTCTCATGGTCACCTTGTGGTCACAAGTGGGCTTCTGGCTCTCTAACCAAACAGTCCTTCCTTGAAGCGGGAAGAAGTAGCAGAAGGGAGGGCAAAGGACACCCTTTCAAGTACCAGAAGCCCCAGCCAGCACGTACAGTTTACATCTCATTATCCATTTATATCTGTGAAGGAGGCTGGTGAATGTAGTTTCTTAGCTGGACACGTCGCTGTTCCCAGCAGCAGAGGAATTCTCTTGCTGTGGAAGAGAGAGAAAATGGCTATAGGTCTGGCAATGCACAGTGCCCACCACGCAGCCAACCGTGTCCTCCATACCCTCCCTTTGGAGGAAACCACAGTTTTGTATGTGTTTACTATCTTTCTGTTCATGGTTTTTTAATCCAATAATGAGACATACTTGATATAATGTTTTATAATTCATATTTTCCATTTAACCACATTGTGATATATATATATGTATATATATATATATATCATGGTGTGGCCAATATAATTGCAACTAGCCACATGTTACTGTTTAAATTTTAGTTAATTAAAGTTAAATTAAAAATCCAGTTTCTCAATCTCAGTAGCCACATGTGACTGGTGATTACTGAATTCAGCAGCCCAGGTATAAAGCATTTCCATCATTGCAGAAAGTTCTGTTGGACGGCACTGCTCTAGAGCACCAGCGCACTGCAGCTCTCTTCCATTTGGTTTTAGGGAGTTTTAGTGGTCCGAGTCGCGAACTTAGAACCAGGCTGCCTGGGTTTGAATTCTCAGTCTGCCATTTACTAGTTGTAAGATCTCGAGCAAGTTACTTAACTTCCCTGTGCCTCAGTTTCCTTATTTGTAAAGTGATGGTCACAGTAGTACTTAGACTGTTATTGCGTAGTAAAGGACTTAATGTACGTAGAATACTTAGAACAGTGGCTGGCACATACTAGACACATGATAAGTATTTGCCAGGACGATGATGATGAGAATCAAGAGTCAGTTGGCTTTGCCCCCAAGCCTGTTTATCCCAGTTTTACTTGTTATTGTAATTACAAAATAATTGTGAGGTAAACTAATGAAAAAAAATGAGGACCAAAAAAAGACATTGCTTTTGTGAAAAATAAGTTGAATGTTTAAAAGACCTGGTAAAAATGAATGAGTATAAAAAAGTTCTTGTCAATTTAGAGGTGGAAGAGACCACTGAAAAGACTGGGAGAAAAAATTCATCAAAATGTAGGATTTTTGCTTTTGGACTACTTCACAAGTGGCTTTCCAGTAAAAACTGGAAATCATTTCCTGTAATGGATTCTACCATTATTAATCCTGATCCCATCAGGGTGAGAGCTTCTATTTTATTTCTTTTAAAATTGTTATGTAGGGATTACTGTGCATCCGTTGAAATGAATGATATCACCAAACCCTGTTGGTGGACATTTATATTATTTCTCAGTGTTTTGTGTTAGAGATGGTGCACCGTTGAGCTTCTTTACAGCAAAACCTTCTCCAATCAGTATGTTTTAATCTAAGGACTTGGGAGGAATGCTAGCCCCTTTTTACCGAGAGGCCTGGATTTTGGTCCAGAAATCATTATAATCCCATAACAGAGGGCATGTGGACATTCCAGTCCTAATTTTGCTTTTGGATTTAGCTCCATTTCTTTTTGTGGGCCATTCGCAGATTTTAGGTAATGTTTAGTGTTTAATACACCAAAAAGTTTGGACTGTCCTAGAAAAATCAGTGTAATGCAATTTGTCCTGATGCGACTTCTTTTTCCAATTCACATAGCACTTGGTTTGAACTTTTCTTTTTATTACATTTATCACAAATAGTCCTCCTTTGTAATTACTTTTGCATTCGTTTTGATTCTGCTACTAAACGCTTAGCTTGTTGAGGACAGCAGTCCTTCATTGGACCTTTACACGTCCTAACATACGGGCCCTCAATTTATGTTCATGTAAAGAGTGAATGAGTGTCACTTTCTATTATTACATAGCCATCTTTCATAATATTTCCTTTGAATTCATTGTTAGTAGATAGTGTTCTGTCCTCTTCAATAGCTTAGATTCCATGTGAGAGCAAAAAAATGGTAAATGTTTATAAGGTGACTTGAAAACATAAAGGTAGAGAGAATAGTGTAAAGAAACCCCCATCACATGTCATCTAGCTTCAACAATTAACATTTTAGAGCTATTTTTTTTTTTTAGAGCTAATTTTTGATTTGGGTAGAGAGAACGTGAAGACTTTGTGGTGCCCATTTTGATTTTGTGGGGAAGGAAGCAGGGCCTGTATGACGGGCAGCGTGGAGAAAGAGGAGGCTGGTGGCCCAGAGACAAACCTGCCTGCCTCCATCACAGGGTTGTTGTGAGGGTTTCATGAGCTGACACATGAACAGTGTCAAGAACAATGCCCAGCACATGGTGAGTGCAACTCAGGTGCTGCCCCTGTCACCGCCATCACTGCCATTGCCATTACTGTCACTGCTGCACAGCTTGAGGGGGCTGAGTTTGGTGGCTGTGGCACTTAGTAACCTTGGACATCAGACTTTCTGAACTGAAGTTTCTTATCTGAAAAATAGGAATGCTAATAGCATCCTGTCTACCACACAGGGCAGTGGAATCATGCATGTAAATGTGTTCTGGATTAATGAACATTAATCACAATTTTCTGGAGTGGTGTTCTGATCTGGAGGAACTGTGCTCTTTGGAGCTTTTTGGGAGTCAAGCTTGTCCCTTGTATGGACACTTGTTTGGAGACTTCCTGATATTAGTGGGCCCCAGAGTCATTTGTCAGCCTAGCAAATAAACATTATCGTACAATAAGCTTCATTTTCATTTGCAAAATGTTTGTTTCTAAAGCATGAAAACAATTTCGCTTTATATAGCTTGTCCATATTTGCACTGGAAATGAAATACTTATCAACCAAGTTGATAAAGGGATAAAAATAGTTTTCCTAAGGAACGGTTTGCTGGGGATTAATGTTGGAAAAATTTTGTAGCAGAATCTGTTTCACCATCTTTGAAATATAAACAGTATCTTCATTTGTCTATATTTTTCATATAAAACTTTGCTCAACTCTTAATTAAAAATAGCTTTCCCAAAACCAGAATTCCTCTTAAAAAATCAGTTTTCTTTTCTTTTAAATGAAGACTACGTTTTAAACACTCTGCTCTCTCCTCAGTACTGCAAAGAATTCTAATTATGCAGAACATTCATCCAAACCACACACACACACACACACACACACACACACATCTGTCTGAGATAAGAATTAGTAGATACTGTGGGAAGAGACATGGAATATCCCTGATGGTTATAATAAATTTCTGCAGTGTTTCGACAGGACAATTAACTGTCATGTCTCCTGGGTATGAGAGTTATATAATAAGTCCAGGTCAGAAAGTCAGTGCCCTAAACTTAAATTCTCAGGAAGACCTTCCCTTTTCAAACTACCACTTGCCATTAGGTTTCACTTTTTAAAAGTTTGATTTTTGTTCTTTCAGTTAGTAAAAATTTGGCCTTCTTACCATTTGTAGTTTATAGCGTCTTGAACTTTTATAAACATCTTCATTCAAAGAAACTAACCCCCCATTCTGTATCTCCAAATAACAGAAACAAATAAATACAAAATGCAGTTTTAGCTCAAAAAGAGCAAGATCTTAATTCCACTATTTGGCCCCAATGACATATGACCTCTTAGCTTTATTTCCCATAGCCTGTTCTATTTAAATGTTTTATTACACAGGCTCTTTACTCGATTGTTTTTTCCTGGAATTCCAGTATATTTTGGTGATACTTCTTTTCAAAAGATCCTGCACAAATCACCTCTAGTAGTCATCTAGCCAGTGTTGTATTAGAAAATATGTCACTTCTAATTTAAATTTTAATTTAAATCGAATTGAAACTTCTAGATTGAGAGGGTTGACAGTAAAAACTTAGTATTTTTATAATTGTGGGAATCCTTTACTTCACTGTGATACATGTTTATGTTTCTTTGATTGAAAAGGACGTTAGAAAGGGGTCTAAATGTACTGCTTGGTCCTCCTTGTTAATCATTGAAAAATGAAGTTGGGAACTAGTTTTAACTTCTGAAGGAACTGGGAGATTTTATCCAGTATCTGAAATGTACCTTAGTTCTTTATGTACTGAAGCTTTAGGATTGAATTTTCTTTCATTTTTGACATATATTGAGTATCTACTGTGTGCTTAACATTGTGTTGGGCGTCTTACACATATTAGCTCTTTTAATCTTACAGCAGCACTGGTAGGTAGATAGGACTCAAAATACCCAGTTGCTTAGGCTACAGACCTTCTTCCTTGATCTCTTCCACTGTCCTGGCCACACCAGGTCCATTTGGTTACATTGCCGTAACAGCAAATCACACACTGCTACGGCTGCAAACTGTGAACTGTGACAGCAGCGGCGGCCTGCTTGCCAGTATCTCTGCTTCCCTTCTTGTCCCACTACAAGAGTTATGGTTGGACACGTAAAACTAATACAGTGTTATATGTCAGTTACATCTCAATAAAACTGGAGGGTGAGGAGCAAGTACAGAGAGAAAGGAGGGTGGAAGTTCAATGCTTATAATCAAAGACCTTCCATAGAACTCTGTGGTTGTGCTGTCTGATATGGTAGCTGTTAGCCATACGTGGCTATTCACCTGAAATGTGGCTGGTCCGACCTGAGATGTATTGTACGTAATGGATTTCAAAGACTTAGTACAAAGATCAAGAATATGTCATTAATGATTTTTATGTTGATTACATGTTGAAATGATGATACTTTAAGAAATGCTGGGTTAAATAAAACAGATTATTAAAGTTATTGAAAAAGTTTCATGTATGTATACATATTATGTAGGTATGTACACAGTAACTACATAGTAGCCAGGGTGATTTTTTTTCAGCTTTCTGAGATAATTGTAGATTCATACTCTGTTGTAAGAAATAATACAGAGCGATCCCATGTACCCTTTACCCAGTTTCCCTTAATAATAGATCTCAGCTCAAATGTCACCTCCTCAGGCAGTCTTCCTGATCCCTTGAATCTAGCCTGCTGTATCCACTTTCATTCACCTGTCCTATTGCTCTGTTTAATTTTTTCATAGAATTTACTTCTGTTTGAAATTATTTTTTTATTTAATTGCCTTTGGTCCAGTAGAAGGTGAGCTAAAGAGAGTGGGAACCTTGTTTGTTCTATTCATTGCTTTATCTCCTGTGCCTAGAATAGGACACAAATGTAGTAGGCACTTGATAAATACTTCTGGATGAGGAAGCAGAGTTTCAAAGTAATTGAGTAGGTTGTCTGTGGTCACACAGTAGTAAGTAGTAGAACTGTGACTTGAAGCCATGGGAACAAAGGACCTAAAATAGAGTTGAGTTTGTCCTGTTTAGAGAACAGATAGGACCATGATGCTGGAGGATAGGCAATGAGAGGGAGTGGTACGGTTTCAGTGGTACGGTTTCAGTAGTCAGGGCTCGGGTCACCTCAGGCTTTGCAGACCAAGATGAGGGTGGATCTCATTCTAAGTACAGTGGGAGATACTGGAAGGTTCTAAGCAAGGGATCCATATAAACAGCATGGTCCAGCTTAGCTCACTGGAATTCTGCTCTGGTGCTGGGACCAAAGTCCTGGTCTGCAGCGATGCTTTTTTTCTCCCTTGCTTTGTCACCATGTGTGTGGTCTTTTGGAGACCACAGCAGGAAAAGGACTCTGGTCCTGTCACCTTCAGAGCATCACCCATCAATCACATTAGTCCTCCCAATAGAGAATTCAGGCAGAATGATGGGTTTGCTGGGAGGAAAAAGAAGACCCAGCTCATGCTAGGCTTTCGATATGTTCTGGGGGGGTACCAAGTGACACCCAATCAGTACTTCCATGTGCCCTGGCCTCCAAACACGCAGACATGCAGCTTGGAAGTTTGGGGACCACCCTCTGCTTTATGTGAGCACGAAAGGTATTGTCAAGTGAAGTGTTTTGTGTGGGGCAAAGCCTTTGGATCATGTTTATATCTGAGGCTGCATTAAAAACAAGGGCAGGTTCTTCAGAGAGCAGATGCAGCAGCCTGGGTCAAAGAAAGATTTCATTGTGCATCCACTGCAAGGGGCTGTGAGAAGCCTAAGAAGATAGATAGCAAAGAAAGGTGTAGCCCTTGTTCTCAAGGAGTTTAAAGTCTGTTTAGATTTGCAAATTGAAAGGTAGTTGACACTTCAAGGCAGTCTTATGCTAAGTGTCTGGAAGAAGGACCCCAGAGGAGGACAGCCAAGTGATGGCTGAGCCTGCCAAAGCTCACAGAGGAGCTGGTGCCTGGCCTTAAGTGTACACTATTTCCTGTACGTTTGCGGGTGTTTACCTTTCAAGTTTTGTTCTCCATGTCTGTTCATAGCCGTTCAGAGCTAACTGCATAAAGGACCGCAGTCCTGAAGGATGAGTAAGAATTAGGAGAGAGGAAGGAGAAAAGGCATTCAGGTGGGCTGGGGAGAGAATAAGGTCAAGAGATGGAAGAAAATGCACTGAGTGTCAGAGGCTAAGTAGTACCTATCTGGCTGGAGCCGATACAGGAATGGGGAGAGAGAGAAAGGATCTGACTGGAAGGAAATTGTGTGAAAATCACTCCTGGTCAAGAATTCCCAACCTTTCTGCTTGTACAAATAATTGGGATGGAGCAATCAGCAGGTGTGTGGGTGGGTGACTGTTCACCGTAGTAATAGCTGTGACTTCAGTAGTGCCTGCTCTGTTCCAGGCTCTGGTCTAAGCAGCTTCCATTTAACTTATTTAATCCTTTTTAAGACCTCTGTGGGTAGGTACTATTATTATCGTCATGTCACAGACGGGGAGACTGAGGCACGAGAGGGGAAGCTCTAGAATCTGTGCTCCTTGCCTCTATTATGACCTCTCACTTAATGGGGGCTAGACAGATTTCCCCCCAGCTTTTTATTATGAAAAGTTTCAAACATACAGAAAAAAATTTGAGTACAGTGAACATCTGTATCAAATAACTAGATCAAACCGCGTGAATGTTTTGCTGTATGCTTTATCTGCGTATGTGTGTGTTTTTCAATTTTTGCTGAACTATTTGAAAATATGGTACAGACACGATAATTCACCCCTGAATACAAAGCAGAGCATTATCTTCCTTTCACATGGTATTTACATCCTTCCTTCCTTGTGCATTCTTGGAAAATACATTGCCTCCATGTAAAATTGCTTTGTTCCACGTGAAATGCAATTGAGTTCTAGGCTCAGATAACTATAAACAGTTTTCCACTTACATGAATCTCTTGGTATTTGAAAGGTAGGCAGGGTAAGGGCAATTTGTGTTCCTATAAGACTGCCTGCCAATTTGCTGGACTTTTAACATCCTGGTCCTCACCTATTAAAATACACATTTGAGTGAGGAAGCAATCAAATATTGTGACAACCAAACATGCCCTCCCCTCTTCCCCCATTTCCAGAAGGCCCTGCAGTGATTGTGCCTGTTGGGAGTCATTGACCTAACTAATCCCCTCAGGAAAGAGCTGTAGGTCGAATGAAAAGAAAATGTGCACTTGCAGAGCCCGTCCTGTAATAATTCAGTGTGGAGGGGTTGGAGGTGGTAGAACGTATCTGTAGTGCTCTTTTTGTTATACAAGCACGTGTGTTCTAGATTTGTGTACATATATTCGTTTATTCAGTTCTACCCCCACTACCCCACCACCACTTTCTTCCAGAAAGACTGTATGATAATTCTTGCTTTATTTAACCGTTAGGTATGTCTTCTCGTGTATTGATCTGAATCAACTAGGACGTATTTGTAATTCCTGTGCTTTTCCATAGAAAGGGACTTGAAGCAGACCCAGGGCCCTCTCAGTTCGCCTTATTTCTCGCTGTTTTGCTGGTGCTGGAGGATATATTCCCAACACTGCTGCTCCCCGTACTCCATTGGTCTTTACTTTTCACTGTTGCCTGTCAAACTCCATTTGTCAAACTTATCTCAAATGCCATGTTGTTTGTGGATCTTCCTTGGAGCCCTGCATCAAGATATAGCCTAAACCCCCACAACACATTCTTTCTCATGACACTAGCCACAGACTGCCTCGTGTTATGTTTGATTTTGTGTTTCCCTTATCTCCCACATATATTTCAGTCATAATTACCTGGGCAACTCCTGTGTGATAGGCCTTGTTCAAGATTCTGGAAATAGAGATGAATCTTTCCTGGGCAGTCCCATTTTCTTCTTATTTTGCTTTCCTGATAATTGGAGTGACCTCTCGTTTCTTTGTATCCCCTGTGGTACCTGGTACAGTGCCTTGCATACGGTGCTTCGTATATATTTCTGAGTTGGGTCTGGGACCCAGGGAAATAAGCACTTCCAAATGAGATCTGCCACTATGCAACCCTGGGTAAATCACTTAACTTCTACAAGCTCCAGGTTCCTTATCTAGAAAACATTGATAATAATACCCATCTTACAGGACTGTTGTAAGTTTAAAGATGAATTTTATGAAGTGCCAAGGCACCATTTTCAGCACAGAGTAAGTGCTCATTCAGTGGTAGTTATTATACGGGAAGCGCAGTCCTTTCTTTAGGTCATTTGAGCGAGCAGTATGAGAATGTAGGATCTTAACTGTCTTAAGGAAAACACTTACTTTGTCTTGGGGCCTCTCCAAGAAGAAACAGGGCCTGGGGAAGGTCTGGCCCATCACTGATTAACTGTTCCTTTTTCAGAGTCAATGATCTGAGTCTCCGTTTTCAAACTGCTTATATAATATATACCACCTGTTATTTGTGTATTTTTAGCAGTGGGAGCCGGGTAATCCTAATCCTGTCTGTAAAAGAGCAAACTGTTTACCAGAAGCAGAGTTTTTTCCTTAACACTGACTCACACTGACTCATCCTTCTCATTTTCCTTCCCACCTCTCATAACAACCTTGCAAGGGAGAGAATTTTTAGGGAATTTAGTCGGCTTACTTTTTTTTTCTTTACTTCCCAAAGTGGAAAGCTTAAAGCTGTCACATCCTTAATACCATCTCAGGAAAGACTAAAGTCACTGCTGCCCTGGAGTGGCCAGAATGACCAGTGCCGTGTAGCCGAACATCTCAAGTAAAACCTTGTCTAGACAAACCAATTCTGTTGGCTGAGAGATTGGAGAAGTGCCTGAAATGTACACATTAATCTACTAAACACATGTTGTCAACTTAACTTCAGTTCTGTTGAACGTAGAAAATGTCTTCTTCTGAGGTAGGAAACCTGAGCAGAATTAGAGCCAGAGCTACGATGACTTAACAGTCGGATTTGAGATGACAGACACAGAATTCAGGCAGCATGTTAGAGTCAGTAAAATGGGGAAGGAAGGTTCTAGATCAGAATGACTAATACCTTATCCCTTCATTTGACATTCATTACATGAATATTGACTGATCATTTGTGATCATTTGTGAGTGCCAGGTGCTAGGGCTACAACAGTGAATAATAAAAACACAGTGCCTGCTGTCATAGACCTTTCGTTCTTTCTTTCTTTCTTTTAATATGTATTTTATTTATTTATTTATTTGGTTGCGCCGGGTCTTAATTTTGGCAGGCGGGCTCCTCAGTTGCAGCTCGCTGGCTCCTTAGTTGCGGCATGTATGGGGGATCTAGTTCCCTGACCAGGGATCGAACCCAGGCTCCCTGCCTTGGGAGTGCGGAGTCCCAACCACTGCGCCACCAAGGAAGTCCCCATGGACCTTTCTTTCTGATGTGTGTTTGTAATAAATGCTGTGGTGGTGGAGGTAGAGGATGCTAAGGGAGCAGAGAAGTGCCTTGGCCTGCACACGTGAGCACGTACTAGTACCTGAAGATGAAGGGAGCAAGGAAGACTTCTTGGAGGAAAAGGCACCCAAGCTGAGACTGGCTGGATGAGGAGGACTTAACTGGAAGAAAGGCGATAGGACGGGGTAGGATGGCTGCAGAGATTCAAGACAGACAGAGCCACATCTGTGAAGGCCTTGAGGTGGGAAAGAGTTTGCTCATGGAGGAACTAAAATAAGTTCCAGTGTGTCCAAAGGACAGTTGAGCGAGGGGGAGGTTTGGCACGAGCTAAATTTGGATAAGCCGTCAGAGCCAGATCATGCAGAGCATTGTGGATCAATTTATTAATTAAAAACAATTTTTATTAACTGGGGCAAAATTTACATACAGTGAAATGTACGTGACAAGTACATACACCGTTGTAACCAACACCCCATTTTGAGTAAGGACTTTTGATAACTAAGAGCAATGGGAGGGATGGGCGTTGGGCAGGGCCCAGACTTGATGCTAACTGCTTGCTAGCTTAGAACACCCTGAGGGTGGGGAGGGACACCAGCAGGACAGGACTGGAATAGGTGGTGGTTTGCAGGTGGGCAGGGAACCCAGCTTGGGAATGGTCCAGGATCTCTGTTTTCTTAACATGATTTTAGCAGAGGACAAACCCCTACATGCTTTGTAGGATCTGAAGTGTCTACACAGAGTGCAGAAGACTGGTGTTTCAAGGTCTTCCTGGAAAGACTCTCAGGCCACCTACATTTTGAAGAAAGCCTCCTGAAAGCACGCCTGGCTACCGAGGCATTGTTTTCTCCCAACTTCACTGACGAAACACAGGAAAATATTCACCTTATTGATTTTTGTTGTTGTTGTTGTTACTTACAGTACACGTGACATTTTCCTTTTCCTTTTCTAAGAGTTGGGTATTAAAAATATTGTTACAGTTTTGGGTTTTAGGGATTTACTGAGGCTTTTATCATTTAAGTGTTCTATTTCAATATCTGGGTTTTTGACATGGTGCCAGAAACCGTTGAATGTGTTACTATCCATCCTCTGGCTGGGATTTCCAGTACTATGTGAAATAGACATGGCAAGAGTGGGGCACCCTCGTCTTGTTCCTGATCTTAGAGGAAGAGCTTTCAAGTTTTCACTGTTGAGTATGATGTTAGCTGTGGGCTTGTCATATACGGCTTTATTATGTTGAGGTACATTTCTTCTATATCTAATTTGTTCAGAGTTTTTATCAGGAAAGGATGTTGATTTTTGTCAGATGCCTTTTCTGCATCTATTAAGATGATCATATGGTTTTTATCCTTCATTTCTGTTAATGTGTATTGCATTTATTGATTTGCATATTGTGAACCGTTCTTGCATCCCAGGGATAAATTCAACTTGATCACAGTATATGATCTTTTAATACGCTTTTGAATTCAGTTTGCTAGTGTTTTGTTGAAGATTTTTGCATCTGTATTCAGCAGGAATATTGGCGTGTAATTTTTCTTTCCTTGTAGTGTTCTTGTCTGGCTTTGGTGTGACAGTAATGCTGACCTGGTAAATGATTTGGAAATTTTCCCTTCTCCTTAGTTTGTTTTTTTCTTTTTAAACAGTTTGAGAAAGACTGGTGTTAATTCTTCTTTAAATGTTTGTGGTGGAGTTAGTAAAGCCATCAAGTCCTGGGCTTTTCTTTGTTGAGAGGTTTTTGATTACTGATTTAATGTCCTTACTCAGTATTATTGGTCTGTTCAGATTTCCTATTTTTTCATGATTCAGTTGTGGTAAATTGGATGTTTCTAGGAATCTATCCATTTCTTATAGGTTATGCAAATTGTTGGCGTACTGTTGTTCAGAGGAGTCTTTTGTATTTCTATGATATCACTTGTAATGACTCCTTTCATTTCTGATTTTATTTATTTGAATCTTTTCTCTTTTTTCTTGATTAGTCTAGCTAAAGGTTTGTTAATTTTGTTTTTCTGGTCTCTATTTCATTTATTTATGCTCAGATCTTTGTTATTTCCCTCCTTCTGCTAACTTTGGGCTTAGTTGTTTGTTTGTTTTCTGGGTCCTTGAGGTGTAAAAATAGGTAATTTGAGATTTTTCTTTTTTCTTAATGTAGGCATTTATCACTTTGACTACATCATCCTACTCTTTCCTGACCTGTAAGGTTTCTTCTGAGAAATCCACTGATAGCCTTATGGGGACTCCCTTGTATGTGACGAATTTTTTTTCTCTTGCTGCTTTTAAAGTTCTTTGTCTCCGATTTTACAGTTTTATTATAATGTAGCTTCAAGAAGATCTTTTTGTGTTAACTCTTTTTGGGGGCCTATGAGCTTCATGAACTTGGATGTCCAAAATCTCTCCCCAGATTTGAGAAGTTCTCAGCCATTATTTCTTCAACTAAGCTTTCTGCTGCTTTCTCCTTCTCATCTCCTTCTGGGACTTCAGTAATATGTAGATTTTTTTCTTGTTGGCATCCCATAATTCACATAGGTTTTCTTCATTCTTTTTCATTCTTTTTATCTTTTGTTTTCCTCTGAATGGATAGCAGCAAGTGATCTGTCTTTTAATAGATTGTTCTTTTGCTGTATCAAGTCTGCTGTAGAAGCTTTTCTGTATTAACTGCATTTTGCATTTCACTCATTGTGTTCTTCAGCTCCAGAATTTCTGTTGGGTTCTTTTCATGATTTCTCTCTCTTGATTGAACTTCTCATTTGGTTCATGTATTGTTTTCCTAATTTCATTGAATTGTCTTTCTGTGTTTTATTTTCCTTTCCCCCCCTCTTTTATTAAATTGTGGTAAAATACACATAATGTGAAATGCACCATTTTAACCATTTTCAGGTGTCCAGTCCAGTGATATTAAGTACATCCATATTGTTGTGCAGCCGTCACCACCACGCATCTCCAGAACTCTTTTTTCGTCTGGCAAACTGAAACTCTATACCTATTAAACAATAACTCCTCATTTCTCACTTCCTCTAACCTGTGGCAACCACCTTTCTACTTTCTATCTCTGAGTTTGACTAACAACCACATATTAGTGGAATCAAACAATATTTGTCTTTTTGTGACTGGCTTTTTTTACCCACCATAATGTTCTCAAGGTCCATCTATATTGTAGGACATGTCAGAATTTCCTCCCTTTTTAAGGCTGAGTAGTATTTCTTTTCTCTCTTTTTTAAAAAGATTAATTTATTTATTTTTGGCTGCATTGGGTCTTCACTGCTGTGCGTGGGCTTTCTCTAGTTGTGGCGAGTGGGGGCTACTCTTCGTTGCGGTGCCGGCACGTGGGCTTCTCATTGTGGTGGCTTCTTTTGTTGCTGAGCACGGTCTCTAGGCGTGCGGGCTTCAGTAGTTGTGGCATGAGGGCTCAGTAGCTGTGGCTCACGGGCTCTAGAGCACAGGCTGAGTAGTTGTGGCGCATGGGCTTAGTTGCTCCCCGGCGTGTGGGATCTTCCCAGACCAGGGCTCAAACCTGTGTCGCCTGCATTGGCAGGTGAATTCTTAACCACTGTACCACCAGGGAAGTCCAGTAGTATTTCTTTGTATTTATCCACCACACTTTGTTTATCTGTTCATTTGTTGTTGGATATATGGGTTGCTTCTGTCTCATGACTTGTGAATACTGCTGCTATGAACATGGATGTCTAAGTATCTATTTAAGATGTTGTTTTAATTCTTTTGTACATATACCAATAAGTGAAATTGCTGGATTATAAAGTAACTCTTTAACTTTTTGAGGAAGCTCCATTCTGTTTTCCATAGCATTTACAGTATTTACAGTTTCACTAACAGTGTACAAATGTTCCAATTTCTCTGCATCCTCACCAACACTTTTTCTTTTTTTTGATATTAGCCATCCTGATTGATATGAGGTAGTATCTCACTGTAGTTTTGCTTTGCATTTCTCTGATGATTAATGATTTGCAGCATTTTTTCATATGCTTATTGGCCATTTTTATGTCATATTTAAAGAAATATCTATTCAAGTCCCTTGCCCATTTTTCAATTAACTTACTTGATTTTCTGTTGTTGTCGAGTTGTAGAAGTTCTTTATATATTCTGGATATTAACTGCTTGTTAGATACATTATTTGTAAATATATTCTCCCATTCTGTAGGTTGCCTTTGTACTCTGTTAATTGTCTCCTTTGATGCACAGTTTTTAAGTTTGATGTAGTCACATTTGTCTATTTTTGATTTTTTTTCCTGTTCTTTAATGCCAGAAATTATTGCCTAGTTCAGTGTCATGAAGATTTCTCCATGTTTTTTTCTAAGAGTTTTATAGTTTTAAGTCTTATGTTTAGAGCTTTAATCCATTTTGAGTTATTTTTTTGTGTATGATGTGAGATAAGGGTCCAACTTCATTGTTTTGGACCTGGATATCCATTTTCCCCAGCATCATTCGTTGAAGAAAATGTCCTTCTCCATTGAGTGGTCCTGGCACCCTTGTCTAAGATCATTTGATTATGTATTCAAGGGTTTATTTCTAGGCTCTCTATATTTTTCCATTGGTTTATATGTCTAATTATGCCAGCACCGTACCATTTTGATTACTGTACCTTTGTAATGTTTTGAAATCAAGAAGTGTGAGTCCTCCAATGTTGTTCTTCTTTTTCAAAAGTATTTTGGCTATTTGTGGTCCCTTGAGATTCCATATGAATTTTTGGATGAATTTTTCTACTTCTCCAAAAAATGCCATTGGGATTTTGATAGGGATTGAACTAAATGATCTTCGAGGTTCCTTGAGATATTAAAATAATTGAAATATAGTAATATGTGTGTCAGTGAAGTAGAAGTTTAGCTGTGGGACTATTATTTGATGTTTTACCTCCAAAAGAGGAAAATAACACAATTATTTCTGCACCTACCACATGCCAGACATTATTGCAGCAATCCTGGGAGAGACACCTTAGTGTTCTCGTTAGGCTGACTTCTCCTGTTCTGCATGGAAAAGCCAGGATTCCAGCAGGGATGTGAGCCCACGTCTGTGTCCTTACAAAGCCTGTGCTTTCCTCACACTATCCAGCTTCCTCTTCCTCCATCTCCTGTAGCTTGCTAAGAGTAGACAGTTTGTACTCATAACTGATGTATGTTTATCTTTTCATTGGCACCACAACATTTGTGGGGGTACCACCTCCTATTGTGTTTAGGGGGTTGTCACAGAATTTTTTTTAAATTAATTAATTAATTAATTTGGCTGTGTTGGGTCTTTGTTGCTGCGTGCAGGCTTTCTCTAGTTGCAGCGAGCAGGGGCTGCTCTTTGTTGCGGTGCACGGGCTCTAGGCACACGGGGGGGCTCAGTAGTTGTGGCATGCGGGCTTCAGTAGTTGTGGCTCGCGGGCTCTAGAGTGTAGTCTCAGTAGTTGTGGCGCACAGGCTTAGTCGCTCCGCGGCATGTGGGATCTTCCTGGACCAGGGCTCGACCCTGTGTCCCCTGCATTGGCAGGTGGCATTGCAGAGCACAGGCTCCAGACGCGCAGGCTCAGCGGCCATGGCTCACGGGCCCAGCCGCTCCGCGGCATGTGGGATCTTCCCAGACCGGGGCACGAACCCGTGTCCCCTGCATCAGCAGGTGGACTCTCAACCACTGCGCCACCAGGGAAGCCCGGCAGGCGGATTCTTAACCACTGTGCCACCAGGGAAGCCCTGTCACAGAATTTTAAATGAGCTGCTGTATATTTTAATATTTACAGTGTTGAATGGATGAACATACCTAAGGGAATCATGATGTTTGAGTTTAATTTTATTTTTTAATTGAATAAAGTCCCACCTGGTACTTCTTTCTTATTCCTTTGCACATGATCAATTTTTTTCTTCCAGTTTTATTGAGGTATAATTGACATATAGCACTGTGTAAGTTTAAGGTGTACAGCATAATGATTTGACTTACATCATAAAATGATGACCACAGTAAGTTTAGTGAGCATTCATCATCTCATGTAGATAGTACATTAACGAAATAGAAAACAATATTTTTTCACTGTCATGAGAACGCTTAGCATTTACTCTCAACAATTTTCATATATAACATACAGCAGTGTTGATTACAGTTATACACAGTTGTACATTACACCCCTACTACTAATTTATCTTATTTTTTATTGAGGTATAGTTGATTTATGATATTATATTAGTTTCAGATGTACAACATAGTGATTCAAAATTTTTATAGATTATACTCCATTTATAGTTATTAACAAATATTGACTATATTCCCTGTGCTGTACAACATATCTTTGTAGCTTATTTATTTTATACATAATAGTTTGCACCTCTTAAATCCCTACCCCTATCTTGCCCCTCCTCTCTTCTTTCTCCCCCTGGTAAACACTAGTTCTCTATGAATCTGTTTCTTTTTTGTTATATTCACTCATTTGTTTTACTTTTTAGATTCCACATATAATTGATAATATATATTATTTGTCTCTCTCTCTCTGACTTATTTCACTAAGCATAATACCCTCCAGGTCTATCTATGTTGTTGCCAATGGCAAAATTTTATTCCTTTTTATGGCTGAGTAGTAGTCCTGTGTGTGTGTGTGTGTGTGTGTGTGTGTGTGTGTGTATGTATGTGTGTATCTCACATCTTCTTTATCCATTCATCTGTTTATGGACACTTAGGTTGCTTCCATATCTTGGCTATTTTAAATAAAGCTGCTATGAACATTGAGTGCATGTATCTTTTCACTGGTGTTTTCATTTTCTTTGGTTATATACCTGGGAGTGGAATTGTTGGATCATATGATAGTTCTGTTTTTAGTTGAGGAACCGCCATACTGTTTCACACAGTGGCTGGAGCAACTTACATTCCCACCAACAGTGTACAAGGGTTTCCTTTTCTCCACATCCTTGCCAACCTTTGTTATTTGTGGTCTTTTTGGTGATAACCATACTGATAGTTGTGAGGTGATATTTCATTGTGGTTTTGATTTGCATTTCTCTAGTGTTAGCCATGTTGAGCATCTATTCATGTGCCTGATGGCCATCTGTGTGTCTTCTTTGGAAAAAAGTCTATTCAGGCCTTCTGCCCGTTTTTAAATTAGGTTGTTTGGTTTTTTGATATTGAGTTGCATGAGCTGTTTTATATGTCTTGGCTATTAACCCCTTATTGGTCATATCATTTGCAAATATTTTCTCCAGTGGAAAATTCAGTAGGTTGTCTTTTTATTTTGTCAGTGGTTTCCTTTGTTGTGCAAGAGCTTTTAAGTTTAATTAGGTCCCATTTGTTTATTTTTCCTTTTGTCTCTTTTGCCTTAGGAGATAGATATTAAAAACTACTGCTATGACTTATGTCACAAAGACTGTTCTGCCTATGTTTTCTTCTAGGAGTTTTTTGGTTTCCAGTCTTACATTTAGGTCTTTAATCCATTTTGTGTTTATTTTTGTATATATATGGTGGGAGAAAATGTTCTTATTTCATTCTTTTATATGTAGCTGTCCAGTTTTCCTTTCCCAGCACGACTTATTGAAGAGACTGTCTTTTCTCGATCATATATTCTTGTCTTCTTTGTCAGAGATTAATTGACCATAAGTGTGTGGGTTTACTTCTGGGCTCTGTATTCTGTTCCATTGATCTATGTATTTATTTTTGTGCGAGTATCATACTGTTTTGTTTTGTTTTTTAATTTAATTTATTTATTTTTGGCTGCATTGGGTCCTTGTTGCTGCATGAAGGCTTTCTCTAGTTGCAGCAAATGGGGGCTACTCTTTGTTGCAGTGTGCAGGTTTCTCATTGTGGTGGCTTCTCTTGTTGCGGAGCACGGGCTCTAGGCACATGGGCTCAGTAGTTGTGGCTCTTGGGCTCTAGAGCACAGGCTCAGTAGTTGTGGTGCACGGGCTTAGTTGCTCCACGGCATGTGAGATCTTCCCGGACTAGGGCTCGAACCCGTGTCCCCTGCATTGGCAGGCGTATTCTTTTTTTTTTTTTTTTTTGCAGTACGCAGGCTTCTCACTGTTGTGGCCTCTCCCATTGCGGAGCACAGGCTCCGGACGCACAGGCTCAGCGGCCATGGCTCACGGGCCTAGCTGCTTCGTGGCATGTGGGGTCTTCCCGGACCGGGGCACGAACCTGTGTCCCCTGCATCGGCAGGTGGACTGTCAACCACTGCGCCACCAGGGAAAGCCTATCATACTGTTCTGATTACTAAAGCTTTTAGTATAGCCTGAAGTCAGGGAGCACGATGCCTCCACCGCTGTTCTTTCTCAACATTGTTTTGGCTATTCGGGGTCTTTCATGTTTCCATACAAATTAAAAAATTTTTTGTTCTAGTTATGTGAAAAATGCCTGTGGTATTTTGCTAGGGATTGCATTGAATCTGTAGATTGCCTTGGGTAGTACAGTCATTTTAACAATATTCTTCCACTCCGTGAACATGGTATATATTGGGTTGGCCAAAACATTCCTTCTGTTTTTAAGTAAAAATAAAATGCACATTTTTCATTTTCACCAAGAACTTTATTGAACAATGTATTCACTGTCTTATTCCACTTCCTTCTGCCATTTTTCAGGCAACTTCCTAATTCCATCTTCCCAAAACTTTTTATCTTTTTGAGCAAAGAACTGTTCCAGGTGCCTTTTACAGTATTTCAGGACATTGAAATTGTTTCCATTAAGATAATTTTGTAAAGACCAAAATAAATTCTGAAGGTGCAATGTCTGGTGAATACGGTGGATGAATCAGAACTTCCCAGCCAAGCTGTAACAGTTTTTGCCTGGTCATCAAAGAAACAGACAGTCTTGCATTGTCCTGATGGAAGATTTTGCGTTTTTTGTTGATAATCCCTGACGCTTTTCTTTGAATACTGCTTTCAGGTGGTCTAATTGGGAGCTGTATTTGTTGGAATTAATCATTTGGTTTTCCCAAAAGAGCTCATAATAGAGGATTCCCTTCCAATCCCACCATATACTTATCACCTTCTTTGGATGAAGACTGGCCTTTGGTGTGATTGGTGCTGGTTAATTTCACTTGCCCCACGATCTCTTCCATTCCACATTATTGGACAGTATCCACTTTTCATCACCTGTCACAATTTGTTTTAAAAAAGAACATTTTCATTACTTTTCAGTAGAGAATCGCATGTGGAAATATGGTCAAGAAGGGTTCTTTTGCTCAACTTACGTGGAACCCAAACATCAAAGCAATGAACTTAACCAACCTGGTGGAAATGATTTTCAGTGCTTGGATATTGGATATTTTGAGTTTGTCGGCCATCTCCTGCATGGTATAGCATTGTTTTCAATTAATGTCTCTATTTGATTGCTGTCAACTTCAACTGGTCTACCTGACCATGGAGCATCATCCAGTGAGAAATCTGCAGCATGAAACTTTGCAAACCACTTTTGACACATTCGATCAGTCACAGCACCTTCTCCATACACTGCACAAATCTTTTTTTTTTCTGTGTTTCAGTTGCGTTTTTACCTTTCTTGAAATAATAAAAGCATAATATGCTGAAAAGGTTGCTTTTTTTCTTCCATCTTCAATATTAAAATGGCTACACAAAAATTCACCAGTTTTGATGTTTTTTTTTTTAATGCACGCTCATATGACAGCTGTCACAATACAATCTAACAAAATTGTTTCCAATGAAGTTAAAGACAACTAAGCACTACTAGAGCCATCTTATAGAAAAAAACGAACAAATGTTTTGGCCAACCCAGTACATCCATCTGTTTGTGTCATCTTCAGTTTCTTTCTTCAGTGTCTTGTAGTTTTCCCGAGTACAGCGCTTTTACCTCTTTAGCTTGGTTTATTTCTAGGTATTTTATTGTTTTTGATGTGATTGTAAATGGGGTTGTTTCCTTAATTTCTCTTTGTGATGGTTTGTTTTTAGTGTATAGAAATGCAACAGATTTCTCTATATTAATTTTATATCCTGCAACTTTACTGAATTTATTGATGAGCTCTAGTAGTTTTTTGGTGGCATCTTTAGGATTTTCTGT
Source organism: Monodon monoceros (assembly GCF_005190385.1). NCBI lineage: Eukaryota > Metazoa > Chordata > Mammalia > Artiodactyla > Monodontidae > Monodon > Monodon monoceros. The sequence continues at coordinate 15,566,926 of NW_021703769.1, read as the reverse complement.
GTATAATATTATGTCATCTGCAGCAGTGACAGTTTTACTTCTTCCTTTCCAGTTTGGATTCTTTTCATTTCTTTCTTGTCTAATTCCTGTGGTTAGAACTTCCAATGCTATGTTGAATAAAAGTGGCGAGAGTGGGCACCCGTGTCTTGTTCCTGATCTTAGAGGAAATGCTTTCAGCTTTTCACCGTTGAGTATGATGCTTATCATATATGGTTCTCATTATGTTGAGGTATGTTCAATCTATATCCACTTACTTAGAGTTTTTTTCTTCTTAGAATAAATGGGTGTTGAATTTTATCAAAAGCTCTCTCTGCATCTATTGAAATGATCACATGGTTTTTATTCTTCAGTTTGTTAATGTGGCATATCATATTGAGTGATTTGTGGATACTGAACCATCATTGCATCCATAGGATAAATTCCATTTGATCATGGTGTGTGATCCTTCTGATGTATTGTTGGATTTGGTTTGGTAATATTTTTTTGAGGATTTTTACGTCTATGTTCGTCAGTGATATTGGCTGTAATTTTCTTTTTTTGTGAAAGCTTTGTCTGGTTTTGGTATCAGGGTAATGCTGGCCTCACAGAGCGAGTTTGGTAACCTTCTGTCCCTCAGCAGTTTTTTGGAATAGTTTGAGAAGTATGGGTGTTAACTCTTCTCTAAATGTTTGGTAGAATTCACCTGTGAAGTCATCTGGTCCTGGACTTGTTGGGAATTTTTTTTTATTACTCATTTCAATTTCATTATTGGTAATTGGGCTGTTCTTCCTGGTTCAGTTGGGAGAGTGTACATTTCTAGAATTTGTCCATTTCTTCTAGATTGTCAGTTTTATTCGCATATAGTTGTTCATAGTAATCTCTTATGAGCTTGTAATTTTGAGGTGTCTGTTGTGACTTCTCCTTTTCATTTCTGATTTTTTTTTTTTTTTTGTGGTACGCAGGCCTGTCACTGTTGTGGCCTCTCCCGTTGTGGAGCACAGGCCCCGGACGCGCAGGCTCAGCGGCCATGGCTCACGGTCCCAGCCGCTCCACGGCATGTGGGATCTTCCCGGACCAGGGCACGAACCCGTGTCCCCTGCATCGGCAGGTGGACTCTCAACCACTGCGCCACCAGAGAAGCCCTTCATTTCTGATTTTATTGATTTCGGTCTTCTCTTTTTCTTGTTGAGTCTGACTAAAGTTTTATCAATTTTGTTTATCTTCAAAGAATCAGCTCTTCATTTCATTGATCTTTTCTATTTTTTGTCTCTATTTAATTTACTTTTGCTCTGATCTTTATGATTTCTTCTACTAACTTTGGGTTTTATTTGTTCTTATTTTTCTAGTTCTTTTATGTATAATGTTAGGTTGTTTTAGACTTTTCTTTTTTCCTGAGGTAAACTTTTATCACTATAAATTTCCCTCTTAGAACTGCTTTTGCTGCGTCCCATAGATTTTGGAGAGTCATTGTGTTTTTATTTTCATTTGTTTTTGATCCATTGGTTGTTCAGTAGCATATTTTGTAGCCTCCATGTGTTTCTGTTTTTTGCAGTTTTTTTTTCTTGTGGTTGATTTCTAGTCTCATAGCATTGTTGTCAGAAAAGATGCTTGATATGATTTCAATTTTCTTAAATGTACTGAAGTTTATTTTGTGTCCTAGCATGTGATCTATCCTGGAAAATGTTCCATGTACACTTGAAAAGAATGTGTCTTGTGCTCCTCTTGGATGGGATGTTCTATATATAACTTTTAAGTTCATCTGGTCTGATGTGTCACTTAAGGCCAGTGTTTCCTTATTGATTTTCTGTCTGGATGATCTCTTGATATAAGCTATGTGTTATTGTGTTCATGTCAATTTCTCCTTTTCTGTGTTTCCTTGTAGTTCACTGAGCTTCCTTAAAACGACTGTTCTGAATTCTTCATTGGGTAAATCGCAGATCTCCATCTTTGGGGGGGTCACTTACCAGAAAGTTACTTTGTTCTTTTAAGTGATGTTACGTTTCCTTGATTTCCCATGTTCCTTGAAGTATTGCATTGCCATCTTCACATTTCAAGAGGACATCTTTACTGACTGGCTTTGGGAGAGAAGTACCTTCTCCTCACCCTTCTGGGGATTCTGAGGCTTTCTCAGATCTGTTCTATGAATACACGTACTCCACCCTTTTTGTTCCCCTTGAGAAGGAATTCTTAAGATTGTCTGCCTTGTCTTGATCCTGCAGAGCCAGGCTGGGTGCTCACAGCCTCCCACTTGCTCTCCCTTGGGTGGTCTGAATGCTAAAGTGTGCTTTCTCCCAGCCCTGCAAAGTTGAGCCAACTTTTTCCACGTGCTCCTGAGCTTTCTGCAAAGGCTTGCACTCACTGCCTTCAGGGCGCACACACGGAGTCAGCTCTGGAATGGGGTTTGTGTGGGGGAGGCACATGGATCCTTGTGGGTGCCCCTGGGCCAGTTGGGGGGTGATCTTCAGGCAAGGTGTCCCCAGTGGCTTGTGTGTGGCTTCTTGATGGAGTCTACAAAGGGATTATAGCAGAATCTGTTGCCCTTTGATGCCTTTCAAGAGCCCTGACTGCTGTTCGCCTTGCCTTCTCCCCCACTTCACTAGTCACTACTTCAGTATTGGATAGGGTGAGAAAGAGGTGGGCCTCTTTGGCAGCATCTTGCATGGCTAGGGCAGCCAGGCTCTCACTTATATGTTCTCACTTTTCCCTGTGGGAGAAATCACGAGCTAAGAAGGTCTCTCTTGGCTCTGAGCTGTGCCACCTTGGGGGAGGGATGATTTGGATAAAATGAAACTGTTCTTCTTACTCTCTTTGAGTCCAGTCTCATTTTTCTTTTCTTTTTTCTTTTTTTGCTCTAACCATGTGCTGAAAATTCTTTGCTGGATTCCTGGCTTTCCACAGAGGTACTCTTGCCCATGGGTGATTGTCAAAATTGGTGTTTTTTTGGGAGGAGACAGTAGAACACTCTTTTTCTGCCATTTTGCTTATGTTACTCATATATACATACTTTTTTCAGACAAGAAAATACTTTTTGCATGATGAAACCCAACTCATAGAATGCAAGAGTTGGGAAGGATTTTAGAGACCTCCTCCAATTATAAAATTTATCGCTGATTGATTACTGTTAACAGCTAAATCATTTATTGCCTAAAATAATCTTTTTATTCTTTTATTCTCATTTAGTTGAATTTCCAAGTTTTAAAAATATATGTTTGGCACATATATTTCAATTGATAGGTACCTTACTCCCCATATATGACAACCAAAAGTTAATGCTAGCCATAATTATACCTTTTGGCTAATAATGGTAGTAAGTTTATGAAGATCTGTACTAAGTTTGGATTCTGAGTATAACTTTTTTTCATTTATGGTAGAGTATAGATTTGAGAGATACTTAGTTATTTTTTTTTTCACTTAGTTATTTTTTACTAATTTTCTCTAAGTTGGTATGTGAAATCAAACTACAAGTGTAGGGTTAAGTCTCTCCTGCACATGGTTTCCTTTCTGCCAAGTCTTTTGAATATACCACATTTTTCAAAAGCCCTCACTCATTATTTTTATGATAGTGGAAAGAAGTCTAGTTTGGCCAAGCTCATTTTTCTTCAAGCCTTCCAGGATTGTTGCAATTTCATAATAAGCCGCTGGTGTTGCATATATCGTGAAATGTGAGTGCGTCATTAAAATTAAGGGAGCCATAAATCTTACCTATCCTGTTACGGTCAGATATAAATAAATAGTTTTATTGGGATTTTCAGTATGTTTAGAGTAATCTATACTTACTGACTTGCCCTTTTCATTTCTTTATACTATTTTACCAGTCAATTCTCCAATATTTCCTGAACAGTAAATGTTTAAAAGAAGCTATACCTTTGTACCTTGGTCTTAAAGAACTGCGGTGGGGTGTATAGTGCAAGCACGATATTTGGTGCTACTTTGGATTCCCAAGACTTTTCCATATCTGAGACTGAGAGGGAACTTGGGAGGGAGACTTTGTGTAGCAGAGGGGCTAGGAACTTCTCTATTCTTTCAAAGTTGGTCAGCTTTCTGCAAGGGACCCCTGTAAAGCCACAAGTCATTAGGAATAAAACTTTCAGTCTTTAAATGACCACAATATTTTAATACAGCAGAATGAATCTATGACACCCCATTCCATAATGTGGGTATGTTTCTGAAAGATAGGCTACTTGGGTATTATTTTTGCTATTTAAATTGTCATTCTTAAAAAAAAAAAAATTGTCATTCTTATCATTGAAGTACCAGTAATAATAGTAGTACTAGTAATAGTTAACATTTATGGAAGATTTAGTATGTCTTATATGTTTCCTGTAATCCTTATAGCAGTCCTATGAATTGGGTATTTTGTTCTTTCCATTTTACAAGGAAGAAAACTGGGACTTAAGTAGGCCATGCGATTTGTTTATTTGGTTGGTTGATTTTGGTAAAGTTCAATACCTTTTGCCCTGTGGCAGTCCATAGTAGACATTCAGTAAGTATTTGAGCAGTAAACAATTGTATGAGATATGATAATCTTGTCTTTTGCAATATTCCCGTCTATTCCTTTTCTACTGCCAACTCTGCAGTCCAAGCTCATATTTCTTCAAGTCTAATCAGTGTATCTTTTTCTGCCATGTATTTACTTAGTCCATCCTCCTTGTAGGGCTCCTTGTGCCGAAGTTATATCTAAATCCTACTTTGCACGTGTCACCTGCCACTTAAAATATTTCAATGATTTCTTATCACCTGTCACCTAAAGGTTGATAATAATGGGCTATGGCTTTGAATGGCCCTCAGTAAGAATAAGCACCTAGAGATTTCATGTAGACCTAGAGATTTCATGTATCTCAGCTTCAGAACAGTCCATCTCACGTGGCTTTTGTTTTCCTTTTTAAAATAAGCTTTTTAAAAATAAAAATAATTTTTTTTAAAGTACAGAATGTTATAAGTAAAGTGTCTTCTCTCTCTTCCCCCAAGTCCCCATTCTCATTTCATAGAAGTAACCATTATAAAAAAACATTCCTGGATAATTTTTTTCAGAAATTGTGCATATCTAAGCAGAAATATTAGATCCATTGGTTACTTTAAAATGATACGAATGAGATCATATTGTACATATTGTTCTGCCACTAGTTTTCACATAGATCAAGTTTATTCTTTTAAATGACTTCATAGTTGCATCAGCTACAAACCTTTTTGCTTTGAGTGATAGAAGCAGGGAATGCACTGGAGGGATGTAGCGCAGAAGTTTGAAAATGGTCAGGACCAAGGCGGGCCTAGAGGACCGTGAAGTAGTAGGCTTAGTGAGCCTCTCTTAGCTAAAGTAGCCAGGCCAGTATGTTGCCATCACTGCCTTAGGACACTGTCAGGAAAAAACTCCAGCTGTCCCTTTATCTTTGTGTCACTTGTTTAAGATTCAAGTGAGGGAGTACCTCCAAATAGGAGGAGGCAGTTGGATGAGGGACAGCTTTTAAAAAATGATGAATTTCCATCGCAGTGGTACTCTGCTGTATAAATATGTCATAATTTATTTAACTTCTTCTTGGTGAATATTCAAGTTGTCATACTCAGTTTTTCATTGGCAAAAACTGTTGCAAAGAAAATTTTATGTGTATCTTTGTGAATTTTTGTAAGTAGATCTGCGGAATCAATTACTAGCAGAAGACTGTGCTGTAACAAGGGTATGTACGCTTTAAATTCTGTTGAATATTTCCAGTTTCATCCTTAGAAGTTTGCACTAGATTACACTCTAATCTACAGAGTGAGCTGGCTTTCTTTTAACTTACGAGATACAGAGTTACTTATAAGCAGATATTCCATGAAACCCACAAAGTGTCAAACCAGGTGGAAAAGCAAGTTCAAATGGCTGGAGTATAGAATTTCCACATTTACCAAGGAATAAGTGTATTAAGACATTTTGATTAGCTAATTATATTTTTCCATTAAAACGCTAACATGTTCATCAACACCCATGATATTCCTGTAGATATTCTATGAAATTCTGAAAGGTAAATCAACTTCCGTTTTCTTTTCTCCTTTCCATGTATACGTTTTCCTCAATATTGGATCCTTTCATCACTCTGCTTCTTCTCTTTTCAAAAATTCATTGTATTTAGTTATTTGAATAGACAGTACCATCTTATGGTGCAAAATTCTCAAGTTACTCAAAGGTATGCGGTTGGAATTCTCCTTCCAGCCGTGGCAGTCTAGGTCATTTGGATCAGTGCTGCTGATGAGTTTAGAAAGCTGGACAAAACATAAAGACATTTTCTTGAAAGCTTCACAAAGTTTACACGATATTGAAGGATTACCATACCAACGTCTGGAAGAATGCAAAAATTAAGACAGGTAAGCCTGGCTGCCAAAATCATTTTTGCCCTGAAGGCATTTGCTTATCCTGAGAAAGCATCTGTGCGGTTAAGCTGTGCTTTTGGTAGCCTCATCCATGAGGGCAGAATTCATAGCTCATTGACTGTCAGAGACACAAATAAACTACCCATCCAGTTTGAATGGAACCCCTAAGGACATAACGGGGATCTTGAACTAAATCAGCCCTCACATAGTCTTGCAACCAAGCTTTCAGGTCCAGGGAAGCTTTATCTTGATTGTCCTAAGCTAATAGCATCATTGGGCAACTGACAGAAGCAAGTGAAAATCCTCTCTAGAGGAAGATGCTATCATCCTGAGCATCAGAATCATCCTCTCAGTAAGTTTTTAATATAATGAGCAGCACATAAGAAGAAAACAGATTCGTAAGGAAACAGGACACCCATGAAAAGAACTAGAACATGAAAGCCACAAAAGTATCCTCAGGGGCTTCCTGGTGGAGCAGTGGTTAAGAATTTGCCTTCCAATTCAGAGAACATGGGTTTGATCCCTGGTCTGGGAAGATCCCACATGCTGCAGAGCAACTAAGCCCATGTGCCACAACTGCTGAGCCCGCGTGCTGAAACTACTGAAGCCCACGCACCTAGAGCCCATGCTCTGCAACAAGAGAAGCCCGTGCACTGCAGTGAGGAGTATCCCCCACTTGCCGCAACTAGGGAAAGCCTCTGCGCAGCAACGAAGACCCAACGCAGCCAAAAATAAATTTTTTTTAAAAAGTAGAGAGCCCTAAATGCATATATTAGGTAAGAAGAAAGGCTAAAAACTGAGCAAACATTTATATAAAGAAGTCAGAAAAAGCCCAGCAAAACAAAATAAAGGGAAAGAAAGAATGAGAAGAAGAGAAATGAGTGAAGTATAAAGCAAATGTATAATACAGAATACCAATGAAGGCAAGGCTTGGTTCTTGGAAAAGATTAGTGAAAATGACATACTGTGAGGTTGATCAAGAAAAGGAAGGAGGTACTTCCCCGGTGGTCCAGTGGGTAAGACTCCGTGCTCCCAATGCAGGGTGCCTGGGTTCGATCCCTGGTCAGGGAACTAGATCCCACATGCATGCCACAACTAAGAGTTAGCATGCCGCAACTAAGAGCCTGCATGCCGCAACCAAGAAGTCCACGTGTCGCAACTAAGAAGCCTGCATGCTGCGACTAAAGAGCCCGCACGCCATAACAAAGATCCCGTGTGCCGCAAATAAGACCCAGTGCAGGCTAATGAATGAATGAATGAATGAATGAAAAATAAAAAAGAAAAGGAAGGAAAGGTACAGATAACCACTGTCAAGAGTGAAAAGGGGATCTTATAGTTATTAACAAGATAATAAGATATAATGAACAACTTTATGCCCAAAATTTTAGAAATTTAGGTGAATGGATACATCTGTTAATAGTATAACTATTATTAAGTCAGCAATTAAAAACCTTCCCACAAGGAAAACTCCAGCCCTATATGCCTTCACTAGGAAATTATATCAAACATTTAAGGGAGAAAGAATTACTATTATACAAACTTGTCCTGAGAATAGAAAAAAGGGTTAGCAAAACAAAGAAACCTGACAATAACATTATAAGAAAAGAAAATTCACAGCCCCTTTTACTTACGGATATGAAAAATCCTAAACTAAATACCAGCAAAGCAAGTCCAATATTTCACTTACTATAGTGGTGTAAGAAACTAACCAAAATGCTGGGGCTTAAAACAGCCATTTTATTATTATAGGGATCCTGTGAGTCAGGAATTTGGACAGGGCAAAATGGTGACAGCTTGTCTCTGCTCCACGTTTTCTGGGCCCCCTGATTGGAAGACTCAAAGAAAATCTTGGAATCATCTGGAGGCGTTTTCATTTGCATGTGCTACAGTTGAAGCTTGCTATTGTAAAGACCCTCAGATGGCTGTTGTGTAGAACCTCAGCTCATCTCAACTGGAACGCCTGCATATGATCTCTCCTTGTGGTCTGTCTGAATGGACTAGTTCAAGCTTCCTCACAGCATGGCAGCTGGGTTTCAAGTGCACAGTCCTAAGAGAGCAAATTGGAAGTGCTCAGCGTTTTTATAATCTAGTCTTGAAATTCACATACCACCATATCCATAGTACTCTCTTGGTTGAGACATAGGTCCATCCAGATTCCAGGGAAAGGATCATAGACCCCACCACTCAATGGGAGGAGTGTCAAGGTCACATTGTAAGGAAAACATGTGGTGCCGCGGAGCAACTAAGCCCAAGCGCCACAACTACTGAGCCTGTGCTGTAGAGCCCACAAGCCACAACTGCTTTAGCCCGCACATTCTATGGGCCCGCGTGCTGCAACTACTGAAGCCTGCGTGCCTAGAGCCCGTGCTCCGCAACAAGAGAAGCCACTGCAATGAGAAGCCCGTGCATCACAAAGAAGAGTAGCCCCCGCTCGCCACAACTAGAGAAAGCCCGCGCTCAGCAGCAAAGACGCAACGCAGCCAAAAAGGAAAAACGAAAAGCATGTGGGATGGGGTAATATCGTTGAGGCTATCTTTGGAAAATACAATTTGCTCTAACAATATATGAAAAGGATAATACATCATGACCAAGTTGGGTTTATACCAGAAATGCAAGATTGGTTTAATACCAAAGACTCAATTAGGATAGTTTACTAACAGATTAAAAGGGAAAAATCATGATTATATGATAAAATTCAACATCCATTCCTGATTAAAACAACAACAACAACTTTTTTTTTTTTTTTTTTTTTTGCGGTACGCGGGCTTCTCACTGTTGTGGCCTCTCCCATTGCGGAGCACAGGCTCCGGACGCGCAGGCTCAGTGGCCATGGCTCACGGGCCCAACCGCTCCGCGGCATGTGGGATCCTCCCGGACCGGGGCACGAACCCGTGTCCCCTGCATCGGCAGGCAGACTTTCCACCACTGCGCCACCAGGGAAGCCCAACAACAACAACTTTTAGCCGCCTAGGAATAGAAGGGAGCTTTCTTAATCTGGTAAAGAAGTAACTGTAAAACATGTACAGCAAACATAATACTTAATGGTAAATTTTCACTTTGAGGAAATTTCCACTTTGAGGTCAGGAACCAGAGTTGCCCATTTTCATCTTGTCTATTCAACATTTGTTGGAAGTTCTAGTAATTGCAATGAGACAAGAAAAATGAAACGTTTAAATATTAGAAAGAATTAATAACTTATTGTTTATAGATGACATGATTGTTTATATAGAAATTACAAAAAATTCTATATATACCTTATTAAAGTTAATAAAAGTTTGCAAGTTTGTTGAATACTAAATCAATATACAAAATCAATTATATTTCTATATACGAGCTACGAGTAGAATATTAAATGTTTTTGTTTTTGTGGTACGCGGGCCTCTCACTGTTGTGGCCTCTCCCGTTGCGGAGCACAGGCTCCGGACGCGCAGGCTCAGTGGCCATGGCTCTCGGGCCCAGCCGCTCTGCGGCATGTGGGATCTTCCCGGACCGGGGCACGAACCCGTGTCCCCTGCATCGGCAGGCGGACTCTCAACCACTGCGCCACCAGGGAAGCCCTAGAATATTAAATTTTTAAAAGATAATCTCTAAATGGACTTGAGGACACGGGGAGGGGGAAGGGTAAGCTGGGAGGAAGTGAGAGAGTAACATTGACATATATACACTACCAAATATAAAATAGATAGCTAGTGGGAAGCAGCCGCATAGCACAGGGAGATCAGCTCAGTGCTTTGCGACCACCTAGAGGGGTGGGATAAGGAGGGTGGGAGGGAGACCCAAGAGGAAATGGATATGGGGATATACGTATGCATATAGCTGATTCACTTTGTTATACAGCAGAAGCTAACACACCATTGTAAAGCAATTATACTCCAATAAAGATGTTAAAAATAAAAAAGATAATCTCTGTCACAACATCAAAAATAGGTCCCTATGGAGAAAATCATAAAACTATTGAGAGACATTAAAAAGCCCAAATACAAGTTGGAATAGATCATGTTGCAAATATTAGAATACTCACTACTGTAAAGATATCAGTTCTTTACAAGACATGGGGGCGCTATTCTAGAACAGAAGAGATTCAAGAAATAAAACAATCAGTTTCAAAATGTTCTTGATTGGATCGTGTATCTAAGAGAAAAAAGAAAAATCTTCGTTTCGTTCTTACTCCCCAGCTAGCCTGGGGAGACCTACCACTGTTTCCAGTTTCTCATGTATTTTTCTAGAGATATTTGATGCATATAAAAGTAAATATGTATATTTTTTCTTTCCTTAACTACAACTTTAGTAGTATACTCTTAATATTGTTCCACATCAGGCTTTTAAAAACATATATATTTTGGAAATATTTTTGTACCACTAAATAACTATCGTTGTCTTTCTAAATTATTATGGTTGCATAGGCTTCTTTTGCTTGAAAGTACCTTACTTTATTTAACTTATCCCTTATTGATGGGTATTTAGATTATTTCTAATCTTTTGCTGCAGTGAATACATATTTCACACTTGTGAAAGTATGCTTTTGTGATAAATCCCTAAAAGTGAAGTTGCCAAGGCAGATATGTGAATTTTTTGTATTGATTTCCTAAATGATGCTACACCAATGTATGACTGCATCAGCAATGGATGAGAATTCCTGTTTTCTAACACCAAACGGTGTGTTGTCAGACTTTCTGATATTCTCCAATGGTTAGTGAAAAATAGAATAAGGTTGAGTTCTTTTCATATATTCAGAGCCATATGTATTTCCTTTACTGTAAATTCCCTGTTCATATTCTGAGCATATTTTCCCCTTGGGTTGTTGGTCTTTGTCTTATCAATTCCTAGAGACTCTTTACAGGGTAAAGAGGCTGTTCATGATATGAAATACAGTTTTTCCTGGTTTGACATTTGATTTTTACTTTGCTGATCATGATTTTTGCCATGCAGAGTATTTTTATTTATATTCATAGTCACATTTATCAGTATTTAATGACTTCTGGGTTTTATATCATACTTAGAAAAACCTCCCCTACTGTGAGGTTATAAAATGCTGTGCTGTGTATTTTTCTAGTATTTATATGGTTTGATATTTTTGCATTTAAATCTGTAGATCCACCAGGAGCTATTTTTGGTGTGAGGTATAAGACTCTACTTATGAACCTCACCTTTCTCAGACGGATGGAGAGATTAATTTTGACTGTGGGGTAGACTTGTAAAAAGAATCGTGATCATATTTTAGGGGATGGAATTCCTTTCACTCAAAGGAATTGGAATGAGCTGAGCATTTGAAGTCAAAGCTCCCTCTTCCCCATAGCAGGTAGGAAAAAAAGTCAGTTTTAAAATGAGTCCTTTTTCAATATTTCTGTTCATTTCCCGAAACTTCCTATTATTGCAGTACCGTAGGTCTCATGACATGTTATGATTTTGATCTCATTTTTGTTCCATTTTGAAGTAACTGTTTTCTGATGTTATGAAAGGACGCAGCTTCCTTTCATTTATAAGCAGTCTCTAAATTGTGATGTAGCATGAGTTACAGTGAATTCTAGCCATTATTTTTATGATACCAGTTTCAGAGGGCTCTCTTCTGATTTTGTTTGCCTGATCCCAAGTCCATCTCATCCAGTGATCTTTCCTTAACTTTGTTTCCATTTATTACATTACAAGACACGTTGTGAGCACAGGAGGGAACACGTCTTCCTGATCATAATTTCACATTTCTGTCATTGTTCTGGATACAAATGTCCAAACCTTTCAACTGTATAGCATGGGGAACTATATTCAATATCCTGGGATAAACCATAATGTAAAAGAATATAAAAAAGAATGTATACATGTATATAACGGAGTCACTTTGCTGTATAGCGGAAATTAACACAACATTGTAAGTCAACTATACTTAAAAAAAAAAAAGTTCAAACCTTTGAAACTCAGTTCAAACTTACCAATGGAAATAAAGAGAATTAGCAATCATTTTCCTTCATTAGGATTTGTGGTCCCTAATATGAATACTACTGTGCTACTTGGTCTTGGATGAATGACTTAGGCACTAAAGAAAATATATTAAAACATCATTTTAAAATTGCTTATCTCACCACTCTAACTAAAGCAGTAGTTTTCATGTGTTTGTGTTTTTTCTAATCTGTCTGTTCATCTACACTAATTTATTAGGTGTCTTCTGTTTGCCAGGCAGGCATCGTGTTGGGTGCTGGGGCTACAGTGTTGAGTAAAACACATTCTCCATCTACCGAGGGAGACAGAGATATAACAAATAATCATAATGTACTATGCCAGGAACTCCAGCAGAGGTGCTTATTGGGGGCAGGCATTGGTCAGGATTCTTAGTGGCAAACCACAAAATCTACTGTAGCTGGTTTAAGCAGAAGTAGTTTACAGTCTCCAGGAAGTTGATAGACCTGGGCTTGAATGTTACACAGATGGAAATAAAGCAGTCAGGGACAGTGTTTCCATAGAAATGCCCAGCCACACTAAGGACTGTTTTAGAGAAAATACCACTGCTGCCTTGACTCACTTCTTCAGCAGAAATGGCATTAGATGCTGGACATCAGAAACTCTGCCCCAAAACAGCCCTATAACCTGAGCTCATAATTTTCTTTAAGGTCTGCAGTGCAGTTAGATGCACTTAGCCCAGTTCATGACCTTTATATTCCTCATGCCTTTCATTGGTGTACAGCAGCGACGACTGAGTTTGAAATAGCTCTGCTTTCAGTAGGGACTTCACTTGAGATGACCGTAGGTGATGACTTTTAAAACTCTTTCAACAGTGCATGCCGTTGACTACCAGTATCCCGTCCTCTAAGGAGGAATTGGCAGATTCTGGCCTGCAGGTCAAATCTGGCCTGCCATTTGTTTTGGTAGATAAAGTCTTATCGTAATACAGCCACGCTCATTTGTTTACACATTCTCAGTGGCTGCTTTTGCACTACGGAGATTTGAGTAGTTGCAACAGGAGTTACTTGCTGTGCACGTTCTTTAAGGTTATTGGTTACTTGTTCAGGGAGATACTGTCTGTGCAAGAGGGTCCTAAGGGCCTGAGACAGGCAGTCAGTGCTGCAACATTCATTCTGAGCCTCTTGGAGTTCTCTAAATAGTATGATGTTCTCAACACGGTTCCCTTGGGACATCAGCCCCTTCAGCCAAAAACCTCACCTGGAGTGCCAGCGTGCTTAGTGCATTCAGTGTTGCGAGCCTGTCTTGATTGCTAGAGTTCAAAGGAACTATTGGCTCTATTTCTGTAATTAAAATGTGTTTTATTTTATTTTTGCTTTTTGCTCTGTTAAGTGTCCCTTTTAGCTCTCAGCTTCAGATAAAACTGTGTCTTCAGTTCATAGAGGACTCTATTGTTAGAAGTCCAAGAAACATATGGATAATCTTGGGATATGGCCAGAAACTGATGGATGCGGAAGAGTCCTTAGAAGATATGTCTTTCCTATCACTTAAGTCAATTAAATCAGAATCATTCTTGCTGATGTTCGTAAACATGGAGTTAGTAGTTGGTGCATAAGAATTGTAGGGACCGTGAACTTTGTTCTTCTCTTCTTTGACCACATGTAACACATTCAGTCCAAACTGAAGTCTTCTGGTTTTATTCCCCATCTTACAAGGCAGTAGCCTGGTTCTCCTATCATGGGGGTCCATGGGATGGAGAAGTCTCAGTGTTATTGTCCCATCTAATTTTCTCAAATGCAAACTGACTGTTAATGGGCTTTTTGGTCAGCTTCCTCTAGTTTCTCTCACAGAAGCAGCCTGTCTGCTTTTGTTCCCTTTCTAATTTGTTGCCTTTAAATTTATCTTCAAGTGTATCATCTTTGTTTTTGTTTTCCTTATGGGGACTTTAAAAAACTTCAACCTAAGTATCTACAGAGTCTTCTTACCTCTCCGCCAACAGCCTTTGTCCTTCCCAAGGAGGAGAGGGGGATCCCTTTGATCTTTTGCAAGTCTGCTCACTTTTAAAGACAGGAATAAAGACACAGACCTACTAGAGAATGGACTTGAGGATATGGGGAGGGGGAAGGGTAAGCTGTGACAAAACGAAAGAGAGAGGCATGGACATATATACACTACCAAACATAAGGTAGATAGCTAGTGGGAAGCAGCTGCATAGCACAGGGAGATCAGCTCGGTGCTTTGTGACTGCCTGGAGGGGTGGGATAGGGAGGGTGGGAGGGAGGGAGACGCAAGAGGGAAGAGATATGGGAACATATGTATATGTATAACTGATTCACTTTGTTATAAAGCAGAAACTAACACACCATTGTAAAGCAATTATACTCCAATAAAGATGTAAAAAAAAAAAAAGACTGTACTGCTTCAGGCCTGGAATTCTTTCCTGGCTAAGAATTTTCATCTGTGGACACAATAGCCTCTTTGCAGCTCTTAAATAAACAGTCTCTGTTTGTTATAAATCATGGCAATGGTGCACATTAGTTTGAAGTTACCTTTAGTTCTAAGGACTGATAGCCTTGTCCTTGATCTAATCTTTCATTGTACTAAAATCCACTGGATGTCTGAGTATCATCGAGCTGCCAGGAGCAATACAATGAGTCATGGGAAATGGGAAGAAAAGCTCCGGGGTCCTTTCTCTGTGGTTGTCTCATCAAAGCTTTCGAATCAGGGCTCTGCCTAAGGATCTCAGAGGCCACTCAGGGCACTTCCATCTTACAGGTCCTGCCTCATACTCTGCCATCTGTCTCACTTTTCTAAAAATCCTTTTTCTTCACCTATTTTATTTTCCTTTCCCAGGACCCGCTTCCCTCCAGTCTTCTCCTTTTCCTTTCTCTGTCCTTATGCTCGCTGTGATCATTCCTGTCATCAAGTGACCTGGGTCATGGCTGAGGAACCTGGGAGGAGCTTGGAGACTGTCCCCCCACCTTCTGGTACAGCTTCAGTGCTCCTCTCCCTACTCCTTCCCCGGGTCTTGATCTGGCTTGTGTTTCTTGTGCATCTTCCACATGTGGGAGCGACCCCAGTGCCCGCCCTCTGTGCCAGGCCCAGGTTGGCAACTCACCTTCTGGTCCAGGCCAGGGGGGTAGAGGGCAGGAGAAGGGCCCTGAAAGAGCGTACCTCATGTCTTTCTCCATTATTTTTAGTGGCCAGTGTGTTTGATATTTTGACTGTTTCCATTTTTTCACTGTTATAAATAACTATAAATATCTCTTTCACTCACAGTCACAGTGTATGCATATTTGTAGCAGTTGGTGTGTATTGTCTAAGGAATTTAAAAATAACTTTTTACATTTTTTCTTTGTATAGAAATAATACTATATTTTATTACAAAAATAATGCACGGCAGGAAAAATTTTAAATGCCAATAAACTGAAAGAAGAAAATAAAAATTACCTGCAGTGTTACTAATAGTTTCATCCATTTTTTAATGCAAAATACTGTTTTCCCTTTTACAAACATGAGGCCCTACTATATATACACCTTAACATTAAAATGAGACTTTTTTTTATCAAGTTTTATTAGATATGCTTCTATAGCATCACTTATCACTGCATAACATTCCATTCTATAGAATATTCTATACAACATTGTATAGACGTACCAAAGTTTATTTAGCTACTCCCTAATTGTGGACTTCAGGGTGGTTTTCAGTTTTCCACTGTGCTAAGCAGTGCTGAAGTGAACAACCTTGAGTCAGGCCTTTGCGCACATTCATAATGCTTCTCAAAGATAAATTCTCTTTTTTTTAAATTCATTTATTTTAAAAATTATTTTTGTCTGCGTTGGGTCTTCGTTGCTGCGCGCGGGCTTTCTTTAGTTGCAGCGAACAGGGGCTACTCTTCATTGCGGCGCGCGGGGTTCTCATTGCAGTGGCTTCTCTTGTTGCAGAGCAGGGGCTCTAGGCGCGCGGGCTTAGTAGTTGTGGCGCGCCGGCTTACTTTCTCTTACTTTCCTCATACAGACACAGAGGGAAATCCCAAGTCCACAGAGGAGCCAACTGGCCCTTTAAATGGCCCCAGTGTCCTGGCCCTGTGCTGCTTTCCTCTGCTTGTCCTCAGTATTCATGTCAGTCATTCTCACTTGTTGTTTCATTTGTAATTAGTAAATCCTGGAGCCAAAAAGGAAGTTGAGGGGGCGAGGTTAGTCTGAAACTACTGTCTACCTCACCCCCCCATTGTAGTGGTCTGTTTTCTTGTTTCCTCCCCTCAGCTGACGATAATTCAGTGAGTACAGGGATCACTTTGCGTTTATCTTTATACCGTCAGGACCTGGGGTATTAAGTCTCCAACAAATGTTTATAAATGAATGAATGTTGGCAGTGTTCTTATGCCTCCTTCAAACTGCAAGATGGCTTGTGATCCCCATTGTCAACAACAAGCAATGTCCATCAACATTGTTATGGCTTCCCTAAAGCAAGAATTCTTGAACTTGGTCTGTGGACCTGTTGTGGATCCAGAGAGGGCCTTCAGGGGTTCCCCAAAACCCCTTGAAATCAGATTCATTTGAAGACAGGCATTTTCTTTTTTTTTTTTATTTTATCTTTGGCTGTGTTGGGTCTTCGTTGCTGCACGTGGGCTTTTCTCTAGTTGCGGCAAGCGGGGGCTACTCTTTGTTGCGGTGCGTGGGCTTCTCATTGTGGTGGCTTCTCTTGTTGGAGAGCACAGGCTCTAGGCACACGGGCTTCAGTAGTTGTGGCACTCGGGCTCAGTAGTTGTGGCCCGCGGGCTCTAGAGCACAGTCTCAGTAGTTGTGCTGCATGGGCTTAGCTGCTCCGTGGCACGTGGGATCTTCCCGGACCAGGGCTCGAACCTGTGTCCCCTGCATTGGCAGGTGGATTCTTAACCACTGCGCCACCAGGGAAGCCCTGACAGGCATTTTCTGAAGAGCAGAGTCTTAGGTTTCATCGCATTCTCAAAGGAGTATGTGACCAAAAATAAGTAGGAAACTGTGGAAAGCTTTTCAACTGTGTGGCATACTCTACTCTACTTATTTTCCTGCACACACACACATATCAATTTGTACATTGATCTCACTTGATAAATAAACCCTGTATAACCTGGGTGTGTTAGCACTTTAAGATCTAGATCAGATTAGCGTGACCCCTTGTTTCATGCCCTGTAGAGGTCCAGAGTTTCACCAAGATTGTGTAGATGCCTTAGGCGTAAAGGTGTGGCTTATGTTCTCCTGGTTATGTCTGCCTCCTCTTTCTGTTTCTCAGCCTGTCATCTCATAACTGAAACTCAGTCCCTTCCTGAATGCCATCAAGAGCAAAGAATACACCCACAAAGAGCATTTGTAAGTGTTACCATCTTTGCTAATGATTTGAGAGTCTCGGAAAGGGCTCACATGGCAGAAAATCCAGACCTCCGCCATCTCCCTGGCCCCTTCTTCTTCTGTTCCTCACAGACTTCCCTTAGAATTCCAGTTCACCTGTCATTACTGTGCAGAGCTACTTGGCAGCCTTCAGCTTTTATTTCTGTTATTTTTTTGCATGGCTGAACCCAGAAAGGTGATCAGCAGCCAAAGGGCCTTCCACTTGAAAGGAGTCTTTCTCTTTAGAAGGCAGGTGTGGTTATAAAGACTTCTTTTCTGTTTATATATATATTTCAACATCTTCTCAGATTTCCTGAGGCCATCTTAATCAATTCTGTAGGTCTTGCAATGAGACAAGACCTATAAGCACGTTGAAGATCTTGTTCTTACATAGAACAAAAGAGCAGGAACATTTTTATTTTCAAATCTACTAAATTAGTTTCCCTTTCTGTCCCATAAACTGAGTTTCTTCCTCTGTTTAAGTTCCTCCAACTTTATTTTCTCCATCTTCTTTTTTTTTTTTTTTTAATAAATTTATTTTTTGCCTGCGTTGGGTCTTCATTGCTGCGCATGGGCTTTCTCTAATTGTGGCGAGTGGGGGCTTCTCATTGCGATGGCTTCTCTTATTGCCTAGCACGGGCTCTAGGCACGCGGGCTTAGTAGTTGTGGCGCACTGGCTTAGGTGCTCCGCGGCATGTGGGATCTTCCCGGACCAGGGCTTGAACCCGTGTCTCCTGCATTGGCAGGCAGATTCCTAACCACTGTGCCACCAGGGAAGCCCCATCTCCATCTTCTTTTTTTTTTTTTTTTCCTGCATATATATATATTTTTTTTTTTTTTTTTTTTTTTTGCGGTACGCGGGCCTCTCACTGTTGTGGCCTCTCCCATTGCGGAGCACAGGCTCCGGACACGCAGGCTCAGCGGCCATGGCTCACGGGCCCAGCCGCTCCGCGGCATGTGGGATCTTCCTGGACTGGGGCACGAACCCGTGTCCCCTGCATCGGCAGGCGGACTCTCAACCACTGCACCACCAGGGAAGCCCCTCCATCTTCTTTTAAGAAGATAGTAATATATTTATTTTTGAAGAGTATAACACTAATATGCATTTTATAAAAATTAGAACAGTGCGGAAGTATACCATTTAGTTAATGAAATCTGTAATCCTGCTGTCCAGAGACAGCCTCTATTATAATATACACTTTGGTGTATTGTATATCCTTTTAGAGATTTAAATGCATGTAATAACAACAACAAAACAGTGATTAGGAGCCAGGTACTGTGCATTGTCTCATTAAATCCTCACAGTGTCTCTGAGATGGGGCCTGTTTACCAAAAAGCAAATCTGAGCCTTATAGCTAACTGGTGACTTGCCTAAACTTATTTCCGATTTTTGCTACCATAAGCAATCTGTAATAAATAAAGATACATCTAACTATGTGTTCTTGTATGTTTATCTCCACATGATAAATTTCCAAAACTGGAATCACTTGGTCACAAATTATGCACATTGAAACTTTGGTTCATTTGGAGAAAGATAGTTTAGAGTTTTGCAGTCAGGCACGCCAGTGTTCACATTCCCACTGTGACTTGCTGGCCACTCACTAGACTTAACCTGTGCCTCAGTTCTATTTTTTTTATATCTGGCTGCGTCAGGTCTTGGTTGCAGCACACGGGATCTTTTGTTGTGGCACGCCGGCTCTTCATTGTGGCTCACGGGCTTCTCTAGTTGTGGCATGCGGGCTTCTCTCTAGTTGTGGTGCGTGGGCTCCAGAGTGCACGGGCTCAGTAGTTGCGTCGTGCTGGCTTAGTTGCCCTGCGGCATGTAAGATCTTAGTTCCCCGACCAGGGATCAGACCCGTGTCCCCTGCATTGGAAGGCGGATTCTTAACCACTGGACCACCCAGAAAGTCCCTCAATTTGTTCTTATGTTAAGTAAGGCTGATAACAGAAACCTCCTCCGGCTGTGAGTATTGAAGGAGATGATGCATGGAATGTCCCTGGCTAGTATCCAACACATAGGAAGAGCAGTATATTAGACAGACTGGTCCCTGCTCTTACAAAACTGGCATTTTAATGTGGGAGTAGGGGAGGGAACAATGAAAGGCTGGTAGTAAACCAATTAATGAACAGGAAAAAGAATGTGCTGTGCAGATACTTAAAAGAAAGTGATACGATAGGTAGGTGGGCGTTTCCTTAGGTTTGTTGGGTTGGGGAAGTCCTCAAGAAGTGGCATTTTAGATAGGGTCTGAATGAGGAGGATAGTCTTTAAATTCCTAGGAGTAGAATCTTGGGATCAAAATTACATGCATTAAAATTTGGGGTCATACAAACGAACCTATCTATGAAACAGAAACAGAGTCACAGACATAGAGAACAGACTGGTGGTTTGCCAAGGGGGAGGGGGTCAGGGGAGGAGGGATGGAGTGGGAGGTTGGGGTGAGCAGATGTAAGCTTTTATATATAGGATGGGTAAACAACAAGGCCCTGTTACATGGCACAGAGAACTACATTCACTATCCTGTGATAAAGCATAATGGAAAAGAATATTTTAAAAAAAGAATGTATTAATATATATGTGTGTGTGTAACTGAGTCACTTTGCTGTACAGCAGTAATTAACACAACATTGTAAATCAACTATACTTCAATTAAAAAAAATTTTTTTTTAATTGTGGGTCATATATTGACCGAATACTGACAAATTGGCCTGGAAAAAATTCTAAAGTAATTTACATTCCCTCTGTGTATAGACATGTTTCATTCCTCCACCCTCACCAGTACTTTTCTCCTCATCTTAAAAAGCGGAGTTAATCAAAAGATTATCCTAGAGACCTTTCTGTCTGTCTTCTAATGAGCTTCGTAGGCAGGGGGAAAAGATAAGAAAACAACTTAGTCCCTCTGAGGAATCCCTTCTGTTCCCTTTCCCTAAATTAATTGTCCAGCATCACCCCTTATCCTGTGAAGCTCTCTTCTCACTTCCTGCCCTTTTTCTCTGTGCTACTTCCTGCCTGCATTGTGTGATAGGACTGGAAGCCACCAATGTTTTAGCCAATATATTTACATGTTGATTAACAGCCACTTTTCCCCTTCGGAATTAGGCAGTGCCTGGCTCAGAGGAGATGGCTGATCAAGCATTGCTTTTGCTATAAAAACAAGGCAGCTTTTAGAGATAAGCTGGTTTTTCCAGATGAATTTGTTGGCAAGGGTATAATACCTTCTGTGAGTTAAAACTATGCAGAGGGCTCTGCACATCTTTGTTATAGTCAAACCCTTTCCTCTATGGCATGTGGTGGGGGGGGGGGCGGGCGGGGCCTTGAGCTCTGGACCCTACAACTGCTTCTGCCCCAGAATCAGTGGGTAATAAGACCTCTTTTGTTTGTTTGGAATGCCTATAGGATTACATATTGTTTGTGGGTCTGTTCTGTGAAGCCTTTTATCATGCTACGTAACCTGGGTTACAAGAAACATTCTCTTTGTAGGTCTTAAGCTTACTGCAGCAACAGTAAGTGATACAGCACATGTTAAATTACAGACCTCATTCAGGTACTGTTATTATTTCAGTTGTATTTGTTTATAGCATACACATGTATTAGAATTTAATGCCTGATTCAAGCCTTAAAGAAAATAATATTGTGTAGCTTAAACTCATAGACAAATGGATTAAAAGTCACTAGTTCTTAAAATGTAATTTCTTTTTATAATCTTTTTAAACTCAGCAACTTAAATAAAACACCCTGAGGGCAACATGTGTTAGCGAGGGGGGTCTGGGGGTGGCGTGGGGAGGGAATGTGTTTGGTGAAATTGTCCAGGAGCAAAGCACCACTCACTTGAAGCCCAGAAATTTGTCATCCAAATATGTGCAGATTGCTGGTGCTATAAATAGTTTGAACTCAAGCAAACAGCTTCTTCCCCCTTGGAAGCTTGGCCATTGTTCATATGCCCGAGCAGCCCTGGGAGCAGCCTCTCACACCACATGCTTGCAGCCTACTATTAGGCTGCTGTCAGCGACCCCGGTCCCCAGGGCTTGAGATGACTGTGGGTCACATCCTCAGGCCCTTCAGTTCCCCACCTTTGGCTCCCACCCCAACCCAGCCCATCCAACAGCTTTACAGACCTGCCTCTTGCTCTAGAGGAGCCCAGACCTAAGATCCCTGGCAGCTCTAAAAAGCCATGGGGCCACCTGGCCATTGACTGAAGTCGATTTAGGAGACACAGACATTCTCTTTTTTTTTTTTTTTTTTTTTTTTTTTGCGGTACGCGGGCCTCTCACTGCTGTGGCCTCTCCCGCCGCAGAGCACAGGCTCTGGACGCGCAGGCCCAGCGGCCATGGCTCATGGACCCAGCCACTCCGTGGCATGCGGCATCCTCCCGGACCGGGGCACGAACCCGTGTCCCCTGCATCAGCAGGCGGGCTCTCAACCACTGAGCCACCAGGGAAGCCCCAGACATTCTCTTTTCAGGGCAGAAGCACACACGACTCATTCCTTTCTTTTGGAGCCAAGAAGAGCAGCACGGTGATCGGAACAGCCATGCTAGCAGCTGCCCTGCCGTATGCCAGGCAGGCCGGCCACTGACATTTCAAAAGCCTCGTTGAGGACTTGAGCAAAATGCTGACATTAGCAACTGAGGACATTCCACAGTTTATTACTATATTTCCCTTGGAAAAAATAAGTCTCTTTCTCTGAAAATTGCTGCTTCAGCTGCATTCATCATGTCAAATGCCCGTGTGGAGGCTATGAAGATCTTGACATTTAGCTATTGAGAGGACAGAGGACAGGGATGGCAGCAAGTAAAGGATTAGGATCAGGAAACCTGGGGCAAGTTACCCCACTTTTCTTACCTTTAGTTTCTTCATCTGTCAAGTGAGGATAATCCTGTTTCGTAGAGTTGAAGAGAAAATGGATGTAACAGTACTTTCTGGATTGTACCGAACAGTAGACTGTAAAGGAGAGGTGGGAAAGTGGAAAGGGTCTCCCAAGCCTGGCCTTCTGTACTCTGTAGCCTCAAGCCGATGAGCCAATGCCTCTCAGCCTTAGTCTTTTTATCTGTAAAATGGAAATGTCAATACCTGCCTTGCAGGAGTGTTGTGAAGATTAGAAATAACATATGTAAAGCTTTGGCAGATGGTAGATAATAGATAAATGGCAATAATAGTTATTGTTACATTTCCTGTGGAGATATTCACTCTGGGCGGTTTAGGATTCTTCACCTGGAGAAACAGCTTCATTTTGTAGATGTCAGGATGACCAAAAGGCCCTGCTAAACGCTCATGGCAATAACTGATAAAAACAGATAACATTTTTAAAAATCAAAGTAATCATGAAATCATTAAAAAAAAAAAAATCTACGAGTCCAGAAAGGCATCAGTCTGCTGCTTACCCCCTTACCTGAGGCAACCATTTAATTTTTCTGCTTTTAGCTCTTCTGGTGGTTATCTCCATTTCTCTAAGTAATGTTACCCCTATTATTTTTTAAAAATTAAACTTGTTTTTGTCATAACGGCACATGCACATAGGTTTGCTTTGTTCTTTTAAGGTCAAATATCATTATAAACTGACGCTAGAAAACAGCTGTCCCCTGCCTCTACCCCTTTTTTCCCTTCCCTCCTGTCCTGCTCCCAAGAGCATACACTTTTGATCCTGTTAGTTTTTTTTTTTTTGTGGTACGCGGGCCTGTCACGGCTGTGGCCTCTCCCGTTGCGGAGCACAGGCTCTGGACACGCAGGCTCAGCAGCCATGGCTCACGGGCCCGGCCACTCCGCGGCATGTGGGATCTTCCCGGACCGGGGCACGAACCCGTGTCCCCTGCATCGGCAGGCGGGCGCTCAACCACTGCGCCACCAGGGAAGCCTGATCCTGTTAGTTTTTTGTTCTAGTGTTTCTCTCTCCATATATCTAAGTAATATGCTTATGCAGCTATCTCTGTCTTTAAAAAATTTTTATTATGGAAATTTTCAAACATACAGTACTAGAGAGAATAGTATAACAGATCGTCATGTACCACCCATTACCCAGCTTCAAGAATTGTGACCAAACTTGTTTCATCTGTGCTTGTGGCCATTTTCGCCCTGCTCATAGATAATTTGGGGATAAATTCTAGACAACATTTCATCAGTAATCACTTCAGCATGTATCTCTAAGAGAATAACTCCTTTTTTTAAAAACATAACTACACTCCCATTATTACACAGTAAAATAATTAATAATCCCTTATTACTAGCAAAGGTCTCCAATTAACTCAAAATATTTATTTTTCAAATGAGATCCAAACAAGGACCACACAGAACCGTACCGCTTTTTCTTTATTCATCAGTTTTAGACACTGCCTGTTGACCTCCTGGGATGGCACACGAGGCCTTCGCCTTGTTATAAACACCACAGCCCCGCTCACTCTTTTCTCCCTTACCCTTTTCTCCCAGCACCACAGTTTTTTGGTTAAATTCGTATTCACTGTTTTTCAGTGTTACGGCACTGTAAATATTATTTGCCGCTGAGCCAGTAACGTTCTAATTATTTTTCCTTTCTGTCTGACGGTTTTCCTGGACTTAACAATAGCTTCTGCTTTAACATGCTTAGTTTTCCTTGTTCCGTCGTGCTGAATCTTTCCCGTAGACTTTCAGTACAGTTTTTGGCAGGCTTGTCAGAGTCCCGTCCTATTTTCCTGGAGCTTCCACCCTCCTGCTTGAATCAGACTGACGCCCCCTAGGCTCGCGAGTCAGCCAGGTCCCAAAGCTACCTTCTTCTTCTCCCCCTCCTCTCCTCCCCCTTCCCCCCCCCCCCCTCCCTCCCCCCCTCCTCCCCCTCCTCCCCCTGTGCCTTTCACTTCTGTTATTAGATCCTTGCTTTTCAAAATCTTACTTTTTGGGACTTCCCTGGTGGCGCAGTGGTTAAGAATCCACCTGCCAACGCAGGGGACATGGGTTCGAGCCCTGGTCCAGGAAGATCCCACGTGCCGCGGAGCAACTAAGCCCGTGCGCCACAACTACTGAAGCCCATGTGCCACAACTACTGAAGCCCATGCACCTAGAGCCCGTGCTCCACAGCAAGAGAAGCCACTGCAATGAGAAGCCTGTGCACCGCAATGAAGAGTAGCCCCCCGCTCGCCGCAACTAGAGAAAGCCCACATGCAGCACCAAAGATCCAACGCAGCCAAAAATAAATAAATTAATAATAAAAATAAGTTAATTACAAAAATAAATTTTTTTTTAATCTTACTTTTTAGTTTAAACCCTTGTTTAGGTAAACTCCTCCTCCAGAAGTTTACTGAGAAAACAGTACATGTGTGATAAATTGTTCTAAGTCCTTGCAGTTCTGAAAATGTCTTTATATTGCCTTTCTGAGTATAAATTCTAGGTCCCAAATCATTTTCTTTTAGAACTTCTCCCTTGGAAAGCATTGCTCCTTTTCTTCAGGCACCCAGCATTGCTGGCAAGAGGTCTGATACCCTTCTGATTCTTTTTTTTTTTTTTTCTTGGAAATTACTGGAATTTTATTTGCCTCAGGCTTATGACTTGCAACCAAAGACATTGTGCAAAGAAAGCAAAGATTAAGTACACTTTAGGGAGAAGGAGACAATACACATTGGTAACAGGAGATCAGGTTGACAAAAGAAGCCATCCATTACACTATATAGATTCTTTTCTCTTGAAATAATCTGTCTCTCTAGAAACTTGTAGCCCTTTTTCCTTATGAATTCTGAAAGGTCAGGACACTATGTCTGGGTGTGGTCTTTTCTCATACTCTCTGTGCATTTTAAGCTTTGCAGTTCGAAGATGCAGTCTTCCTTCGGCTCTGGGAAATTTTCCTCTTGATTTCTTAGATAACTTCCTGTTGTACTTTACTTTCTATTCTGTTCTTTTTATGGAATTCCTATTTACTCTGACATTGAACTTCTTGGAATGTTGTTCTAGATCAAGATACTTTTGTATCCTGTGAATATTTTTTCCCTATATTTTGAATGATTTCCTTTTCATATTTTCCAGCTCTTCTCCTGAATTGTTAATTTCAGTATTCATATTGTTAACTTCTAAGAGCCCAGTTTTGTCAGCTTATTTTATGCTTCGTGGACACAGTATCTTCAGAGTCTCTCTGAAGATGTAAGAATTTTTCTGTAAAGCTTTTCATTTGCTTGAATCTTTTTTCCTATGATGGAGTCTATTTTCTCTTTATTTCAGTCTCTGTCATGCTGTTGGTTTTCCTCAGATGCCCTATGATAGTTTTTTCTTTTTGCCATTTGTAATCAATAATAATAGCCTCCTTTTAGGAGTGAGGTCAGGGGTTTGCCTGGGGTTCTGCAGAACTTCCTGACCCTCTGTGTGCTGCGAGTGTGTTGTGGGCAGCTGACTGGCACAGGACCTTCAGTGGGTCCCCTAATTTTCAGCCCTCTTCCAAATCCTCTTGATGCTTGCTGTCCCCAGGCCCAGAGCCTCCCTGGGCTTCCACATTTCCAGTGGTGCTTTCCTGCCCCTATGCTCTAGGCTTCATCTTCTATCTGTCATCATGCTTCTATGAATTGTTAATGTCTTTTAGAAATTATTTGGAATGAAATCTTTTGTTTTCTAATGATCCTACTCAACAAGAGGGAAATCCCGATTTGAAGTTTAGAAGACATGATACTTTTTTTTAAAGCATAAAACAGTTGCTTTAACCCAAGCCTGGACTATCCGGGGTATGTGTGTGTGTTTAGAAAATATTTGTTGAATTTCCTATTCTGTATCGGTGAACGAGGCAGACATGTTGTCGACCTTGTGGAGCTTACAATAACGTATGTTAAGGGTTATGAGAGGAGAGATGGAGGGTGCCGTGGGACCCATACACCTAGGAGAGCTCACTTGGCTCAGAGGGAAGGCCTCCAGAAGGAAGTGACGTTTCATCTGGGATCTGGTGGCTGAGGAGGAGTTAACGAAAACAAGAGGGTGGGGCCAATCAGATGTATGTTTCAAGTGCAGGGTCATAGAGAGCCTCAAACCAATAGAAGGGCTTCTTACTGTTGGAGCACCAGGCTGTGCAGCCGCAGGAAATCCCCTGCCTTCTGGGGCCTGGCGTTCCCCATCTCAAAAATGAGGAGACTCAATGAGCATGCTCTTTTCAGCTGTAAAAATCAACAAGTTTAAGATTGTTTAAAATTAACTCAAGCGTGGAGATCCATCTCTCCCATAACTGCCCCAATATGAAACCTGTCTCTTGCTGGTGGGAAGCAGGTATTAAGAAGGCTGAAAAAGGCAGGGGAGGGGCAGTGTGGTACCCTGCAAACCTCCCCATTTTCAAGGTGCATTCTCACAGGGACCAGGCTTCCCTTCCCCTGCCAGCTCTGCAGCCGGCACACAGCATCAGCAGCAGCCGGGGGGTGGGGGGTGGGGACCGGGAGGTGGAGCCTCAGAACATCAAACCCTGTACACAAGGCAGCCAGATGTGCTCCAGAACCAAAAAAATGTATCAAACAGTTGTCGTCTTTTGTGGAGTTGACTCCTCCCCCACCCCCAAATGACTTAAGTTTCTGAATTCAAACATTGTTTTGAGTGTAGGTGCGGTTCTTTCTGGGTCCATACCCCAGGAGGTTAACAGGCTGTTTCTGATGGTAGAATGATGGATGACCTTCCTCCCTTTTTTTCTGCTCTTTTCTATTTTCCTATTTTTTTTTACAATAAGCAAGTATGATTCTAATTGGAAAGAAAACAAATCTACTTTGATTTATTAAGTCTCAGTCCATATGTTTCTCAATTAGTTTTGTCTGGAAAAAATGGGGACCTTCCAGCTGTGTGGCATAAGGATTAAGTGCATTTGAAATGATATGACAGCTGAAACTGGACTTTTTTTTTTTTTTTTTTTGCGCCACGCGGGCCTCTCACTGCTGTGGCCCCTCCCGCTGTGGAGCACAGGCTCCGGAAGCGCAGGCTCAGCGGCCATGGCCCAGGGCCCCAGCCGCTCCGCGGCACGCGGGACCCTCCCGGACCAGGGCACGAACCCGCGTCCCCTGCATCGGCAGGCGGACTCCCAACCACTGCGCCACCATGGAAGCCCTGAAACTGGACTTTGGTAGGGTGAAAAGTTAATTGTATTTTACAGCAGTTGTTTGGACTAGAGGGTGGGTAGTGGTGGCCAGAATTTATTCATTCACATACTCCTTTCAACAGATAGCCATCAGTTACCAGCTGAACAAGTTACTCAGGTGATCTGTGTCTGGAATTTCCTCTTGTGTCAAGTGGAAAAATTAAATATACCTACCTCATAGGATCCTTGTCGAGATTAAATGAGGTAATTTATATAGAGCAGTTAGAACATTATCTGGCATGTGATAAACATTCAGTACAAGTTTTTGTTACTTTTGGATTTCCTTATTTTAATAAATGTCTCATAATATGTACAGAATGCTCATAAATTAGACACGGAGCTTTTGCTTAAGAAGCTCAAATTCTAGCAGCAGAATAAGATCCGTCCAGAAATAAATATGCCTCAAAGGAGAAGAGGTAAGTTTCTTAAGAGAAACAGATAAAGTACTAAGGAAATTCAGAGGGAGAGAGCCCCTCCGGACTGGGAATGAGGGGGTGGGAGTTAAAGGCAGCTTTAGGGCAAAGGGGCTGTGTGAGCCCTTCAGACCAGCCCTGCGCGCTGAAGCTGCCAGAGTTTCCTTTATCCTCAAATGGAGCCAATCTTGCTGGCTGTGAAGGTCTGCCAAGTTTCCTGCAGGGAAACATTTAAAAGGCAGTAGAGTAAGGGACTTAAGGGGACAGGCCTGGCCCCAGGCAGCCTGGCTTGGAGCACAGACTCCGTCACTTACTCCAGGGACCCTCTGAGAAGGCCAGTCAGCCTCTGCACGCATCGGTTTTCACAACTGTAGGATGAGACGGTGAGTAACACTTCCTGTAGCTGCTTCGGGAAAGGATGCCATCCAGTGGGGTTTACAGCACAGAGCGTGGCCCCAGCCCATAGAGTGTATCATCTGCCGTGGTCAGTAGTGGAGAAAGTGAGTGTGCTGGCGTTGTCACAGTTCTCTCTTCGTGGCTTCTGTCACAGATGGACAGTTCTTCAATCTGCAGGGCAAGTGTTACAAAATACATGTTGTCGAGGAAAACGCTATCTTTGTTTTTATGAATGGGCTCCTTACTAGTATTTTTGTTCAAGTAACAAAACGTGCTTCAGAGCACTGAGGGTGATGTCAGTAGGCTGACCTGTCAGGACACGGGCTTCATTTCCTCACGCCCACTCATACTTTCTGGAATAAAGGCCCAGCCAAGCAATGCCCCGCCTCCAGGCCCTCAACGCTGAGTGTCACTGCGAGCACACAAGAACACGCCTGACAGCGCTCCGAGGCTTTGTTCCTTACTCATCCTGACGTTCTAGAGAAACACGGGGCCCTTCTCTGGCTTCCCGACATTCTTGACCTTATTCATTGTCACGTCATCCTCCGGGCAGAGGGTGGTGACAATGAGTCAGAATTAGAAAATAATGTCTTTTCTCTAGGATGTGCCAGCTGATTTTACAAGTATTTTTGAACTTGTAGTCTGTGCCAGGCACTTAAGCCACACAAGAACCTTGAAGAGTGAATGCGGTTGTTACTCTCATTTTACATTGGAAACCAAGGCACAAAGAAGTTAACTTGCCCAAGGTCCTACGCAGGTAGAAGGTCCAGGGACAGGTCTCTTCAGACTGCTGACTGCTGCTCTCCACGGGTGACCAGACTGGTGTTCTTTTTATTCCACTACAGTCTCAGACCAACTTGTGGGAAAGCCTTCAGCATGGCACACTCCCTCCTAATATATAGCCTATTTGCTTGGACCTTTTCTGATTAACATCCAAGTTTTCTGAGAACTAATTAAAATCCTTGTTAAGTTACAAACTACCACAACCTTCCTCCCACCTATAAATAGCTTCTTTCCCAATAGAGCTGTAGTCCCAAGTAGCTTTAAAGCAAATCAGATCTGCACCATTGGGGGGAGGGGCAATTGAAACCCAGACTTGTTTCAGGCCACACAGTATTTTGGTAGAAAAGCAGGTAAGCACCCCTCTTACCTAGTAGCCAGAAGTGCTTCCTATTAGCTAACAGATTGACTACCTTTCCCCATCTCAGGCCTGGTTGAACCCAGGAAAACTCTCCTTCCCCACTGGTTTTAAGAAGTTTAGCCCGTTTTTCAAAGTGGAGATGATCCCGTGTAGAACTAAGGGCCAGGCTCGGTGGATTAACCATCTTGGAAAGTAGCACTGGCAGTTGTGGGCACTTTGGCCTCAGCAGGAGTTAAAAGACTCAGTTTCCAAATCTGGCCTTTTCGTCTTGAGCTGTGTGACCTCGGGCATGTCCCTTATCTTCTCTGTGTTTCCTTTTCCTATTCAGGAAAAGGAGATTAATAGTGCAGTTCCCTGGGGACCTGATTCTCCTCAAATGAGAATCAAAGGAGATTAGGTACAACAGTAAGAGCCACCATCTATCAGCACTCACCTGCCAGACACTTTCAGTTCCCTTACATGTGTTATTTCATTCTCACTGTCCTAAAATGGAGGCCCTAGTGTTGCATTAAAAAAGAAAGAAAAAGTTCAAAGGAGTTAAGTCACATAGGATTCAGATCTACATCCCTGGCTCCCAAATTGATGCTCATAATCACTATACATGTCACATTGCTTCCCACTATACACCAAAGCAGAGAGGCTTTGTCTTTCCTATCAAGTACTCTACAAATGCAAGAGATTAATTATTATCTCTAGTAACCACTGCTGTTCCACGTTAGTCCCTTAGGACAGTTAAATTCTCTTGCTGCTTTATCTTACCTAGTAGTTTATGCTGCCTCTTTCCACGGCCCCAGGACTTGTTCAGTGAATTCTTGGGGTTTTTCTCCCAGAGAAACAGTTCAGCTCTACCAGAAAGGGGGTTGAAGGAGGCTGAGCGGAGCCAGGCATCTTGAGCAGAGGCCTTGGACCCCTCCAGGGTTCCTCCCTCCCTCAAGCGTGTGGTCAGCCAGCTTGTAGTAAACTTCCTTATGTTGCATTTGTTGACAAGCTCGTCTGTCACTGAATTTTAGAAGTGGCCAGCTTATAGTAAACTTCCTTACGTTGCATTTGTTGATAAGCTTCTCCGTCACTGCATTTTAGAAGTAGAAGACACCAAAGCCCTCATTTCATTGATGGGGAAGCTGAGGTCCAGAGAGAGAGATGACTTGCTTGAGGTCATTCATTCAGTTAAGAGTGTGACCAGGACCAGAACCCAGTTCCCCAGGCAACAGACTAGTGCTCTCTCTGAGCCTTTGGAGTGGGCACGTGGCATCTCCCCCAGTGACGGACAGACTCATGCACTCTGCCCAGCATGCACCTAGGAAACTTTAGGGAGAAATTCGACAATTTGGAAAATTGAGAAGGAAGAAGGAGATGGGGGGAGGGATGGAGTGGGGGTGCAGCTCCCCACCCTAACTAGTGGCTCATACACCAAAGAAGTGAATTAGACCACAGCACGGCAAACTAGGTAAGCCCACGGTCAGCAGTGACTAAGAGGCAAAGGGATTTATGCCGGGAGCCCTGGCCCAGGGAGTGGATAGGAAGCCTTTTGTCACTAAGGCTGCAGTGTTGAAAATGGAAGGAAGGATGTTAGGCAAGTGTGCCGGCCCGGGATGCAGTTACAGCCCCCGCAGCTCATTGTCCAAAGGAAATGGATCTCTCCTGTGGACGGAGAGGTGGAAACTGAGCAAGGGAGCTGAGTGGTTGACATCATCAGGCTGAGCATTGGGTTACAACAAATGGGGACTTACTTGGCCCGAGACGTGGGAAACACCCACTAAAACCTTGAAGTGCATTTCATTTAGGAGACGCGGAGAGGGAGAGAGAGAGAGAGAGGGCACGAGAGATCCTGCCTGCACCCCTGGCCCTCTCTGCTAATCTTGCTTACCCTCGGAAGGGAGGCGTTCTGAATGCTGGCTTCTTAAATTCGACCTTCCCTTCTGACTGAGAACCACTGGACTTTGAAGGAACTCTCTGCTCTTGTAAGTAGAACTTCCTTCTCTGTCGCCACCCCCAGGGAGAAGCAGACTTGGAGGTAGGGCTCTCTGGAGAGCTTGCTTTCTAGCCTGTTGGTCACAAAGTGTCTATTTTTTATATTATGATTTATTGCTTTGAAATTAATGGCTTTGTCTGAAACTGCCTAGGGCTAGAGTCTGAGCCTCAAGGCTCGCAGATGGGCTCCAGTCAAATGCTGTTTCACTTTGTTACCCAAAGAACTTTGACAGAGTACCTAGAACTTCGAAAGCAGCTCCTTGCCCCAAATATAGGTGAGGAAATAAATCCTCCCTTAGAAATTGGTGTTTGGAAAATCTTTATTAATTTGTTTTTCTGATTACCAAGGTGGTACAAAAAAATCTTAAACATTGTAGAGAGAAATATCTCTGCAAATGAAAATTCCCTATAATCTTCCCCTCTTCAATGTAACATTGGCATTTTAAATTTAAAATACATAGATTTCATGAAGTTACCTCAGCAATTGTGCCCTGATGCCTCAGTGGCTGCATAGGAAACTCCAAGATCAAGATCTTTAACTTTGACTTTGTGATCTTTTTATTGCTTCCTTTAAAAAATGTGCTGTTTATTCCTAGAAAATAAACAGAACGTGTAAGTCTTTGGGTGTTTTATTTGTTGGCTTCTGTGTTCAGGATTTTAAACCGAGGGAGCCACTGTGTGCAGAGAGGAAGGGAGGGGGCGGTACCAGTGGGTGCTGGGCTGAGGGTTCTCAGGTGGCTTGAGATACAAGGCTTGCAGGTGCTCTGTGTGCTCCATCTAGCCTCCTAGCAGGTAAAGATAGTTGAAAAAAAATCACAGTTAAAGAAGAGAGCCTTCAGCTTTAAAAAATCAAGAGCCACCACATAATAGAAGGGCCACCCAAGGAAACCGTGGAAGCCTGGGCAAGTGTTTCACCTCCGGGCCTCAGTTTCCTCATTTGTACCTAAATGAGGGTTGAAACTAGATGATCGCTTTACAGTTGACCCTTGAACAACATGGCTTTAACCTGCGAGGGTCTACTGTTCTGTGGATGTTTTCCAATAAATACGTGCTACGGAACTACATGATCTGCGGTTGGTTAAATCCATGGATAAATCCATGGATGCGGACCCACGATCTAGGTGGCCGACCTTAAAGGTTATACTCGTATTTTCGACTGCACAGTGGATTGGTGCCCCTCACCCCTGTGTTGTTCAAGGGTCAGCTCTGTCCCCAAGTTCAGTTTGAAGTGAACCACTGAAATCTCCTTCCCCTTTGAGGAGACCCCTTAGGGCTTGAGGAGCAAAATGCCCTTAGTTTTCAGGATCCTGGAATGGGTGAATACTGGTGCCTCTAGGAGAATTAAAAGAGGTCATAAAACAGGCAATATTAAGTTACTTCTGAGTTGAAAGTGTTGTCAGGTTTTGTGTTTCTGAAGGAGAAAATCTCAATGTGGTGTGCACGCACACCGGGGAGGGAGGAGAAAAAAGAATGAACCGTGCTGAGCACCTACTAAGGGCCAGGCCCCATGTTACGCTCATCCTTTCACATAACACCAGGTGGTCAGTATCATCATTCCCTAACTCCACCAACAGGGTAAATCTCCACTATACGTTCCCGTATTATTGCGAACTCCTTCCTAGTGTTCACCTGAGCTGGGAGAGCACCGAATCCTAACCGCTAGGCCACCAGGGAGTGCCGTACCTGCGCTGTGCTTACGTGGTTATTGGCGTGACATCAGTTCACTGCTTCCACTAGACCACATGCACCGTCTCCTCTGTCACTGTACCTCCTTGCCTGGTAGAGAACTTGGCGCATAGGTACAGAGAAGACACATCAATTTTAACTTAAAGCCCACTGTCCTTCTCCCTAACTTGGCAAAAGAGAGGCAGAAAAGGAGGGGAAATCTCCTTTTTTGCCTCCCTCCCTCCTCCATCTCACCGAGACACAGCCTGCACTGCTGCAGGGAAAGAGTACCAGAGCCAAAGTACAAAGAAGAGCAAAAGAAGTTGTCAAATCTTGGCCTCTGAGTTTCCAAGTGTCCAGATCTTGGCAACTGAAGGGATTTTTTTTCGCTTTAAGGCCATCAGAGACCCTAGCCCTCAGGAAGATGCAGTATTTAAAACGATTTGTTTGGATTAAGATCGTGGTTAACTGGAGGGTTCGTGAAGCCCCTTAGCATATCTGAGAGCTGAAGCATAACTTCCCCAGCAGCTAAGCCCTTTGAAAGTGGACTGTTGCTGCCAGGGCAGCACCCCTGGGCGTGGGCAGCAGGAGGGCCCGGGCCTCCGTCACGGCCTCACCCAGGATCTTGAGCCCCAGAATCTCAAAACTTTGGCTGACTTAAAAAGTCGTCCCTCTTCCTAAGGTGGTGGTGAGGAGGTGATATTCTGGAAGGAAGGTACCTGGTTTGGGTTTTTATTTATGTTTAAATTCGAATGCTTATCCAGTCTGTCGCGCTCTCTAGTTTCCTACCTGGTCTTTGGCCCCTGTGGGCACTTGCATTTGTGGCCCCCGGGCTGGTTGGTGTCCCCAGTCCCTGTCACTCTAGACAGTCTAGGGTTTGAGGAGAAGTTGAGCCATCTCAGACAGATGACCCCCCTCACAGAGCGTGCTCCTCTTCTGAAAAGTGGGAGGTCACAATTATACCTACCTCAGACAGGTGCCCTGAGGACAAAGCAGGATAAAGCTCGTAATGCACTTGGTTGGTCCAAAAATACATGCTCAGGATTAGATGCGTTATGGTTTCCAGAAAGAGAAAGTTAGCTGACGTCACAGGCACCTGCCCCCTCAGTCGCAGGATGGCATTTGCGTGAGGAGCCTGAAGTTATCTCTGAACTCCTCAGTTTCGACCCCCCATCCCCTACTGGGCCCTGGAGCTGCCATGCTGGCTCTTTAATCCAAACCTCAGCAGTGTTTCCTGTCACCCACTTAAGTGATGAGGCCAAAAGCTGAAGTGGGCGCTGTTCTCTTGGGACCCAAGGTCCCTGGCCCAGCCGCTGAAGGAAGAAGCTGGTGACAGGTGTTACTTTCTGAGTGTGACAAGCGGCTGAGCTCACCCAGTTCACTATGCTGAGTGCTTTCACGAGGGGCCAGAAGTGATTCCTAAGTGGAGACAGACGTGGAAAATCTAAGGCTCTTGAAAACAAGTCATTAATCACGACCCAAGGCTGAGCTCACTACCTCCTGGAAATCTTTCAGAAATGCCTCATGAAAACTTTGAAAACTGCCCCTTCAAAGAGTGGTTTCTTTGGAAGTTGCAGTCAGCTGCCGTGCTGAGCCATTCCGAATCACAGATGAAGACACATCCGCTCTGACCGGAGTAGGCCAGCATTTCCTAACTTGAAAAGAAGTCTCTAATCTTCCAAGAAATTGCTGGTCTTCAGCTTGGCTTTTCCGAACTGAATAATGGACCTTCAAGGCACTAAAGAAATGAAGTATTTGGTTGCTAATGCGTTCTTATTATGTCCCAGGGAGCTAGGTCAGTAATTATGTTTAGTACTTTATGGCTGTGGTCTCTGACGTTCAGTAAACCTGCTGAGGGCTGATGGGTACTGGAGACGAGGCTAGAGGAACAGGCTGATTAAGAGACAGCCTCTGGCCTGGTGCAGTTCTCAGGGCATCGTGAGGACAGGTGGGTGAGTGAATAATTACAGTGGATCAGCAGCAGGTGGACGGAGGTCGTGGTCTTGAGCTGGGTTGATTACCCCCACGCTCCCCTCCATTTCCTGACGCCCAGAGCTTTGCCAGCACTCGCGTTAGGGGGAAATGAGAGCCGCTCCTGCCGAAGCATTCACCCCCAGCACCTTCCTGTCCCCCCTCGGCTTCAGAGGAAAGAAGGGAGTTCGTCACAAAATGCAGCAGCCCCACCTCAGAGGACCCGGAACCTGCTGTCCCGTGTTCAGTAAGGAACTCTGGGGATGCGTGATTCTGTCATCTAAAATCACCACTACGTTTTCTGTTGGTTTGTTTTTATACCATTTATATTGTGGCTTTTTTTTTTTTCAGTTTACAAAATTGGAACATGTTCATGGAAGGAAAAGCGAGGCAGTACAGAAAAACATACTTAAATCATCACCCAGTGATTTCACTTCTCTGATTTTCAAATAAGGCGTGGCGAGGTCAAAGGGCATGACCGTTTTTAGATCTCTGATACACGTTCCCGGTTTGCCACTGGAAAGTGTCAGCCTATATAAGCTCCCATCAGCAGTCCATGCTTATGCCCGCATCCCCTCACCCGCACACTGGCTGCGTCTGGAGTTTAGCTCGTTTTAATTTCTCCCTGGGCAGAGTCCCTGTTTGCGTATCTCAGAGGTGCTCGTGTTCTGTGTTGCGGGCCCCGCGGGGGAAGAAACCACTACCTGCGCTTGGTTAGGGGCGCTGGCTTTCCTTTGTACTTTCCTGTACGTATGTGTGAATTCACCCATTGTAAAGAGCCCTTTGTGTTTTCGGTATTATGCGAGGTGCTATGGGCAATACCAGGGTAAGTAAGACTTATAAGTAGCTCACAGCCTGATAGGCAAAAAGGACTCGGTGACTCTTAACACGTGTGATTATGTGCCCCAAGAGAGGGACAGTGCTGTGGAAGGCCTGAGAGAGTAGCTATTAAGCCGGGACTTCGGTTCACTTCAGTAAATCTTTCATGTATTCGGCCCGTGTTTATTGAGCACCTCATATCTGCTAGGCACTGGGCAAGGTGGCAGGTGGACAGTGCTACATAGAACAGGCATGGTCCTTCCTCACATGAAGCTTACATGGACTGATGGTGGTGTTATGAAATAAACAGCATGAGTGATGGATGCGGAAGAGAGTGTAGTTGGGGCAGGTTTGCCTGAAGAGGTGGTGTTTAAACCAAGATAAGGAGTCAGTCATGCCTAGGAGTTGGGGCAGGGGGTGCTGGGGGTGGGAAAGAATACTCCAGGTAGGGAGAGGTACACAGGTGAAAGGCGCAAGGCGGGAAAGCCTGTGGAATGTTGGGGAAAGTGAAAGGAGGCAGTGTGGCTAAAGCCTAGAGGGGAAAGGAAGAGAGAAGAGGGTGAAGGTTAGGATCAGGGGAAGGTTAGGAAAATGATGGAGGGGCCTGGTGATGC
The DNA here is from genome assembly GCF_005190385.1 of Monodon monoceros. Taxonomy (NCBI): domain Eukaryota; kingdom Metazoa; phylum Chordata; class Mammalia; order Artiodactyla; family Monodontidae; genus Monodon; species Monodon monoceros. The sequence goes on along the minus strand of NW_021703769.1, from coordinate 15,530,305 downwards.
AGGGGATTTTCCTTCCCTTATTCAGCAGCTGTATACCAGTATATGAGCAAAATTTCTCTCTGAGTTGGCATAGAATAGTCCTCCTAGTCTGTAATTTTTTCATAAGGGGCAGGAAAATCTGTTACTCCCAAGGGCCAATGTCTATTCATTGGCTTGCCTATAGTTCCCCTTTCTGATTTCAAATGTGAGCTCCCCGCTGGACTTGGGTTTGGAGACCTGAGTTTGTACTGCTGCTCTGTTACCAACTTGCTGTGTGACCTTAAAGGATCCTTAACTTCTCTGGGCCTCATTTTCATCTGTCAATGGGAATGATGCTGATCTGATCCCAGGGTCATTGTGAAGATCGAATAAGTATCTTAAACTGCTTTGTAAAATATGAAGTGCTGTAGACATATGAGCTATCATTATTATTTCAATGAAAGATTTCTTATCAGTGAAATAAGAGTTGAAAGTGAAGCATGCCACCAGGAAAGGGCAGAGTGTACCTTCCAGGCAACCCCGAAATGGCAGATTCAGCATAGGTGGCTCTCCTTCAAGAGCTTGTTGTGAATGCTGTTCCTCTTTTCTCTTTCATTTCATCCACTGGGATAAACCATTTCCTTCCTTTCTCCTTCCAACAGAATGGGTTACAAAACAATCCATTTCACTTCTCTGGATTCCAGGACCCATTTGATTTAGAAGCCAGAGCATCTGCTTGGAGGCCAAGAGAGCCTTGTGAGCAGAGATGCTGCGGTTTACTGGACTTTGGTTCCCGGCAAACATAGATGCCTGGGTGTATATTTAATTGGGTTTGGGGAGAAAGGCAATTATGGGCACAGAGCCACGAAAAACAGTCAACAGTGCAGAAGCGGCCCACACACCACCTAAGCAGGGCAGTTTCAAGCCAAAGCTTTAGGCTTGCTTTTGGATTTTTAAAGGGAAGCATTTTTATTTAAGTAAAAAAAAAAAAAAATTCCCTTAAAAAGTGACATAAATGCTTAGGAAATAAAGTGCACTCTTTTTTCCCTTTCATGAAGCTTTTTAAAAAAATATGTCTTCCAGCTATTAAAATGATAGGTTGGAAGACCTGTTCTATTTGACCAAAAGAGAAAGTGACAGTAAGCGCAGTTAACTGTCCCATGTAGATAAATGGGTAGCGTGTGACACAGTTTACCAGCATGCTTTCTCTGCTCTCATTAGTTTGTTGTTGTTTTTGTTTTCTTCATTAGTTTTTCCTAAAGTGATGCATATGCTTGTTGTAGCTAGACAATTTGAAGATGTATAAAGAAAAAGTTTGTGATCTCTCCCCTCTCCCTGCTCCCCATTTCCATCCTTCCGAGATAACCACTGTGATCAGTTTGGTGTATATCTTTCCATACCTTTCTCCAGGCTCCTACGTGAATGGATACTTTGTGTATGTATGTGGTTTTTATGTTTTGTCACAAGTGGAATTGTACTTTATTATTTTGCAGTTTATTTTTCCCACTAAATAATACATCATGGGTAGGTACAAATTTGATTCACTCTTAAATAACTTCAGGGCTGTAGATCTAGAGGTACCATAGTATATTCAACCATTTCTCCTTTGGCAGATACTCGAGTTATTACCATTTTTTTTACGAAAACTATTGTTGCGTTAAATATCTATATGTACATATCTTTCTTCACTGGTCCTTTTGTTTTTATAGATTATATTTTCAAAAATAGTATTGCTGGGTTAAAGGGTATACGTACTTGACATTTTAATAGGTAAAACTGTCCTACTTTACAAAGAGTTCTTATAATTTACATTCTCCCCAGCAATATGTGAGTACTTCCATTTCCCTAAGTCTTTACCAGTATTAGATATTCTCTCTTCTTTCCTCCATCTCTCCTTCCTTCCATCTCTATTGTTTTATTTCTGACCAAGCTGATGGGAAAATGGTGTTTTATTTTTGTATATTCTTTACTGCTAGTGAAATTCAGCATTGTTTCGTGTTAATTGACCATTTCATTTTCCTCTTCTATGAATTTCCTTTGCACATTTTTCTTATGAATTATTTGCCTTTTTCTCAACAAGTAGTAGGAGCTCTTTATGTGTTTATGTATTAAGGATTCCATATGTGTTACAAATATTTTTCCTAATCTATTACATGTTTATTAATTTGTTTCTGTATTTTTCTTCACAGTGTCTGGATTTCTTGCCTTGTTTAGGAATAACTTCCCCACCTCAAAGTTACATAAATATTTTCCTAAATGTTTTTCTAATACTTTTATGGTTTTAATTAATTTAATCCTGAATGTGTAATCCCTTTGGAATTTATGTTTATACATAGCAAGAGGTAGTGATCAAGCCTTTTTCTAGATGGCCAGCACCATTTATTAAATTAGCCATCTTTTCTATTTTGTGTTGAAACCCATCCTTGTCATAAATAATTTGCTTTATTGTATCTGTTTCTGAACTTGCTATTCTAATCCACAGCTTATTTGTCTATTCTTATGTTAATACTATATCTTTTTATTATAATGTCTTTATAGTAAGCTTTTCTTGTAAGACAGATGCCCTATTTATTTTTTATAATTATCTTTACTATTTCTTAGCTAATTTTCTTGAGTACTTATTATTCCATATGAACTCTAAAGTAATTTTTTTTATTCACCCATCCAAAAAAACCTATTGGTAATTCTTATTGGAATTTAATTAGAATTATGCAGTCACTTGAGAAGGATGGCATTTTTGGATAATTAGGCTTTTCTACCCAGGAGCATGCTAACTGGTTTGCAACTTATGCATTCTTTTTCTATATTTTGTTGCTTTTACCTTTAGAATTTCTATATGCATCATGGATGTATTATCTAAAATTAAACAGTATTTCTGTGTTTGCCCTGAATAATCAAAAACCTTACAACATTTAACTGATTTCTCTTCCATCTTCAATGTTATTATTGTCAAACATGTAATATTGTCAATATTATCAAATACGTTTTTACCTCCTCATTTAGCTCTGTTTCACTCAATCAGTACTTCTTTAAATTTACCAATATACTTAACTAATTTTGCTCACTGTTGATTCTAAAACCTCACTTATTTTCTGTGTTCAATTTCTCTTCTGTTGGAGAATGTTTTTGGAGTTTGTCAATGGTAAACTTGCTCAGTCAGTTTTTGTCTGAAAATGTCTTTTGCCCCCACTCTTTTTTTTTTTTTTTTAGTTAATTTATTTATTTTATTTATTTTTGGCTGCGTTGGGTCTTCCTTGCTGCGCGCTGGCTTTCTCTAGTTGCAAGTGAGCAGGAGCTACTCTTTGTTGCGGTGTGCGGGCTTCTCACTGCGGTGGCTTCTCTTGTTGCGGAGCACGGGCTCTAGGCATGCGGGCTTCAGTAGTTGTGGCTCGCGGGCTCTAGAGCGCAGGCTCAGTACTTGTGGCGCATGCGCTTAGTTGCTCCATGGCATGTGGGATCTTACCGGACCAGGGCTCAAACCTGTGTCCCCTGCACTGGCAGGATGATTCTTGACCACTGCACCACTAGGAAAGCCCTGCCCCTACTCTTGATATTTTAGAATTTTAGATAGCATGTATAATGATTATATGGAAGTTATGTATGCCTCTGTAAAGTTTTCAACTAAAACAGAAATAGTTAATGTAAAAAGTGAAAGTCTTTCATTCCTTTTTCTGAGTCCCAAAGAGAGCTGCTGTTCATAGTTTGCTGTTTGCCTTTTTCTATATAGATTCAAAAATTTTGTATATACACAAACGGTGTACATTTTCCTAAGCATAAACAATCGTCATTTTTTTTAAAAAAAGCAATAATATATACAATTTTACACTACTTTTTAACAACAGAGCATGTACATTTTCCCATGTCAGTATGACAAAATCTCCCTCATTCTTTCTAACGGCTATGTAGTTTCTCATCATATTGATACACCATAATTTAACTCTTTTCCTATTAACAGACATTTAAGTTGTTTCCTCTCTTATTTTTTTTTTACTTTTACACAATATGTTTTACTGAACATTCTTTTACTTATGTGAGCATATTTATAATATAAATTCCTAGATATCTGACTGATCCAAAGGATGTGTGCAGTTAATATGTTAATAGATGTTGTTAACTTGTATTCCTAAAAGACTGTTTAAGTTTACAACCCTAGAGTATGTCTGGCTCTAATTTTTGTTTTTCTTCTGGTTCCTTAGAATTTCCATATTGATTAGTCAACAGTGGAAAATCTGAAGAGATGCGAGCTGGAAAAAGAAACTAAACCAGGTGGGTAGTCACATTGTTCATACCACTACTGTAGCATCACAAATGTTTACCTAAATACCTTTATTTCCATTTGAAGAGGGAAAAGAAATAGATTCCAAATGAAATTGGAGAGGAATGTGGGCCCCATGAAGAAGAGGCAGGATGGCCCTTTTCAGAAGTTATATAACATCACTCTGCAATTTCAGTCATGATTCCATTTACATAGTTTCTCTATAGCAAAAGAAAGACAATTTACTTCTGGTGGCTTAAAAGAGAATGGGTTTCTTCAGCCATCTACTTAAGCAAATGGAATCATTCACAGGAGTTATTAGCAAACCTAGTCATGATGCCAACTTTCCTGTCCACCAATGGTTTGTTATAAAGGTATTTTCATAAAGACTAGGGCACATTTGGGGAATTTTAATACTGTGATACAGGAGCAAAAGCAGGCAAGACCCAGCACATAGAAACAAGTACAGCCCAGTGATCTGATGAGGAGAGATGGTGCAGGTCCGTTCCAGTTGTAAGAAAAATGCAGTTCATACAACATAGAATGGCCTGCCTGGAAGTGTGGCCACCTTGGGTTAGTGTTCATATTTTTATGGTATCCAAACATTTTCTAACAGCTTCTGACCCGTGGTCCACCCACCTCCCTTGCCCCCAGCTCACCTACCCCTTTCCAGCTCCATCCTCTTGCATTAGGGCAGAATCTCCAGCCTTTAGTACTCTGTCCAAGTCCTAGTAGTCCTGGGAATTTGGGGGGTTTCCAGCTCCTTTGAATTCCCTCTCATGGCCTGGCCTGCCTCTAGCACCTCTCCTAAGATTCCTCTTCTCTGTTGGCAGAGCAAGAATCTTATCTGGAAGGCAGTTGCCCTGGGTCTGGAACTCCCCAGACCCAGGGCAACTGCCCTGGGCCTTGCCCTACAGTAGCTTCCTGAGCCACCAGGTTTGTGTCCTGTTCTGACTCAGTGCTGCTGGGAATCCCCTGGATGCATATATTTGCAGTGACTAGGATGTGGCAGTCAGCTCCCAGGACTGTTTATCTGGCCAAGATCAGAGGACCTTCTATTCCAATTGCTGTGGGAGCATTGGGTCCCAGCCACTGAACCTTGAAGTTTAGAGCCTGGGTTTTCAAACAGGCTTCTGGGGTTCAAGAGTTCCCTGTAAACATGGGTACAGTTTTGTATGCATACACACACACGTACTTTTCTAGGCAAAACGTCTGTAGCTTTCCTCAGATTCTCAAGTGTGTCTGTGACCTCTGAATTGGAAGAATCATTGGTCTCGAGAGAGCCTCAAGTGGTGTGGGGCACTGCGTCCCCTTGGGCAGCAGCCTCCCAGGCTATCTTGGGCGACCTCACCAAGCCTCTAGGTTTTTCTGTTTAGGGTTTAACTGGGACAAATTAGCTAATATCGCTGAAGCTCAGAGCCATCTTATGGGATGTCCCAAAGTCCAGTCATGGAATTGTACCCCCAGCCCCTGTTTCACCTCACTGAGCACACTGTGCGGGTTTTCTGGTTTCCGAGTCTGCAGCTCGGAAGGGCTGCTGCGGCAGCTACACTGACGGCAGTGGGAATCGTGTTGATAGCTAAATTTCAGTCTGGCTTACCACTGCCAGGAACAGCGTCAGATACTTTGTACACCTTATCTTATTTGATCCTTACAACTTTCCACGGAGGTTGGAACTGTTATTTTACATATGGAGAAACTGAGGCACAGAGAGATTTTTTGTAACTCACCAGAGACCACACAGCCAATAAGTCAGTAAGTAATACGTGACCCAAGCACATGAGCTTAACCACCAAGCTTTATGGTGAAAGTAAAGGGCATTTTTAGAAAAATAAAGCAGAAAAAATATGGGGCTGTTTAGTGTAGGGCAAACTGCCCTGTATCTTATAATAATACTAAGAACATTGCCGTGTTATACCAGATATGAAAAACTATGCACACAGCACTGATCTTAAATCATTAAGAAAAGGTTAGTGGGTAATACACTAATGCGTTAGTGCAATACCTGAGAAGAATTTCTCTCCTTTGTAATTCAGATAAGCTTTATGGAAATATAATTCACATACCATACAATTCACCCATTTAAAGTCTACAGTTCATTGGCCTTCGGTATATTCACAGAGTTGTGAATCTATCACCATAATCAGTTTTAGAACATTTTCATTCCCCCCAAAAGAAACCCCATACCCTTAACTCATCACCCTCCCAAGCCCCCAACCCTCCCCAGTCCTAGGCAACCTCTAATCTGCTTTCTGTCTCCGCATAAGGTTTTGATACTTAAAGGAGTAACAGTGTGGGAATCTTGGTGATCTGGTGTGAGTCATTCCCTGAGGAATAATTAGACAAATGAAATTTGACTCTAATGTATTTTATAAATGGCTTTATTAGCTAAGAAGCTACAAGCATGTCTTTGATATGCCCAAATTTAGGGTTGACATAGGCAAGAGACAAGTTTGTTTCTGAGTAATTTCCACTTGTCAACGTCACCTGTCAAACGGGCTCTTCTCAGCGAGTGGCTGTAAAACAATGATGGGTTCGTGGGGCCGCATTTCTCCATTGGTGGCAGAACCAGTGGTGGTTCAGCATAGGATCTTTTTTCTGCCATTGGAATCCCTGGCTTGCTTCTGTGTCTGCCTGGCTCTAGTTGTCAAAGTGAAGGGCAGTCATGTAGTTGCCCGTCACTCTGAAATTCAGGACGTACAACCACATGCTCTCTTGAACTCTTGTCACTTCAGCAGATCCGCTGTGTATCTCTCCTGACTCATTCATTCATTCGTTCTTTTTGAAAACACTTATTAGGCGCTCTGCACCTGGCACTGTGGTGGGTGCTCAGGCAGCCATCCTGAAAGCTCCTTCTCCTTATTAGTACAGTGCGTGGCCTTATTAGGCCCAGGTGGGCAGAGCCATTTGCACTGAGACAAGCCAGAGGGGCAGGGAGTTTGGTAACAGAACAGTTCTCTGATGGGGATGAGACAGATGCAGTATCATCCACGTCAGGACAGAGCCGTCCCCAGAATGCACCCATCCTGAAGAATGTGCGAGGAGTCGGGGATGAGGAAAGCCAGGTTCAAGGCCTGATTTGGTCACTGACTGCTTAGAGGACCTGGGGTGATCCCCGCAACTTCTCTGAGCCACGGGCTGTCCATTATGAGGGTTAAATAATGCAGTGCCTCCCAAAGTACCTTCAGTACCAGTGCTGGGAAGAGTCTGTACTTAGTAAGTGTTGAATGAATGACTGAAGGGGTGAAGGAACATTCTGTGATTCTCAGAGCTGGAGCAGAACCCTAGCAGGTCAGGCGACCAGGTGGAGACAGGTATAAATGAAGACCAAGGAGAACCTCCCTTTCTTCTCCCAGTCAGACCCTCCTGCCACTTTTGCCCCTTTAAGCTCGCCTTGTCCTCGGCTCCCACATCCTCTGCTTTCCTGAGCCAAAGAGAGACTCCGCCTTTGAGGCCTCGGGCCTAGGAGCCAGCCAGGCCTGTGTGTGAATCGGGGGCTCCGGTACATCTTCGCTGTGTGTAAAAGGGATCTAATTGTGCAGGGCTACAGGGAAGCGAAAATAGGATGACATGGAAAGCATTTCTTACCATATCTGATGCATAGCATATACACCCATAATTGGTAGCCGTTTTTATTTTATTCTTATCATTGTTGTTTGTTTGGTCAGGAGCCAGCGCTCGTATGGTGGTTTTCCTCACTGGCTTGAGAGTGCAAATGTTCTTCAGTTCTTATTTTGTTTGTTCATTAACGCATTCATATGGATATATTTATTGTGCATCTTCCACGCATCACGAACTGTGCTGTTTGCTGGGGATACAGTGACAAGAGAGTCAGGGTGCCTATCCTCCTAGAACCAGTTGGGAGGGCAGGTATGGGACAAGTGTATCAGCACCTGTATGGTGGCAAAGCAGGGAGCCCTTATCTTTTCTGCTGGGTCAGGGAAGAGGACACTCGGCCTGGGGGCTGGCCGTCCCTTGAAGACCCAGTGCCTCGAGGTAGGGGGCAGAGGGCTGGAATACTAAACCGAGGGGCTAGAATCCAGTGCAGACTGTGGTTACGTGGGCCGAAGGCACAGGGGAGTCTGTACTCTCTGCTCCAGTCGGATGGTTCCCGGCTTGCAGACATGTTATTCTTCCCGGTTCCAAGGGAGGCTCTTACTTCATTAGTAATCTTCTGTGTTGTGTTGTGTGGATTGTGGGCTCTGCTTCTGTCCGGCGGCAGGAGGAATGGCAGGCGAACTTTGTTTCTCCTTTGGCTTAAGACGGGAGGGCCCCAACTAGAGACGCCCTTACTGCCCCCAGGCCTAACTCCCCCTGCACTAGAGGGAGGCTCTGAGAACTGGCGTGGAAGGAGAGCGTTACAGCATTCATTTGGAAATGCCACAGAAAGGGTAAAGTCAAATCAGAGCAAAACTCCGAGTCAACTCTTGTCCTCCAGGACCCTGGAAGGTCCCGGCCACCGTCAGCCTTATCTCTCCCCACTTGCTGCACCCCAGCCCTGTGGCCTCCTTGCCCTCTTTCTGGACACCAGGCAGGCCCCGCCTCTTGCATGCTGTCCCCTCTGCCTGGCCCACTTTCCCAGGTATCTGCCTGCTCTCCCCGCTTCAGGTCCCTGCATCCGTGTCCCTCTTGTTCGTTAGTATGGGTCGCTCCAATAGAATTCGAGCTTCATGAGGGCAGAGGGTCTGTTTTATTCGTTGCTGAATCCCCGGTGCCCAGTGAGCAATAAATATGAAGGAGGGGAGGGAGTCATTTCCTTAAAGTTAGTGCCTGGACTCCTGAGCCCCGCTCTGCCTTGTACATCTTATTGTTACAGCCCTTAATGACCAAGCTTTTTAAAGATCCTTAAAGTTTTAAAAGATTCATATACAGCAGTGGTCCCTAAACTCTTTGTGCTCTCATTACATGTGTAAGCCATGACAATCTTCCATCGGTAACAGAGGCTGACAAGCGCAGTGATATTGGCTAGTAAGCACACACCGCATTCCCCGCCTGGCATTATTAGGATCCCTGAGGGAGGCAAGGGGTATAGTTTGAAGCTGTTCCCCAGTGATTCCTGAATTCTGATATGTGCGCCCCTGCCCCCAATGCTTGGTTAAGAATTATGCGTGTTTGGGTCAACCTCCCTAACTAGACCTTGAATGTCCCTCAAGGGCCCCTGCTGTCTCACTCTTTTTGTATCTGTAGCATCTAGTCCCAAGCCTGGTACACACTGAGTGATCAGTAAAAGTTCATGCATGAATGGATGAATGAATTGATATTATAGAGATAATATCTTGCTTCTTTTCATTCTCCCCAGTGGCTTTGGGGCACGCTTTCTATAGACTTCTAGAGGAACTGTAGAGGGACCCCGAGCTGGAAGTAACATTAGAGATCACTCTGTTTACCCACTGCCGCATAACGCATCACCCCCAATACTTAGTGGTTTAAAACAACAGCAGTAATGTATTATTTTTCGTGCTTTTTCCTGTGGGTCAGGAATTTGGGGACAGCCCAGTTGGACAATTCTGGCTTGGATCTCCCACGCAATTGCAGGTAGTGGCATGTGCTGGAACAGCTAGGGACCAGCGCAGCTAGGGGCTGCCTGCTGCATCTCTCTCCATGCCGTCTCAGGACCTTTCCATGTGGTCACTTCACGGGGCTGGTTTGGGCTTTCTCAAAGAATGGCAGCCTCAGGTATCCTACATGCAGCTCACAGGTCCAAAGACAAGTGTCCCGAGGGAGAGCCAGGTAGAAGCTGTGACACCTTTTCTAACTCCATCTTGGAAGTCATGTCTGTTGCAGTCTGTTAGTTAGAAGCAAGTTGCTACGGCCAGCTCATTCAAGAGGATACAAATTACACTTCACCTCTTGATAGGAGGAATGTCAAAGACTTTGCAGATGTGTTTCAAAAACATCACAGAGATGCCCAGCTTACCTCTTCATTCTACACTTGAGACCCCCGAGGTCTGAGGGGGAAGGACCTTGCCCAGAGCCACCTGGCCTGGCATCGGCAGAGCTGGAGCTCAGTCCAGACCCTGGACCTTTGGCCAGCCTGCTTGGAAGTGATCTCACTTTCCCTTCTCCAGCCCTCCGTCCACATTATGACAGGGACTGCCTTTCTCTGGGAACCTTGCATTTTAGCTGAGCCCTCACCAAGTTTAGGTAATGTGTAAACAACAGAAGACCTGGGGAGACTCAGTAAGCCTGGTCCTCAAGCAGTAATTCTGTTGGAGTATTCTGCCTCTTTCCAGACACCTCCATAGAAGCACAGACTTTCACGGATTGAAGAGTTTGTATCACTGTCCCAAATGCCCAGCCCCCAGCCCTACGTGAAGTGCTAACACTGCCCAGCCACAGGGGGAGATACAGCGGCTGAGTGGGTGAGGGTTTTAAAATGCATACCCCCAAATACTTGTTTTTTCAAAGTTAAATAAGAAAAATTAGAATTCGGTGGCAGAGAATCAACCCAACATCACTGAAGAGATTCTTAAGATTTTAAAATAATAGCTGGAAATTCTAAATAGGATTTTGCTTAAGCTTGGGTAAAATGCATCTGGGTATATGCTTTAGCCAGCATTGTAGAATATTTTCTTAGAACTTTATTGCTTTCTTGTTCTTCCTTCAGAAATGCCTTATTATGAGGTTGGGGATAGAGGAGAAAAAAGGGGAGAAAAGGGAGTGGACAGTTTTGTTTTTTTGTTTTTTTTATAAATTTATTTTATTTATTTTTGGCTGAGTTGGGTCTTCGTTGCTGTGCGCCAGCTTTCTCTAGTTGCGGCGAGCGGGGGCTACTCTTCGTTGTGGTGCACGCACTTCTCATTGCGGTGGCTTCTCTTGTTGCGGAGCACGGGCTCTAGGCGCGCGGGCTTCAGTAGTTGTGGCTCGCGGGCTCTATAGCGCAGGCTCAGTAGTTGTGGTGCATGGGCTTAGTTGCTCCACGGCATGTGGGATCTTCCTGGACCAGGGCTCGAACCCGTGTCCCCTGCATTGGCAGGTGGATTCTTAACCCCTGTGCCACCAGGGAAGCCCGAGTGGACAGTTTTTAACAAACCCTTTCTGCCTGCTAGGCATGATGGTAATTCATTTCTACACTTCCTGGCCTAATAGTACAAACTCACTCCTGCCCCATACTCAGTGGATAATATGACCTTGGGTAAGTACTTAGCCTCTCTATACCTCAGCTTCTTCCTCTGTAGGACAGAAATGATTAATGCTTTCTACCTCAGGGAAGTGCTGTAAAATTAAATGATAAAGCCTGAAAGATGCTTAGCAGTGGGACTTCCCTGGTGGCACAGTGGTTAAGAATCCACCTACCGATGCACGGGACACGGGTTCGATCCCTGGTCTGGGAAGATCCCACATGCTGTGGAGCAGTTAAACCCACGAGCCACAACTACTGACCCCACATGCTGCAACTACTGAAGCCCACGCAGCCTAGAGCCTATGCTCCGCAACAAGAGAAGCCACCGCAATGAGAAGCCCGAATACCACAACGAAGAGTAGGCCCCGCTCACCGCAACTAGACAAAGCCCTCGCGCAGCAACGAAGACCCAACGCAGCCAAAAAATCATAAAAAAAAAGAGATGCTTAGTGCGGCATGCAGTCAGGATGCTGTAAATGCTGGCTCTGATTGTTCCCCCAAACCATCTTTCCAGGCAGTTGTCACACCCCCATTTTATAGACGAGGACTCTGTGGCTAGTGAGGTGCCCAGCTCTAGGGACAGAAGCTGAGCGACCCCAAGCCCTTGCTGTGTCACCGCACCACGCAAGACTCCAGTTGCTCAGTCAACATGCAGTAGCGGTGGGCACAGGGGCTCTGGAGGCCTCGCGACCTGTAGGGCCCTCGTGCCAGTGTCCCAGAGCAGGGCCATTTGAAAAGGCAGGGCCAGGAATCCACTTAAGAGGCTCTATAAAGAGCAGAGTGACATAGAATGTTCCAGGCAGAATAAACAGTCTCATGAAGGCCCTGAGGTCAGGAAGAGCTGGGTTGAGGAATTAAAGACCAAAATGGGCCAAGAAGAAAATGGAAATGAGACAAAAGGTCGCAGAAGGAGGCAGGGCCAGATCAGTGCAGGATGTCAGGGGCTGGTGTAGAGTTTGGATTTTGCCAGATGTGGAGTGGAAAAGCATCAAAGGTTGAATGAAGCAGGGGAACCACATGACCCAGTGTCTGATGTGCAAACATCACCCTGGCCCTTGTGGAGAACACAGACTTGGGTCGAGGGCAAGAGGGGAGCAGGGAGGTGGTGAGGAGACACTACCAGGGGTGCAGCTGAGAAACGATGGCGACCAGGTGGTGCACGTGGAGGGGAGAGGGGCCAAGTTCAGGCTCTCTTCTGCAAGTAGAAACGACAGGACCCGGTGACGGATTGGACATGAGTGATGGCCCCAGGTTTCCAGCTTGAGCAGCCTGTACAGCGGGTGCCGGCCCTGAGCTCAGGGAGTCTGGGGGGAGCGGGCTTGTGACTGGACGTGTGAAGTTGGAAACGCTGGGGAGATGTCCAAGGGAAAGGCGAAGTAGGCAGTTAGGCTGCACATGTAGAGCTCTTAAGAGAGGCTTGGGGCTCTGTGGGAATCATCAACACAGACTATTAAGGCAAAGGGTGAGAACCCCCCAGGGGGCAGATAGAGAAGAGGATGCAGGCCTGGTCCCGGTGGGGGGGTGAGGGAGGGGTCACCAGGGCCCCTGACAGAGGAGGCGCCGCGTGCAGGAGGTTAGGAAGTGGCCCGACAGGCTGGAGGAGGTGCAGCGGGAGTGGGGCCTGCAGGCCCTGGAGGAGAGTGCTCTGAGAAGATCTGAGAAGAAGGGCGTCCATGGGGACCCTGCCCTTTCCTCCCACCTGGCGGCCTCCCAAAGCAGGACTCCCCACCGCCTGCCCCCAGGGCTGCGTGTCTCTGGCCCTGTGGGTGCAGAGGCCAAGGCCCTGCCCCACTGCCTCCAAAGGAAGCCTCACTGGGGGGCCCCTCTCTCAGGCATCAGGTCCTGCCCTGGCAGGAGACAGGTTCCTCTCTGGCGACTTTGCTCTGGGGGTGTCCCTAAGGGACGAGATAGAGCTTGGGCCGGTCCCCAGCAGGCCGCACGTAGCCGGGACCAGCTGTCCTGCCCTTTCCCAGCTTCCGGGATGTGCTCGGTCCGGGGCCCTGACTTCTTTACCCGCCTCAGTGCCTCTGTGGGTCTGGCTGCCCATCACAGAGAAAAGCCTCTTCCCTCTGAGTTTGAGGAGGCCCTGGTATTTCCATCAGGTTTCCACGGCTCTTTCTTCCCTCAGAGAAGCCTTAGAAAGCATATTGCCCACCCCTCGGGAGGCCTGTCCCAGGGCACCAAGTCCCACTCTGTGCTCTGTGTCCATTGCAAAATGGTCTGCTTTCTGATTTGTATGGTGTCTGCAAATATTTAATTTTTTAAAAAGGAAAAAAAAACCAAACAGGAAATGACCTTTCTGGTATATTTGGAAAACAATTTGGTGCTGTCATGGAATCTGTCTGAGCGATGAGGACTAAGCTGCAGGCTTGGAACAGACCATGTAGCTCTTGGCAGAGGTTGGGACCTCTTCAGTTTACAGAGCTGGGGGGAGAATAAAAACAGAAGGGAGAAGACCGAGTCCCGTGGGGAAACCCGACAGCGCCCAGGGCAAGCACCTGCGAGAGCGCAGCCTCTGATCCTGGGCCACTGAGGGTCTGGGAAGCTGAACATAAGGGCTCTTCTTTTTCCTCCCAGGCATTCAGGGTCAAATACCTCACCCTGGGAAGGCCCCCAAACCTCCCGAAGATGAGGAAGAGTAACAGGACATCACTCTTGAGCATCGCATAGGGCTCAAACTGAGATAGGAGGTGTTAGGTCACTTAGACCCACATTGGCTGTTGACTCTGCCTGGATCACCCTCTATCCAGCTTTTCTGTAGATCTCAGCCCTAGGTCACGTCCTTAAGGAGGCCTTCCCTGACCATACAGCCTTAACTGAACCGTACACACACAGAGAAACCTGTTCTCTTCTTCCACAGCACTCACCACAATCCACGATGATAGATTCCTTTACCCGTTCAACTGCCTCTCTCTCTTTCTCTCTCTCTCTCTCTTTTTTTTTTAATTGAAGTATAGTTGAATTACAGTATTGCAGGTGTACAGCAAAGTGATTCAGTCATACATATATATATGTGTGTGTGTGTGTTCTTTTTCAGATTCTTTTCCATTATAGTATTTTATAGGATACTGAATATAGTTCCCTGTGCTATACAGTAGGTCCTAGTTGGTTATCTATTTTAGGTATAGTAGTGTGTACCTATTAATCCCAAATTCCAAATGTATTCCTCCGCCCCTTTTCCCTTTGGAAACCATAAGTTTGTTTTCTGTGCCTGTGTGTCTATTTCTGTTTCGTAAATAAGTTCATTTGTATCATTATTTTAGATTCCACATATAAGTGATATCATATGGTATTTTTCTCTGTCAGACTTACTTCTCTTAGTATGATAATCTCTGGGTTCATCCATGTTGCTGCCAATGGCATTATTTCATTCTTTTTTATGGCCGAGTAGTATTCCATTGTATACATGTACCACATCTTCTTTATCCATTCATCTGTCAGTGGACATTTAGGTTGTTTCCATGTCTTGGCTATTGTGAATAGTGCTGCTATGAACATAAGGGTACATATATCTTTTTGAATTATAGTTTTATCTGGATATATGCCCAGGAGTGGGATTGCTGGATCATATGGTAGTTCTGTTTTTAGTTTTCTGTTTTCCACAGTGGCTGCACCAACTTACATTCCTAGCAATAGTGTAGGAGGGTTCCCTTTTCTCCACACCCTCTCCAGCATTTATTATTTGTGGGGTTTTTGATGATGGTCATGCTGACTGGTGTGAGGTGATACCTCATTGTAGTTTTGATTTCCAGTGCCTTTTTCTGTTATCACATTGTAAATGTCTTTTTAGTCTCCAGTGTGTACCCCATACCTGGCATAGTGCCTGGCATATAAAAAGTGCTCAGCAAACAGTGAGCGAATGAATGAATGAATGAAATGTCTGGACTGGAAGAGGTTTAGAGATCATATTTCAACCTTATTATTCAGATGGGGAAAAGGAGATTGAGCCAGACCTCTTGGCCACTGTTATAATGCAGGGCTGCACAGCCTGTGCTCTCCCCTGGAATCTAGACCATCTTCTATTATTTAGTCATTCATTAAATATTCATTGGGCTTCAACTCTGTGCTAGGCCTTTCGGATATAGCAGTACACATGTCAGCCAGGGCGCCACTTTTGTGGAACTTATATTCACTCAGCACCGTAAAGCACAGAAGAAAGAAGTGTAAGTTTTGGCCTTCTATGCACCACTAAACAGAGTAAGAACAAAGAAGCTGAAAGAAAGTGTCAGTAGGACAGTTTTACTCATAAGTCACCCAGTGAGAATGGACCATAGTAATGACTTATTAATCGCGCGCCTCTTCCTTTCCACACATCTTGTCAGACGCTTTCCGAGCACATTGTCCCATTGCCTTCACAAGAGCCCCCTGAGCAGGAGGTGTTATTGTGACCCCCATGTTGCTGAGGAGGAAACTGGGATCCAGAAAAACAAAGGCAGTTGTCCAAGGTCTCCAAGCTAGTAAACAGGGACGCCGGGCTGCACGCCAGCACTAGATGCCTCCTTCCAACCGCACACCCCCTGAGAGATTTGTCCTGTTGCTGGGGACTCCCGGGGGTGCAGTAAGGTGTGGGAGGAAGAGCTCTGGACCAGGAGGTCGGACTCCTGGATCAAGAACTTTGGGCAAGTCCCTCTCCCTTTCTGAACCTCACTTTCCCGAGCTATTAATGAGAGGCTTGTCTCCATGAGCTCGGGGAGCCCTTTCAGTTTGATGATTCCACAAATGGTTTTGAGATAAGTGGAAAAAATTAATTAAGGTCGATCTCTAACTCATGCCTCATAGCAAATAAATTTCAGATCAATCAAAGTTTTACATATGAAAAATAAAGCCATGAAAGTACAACAAATAAGCAAGAGAGGATTCTTTACTAATCTCAGAATGGGGAAGACATTTCCAAGTATGATCCAGAAGCAGGAAACCGAAAGTAAAATATGGATCAGTTTGACTACATGAACAGAAAAAGTGTGCATGCGGAGAAATGTCAGCAATAAAGTCAGAGAATAAATAACAAGTAAAAAATACTTGTAACGCCTCTTAAGGCAAAAGACTAATTGTCTTAATATTGATACATAAATAACTCCTACAAATCAATAAGAAAAAGGGCTACAATCTAATAGAAAAATGGGCAAAAGGATTTGAATAAACAATGCACAGAAAAGGAAATACACGTGGAAAGATGCTCAGTTGCACACACAGGAGCAGTACAAGCTGAAACAGCGGGGGACTGTTCTCACCGTTCAGATTGGGAGGAAAAGACTGTTGATGAGAATGTGGTGCCGCAAAGTGCTCCTCACATATGTCCAATGGGAATTAACCGCTGTGGAGGAAAATTTGGCTCTATTCAACTTTTTAAATTTACATACCCTTTAATGTGGCAATTCTACTTTTATGGAAACAACCCCAAAGTTTATCACTCAAGAAATCATTAAATTGGTCTACAGCAGTGAGACAGCAGACACCATGCAACCAATAAAAAAAAAAAGTTATCTTGTAGTATAAGGACTTCGGGTTTGTTTCTAGAGGTTTTATATAATCAGTGCTGCAGTGGCTTCAGGATGATCTGGAATTGTTTCCAGGAAGTATTTTTGAGTGAAAAAAGCGAGATGGAAAACAACTTTTGTTTTAAATAAAGGAAGTAAGGGAGGGCAGGAGGGAATATGTTTGTTGCCTGGATTATCTTGGGAGGACACAAGAAGGTGCTTGCCTGGTGGGGGGGAAGGTGTCTGAGTCCAAGGAGGCCACTGAGCTCTTACTCTTTTTCCTTTCATATATATATATTTTTTTTGCCTGCGTTGGATCTTCGTTGCTGTGAGTGGGCTTTCTCTAGTTGTGGCGAGCAGGGGCTACTCTTCGTTGTGGTGCTCAGGGTTCTCATTGTGGTGGCTTCTCTTGTTGCGGAGCACAGGCTCTAGGCGCACGGGCTTAGTAGTTGTGGCATGCGGGCTCAGTCATTGTGGCTCGCGGGCTCTAGAGCACAGGCTCAGTAGTTGTGGCGCACGGGCTTAGTTGCTCCGTGGCATGTGGGATCTTCCCGGACCAGGGCTCGAACCCATGTCCCCTGCATTGGCAGGTGGATTCTTAACCACTGTTCCACCAGGGAAGTCCCTCCTTTCATACTTCTTGAGTTTCATACCATACACACACATATTCAAAAATGAAATAATTTGGGCTTCCCTGGTGGTGCAGTGGTTGAGAGTCCGCCTGCCGATGCAGGGGACACGGGTTCGTGCCCCGGTCCGGGAAGATCCCACATGCCGCGGAGCGGCTGGGCCCGTGAGCCATGGCCGCTGAGCCTGCGCGTCTGGAGCCTTTGCTCCGCAACGGGAGAGGCCACAACAGTGAGAGGCCCGCGTACCGCAAAAAAAAAAAAAAAAAAAAAAATGAAATAATTTAAAAATAAAGTGAATTTTTTCACTGAAAAAAAAAACCACAGAAAATTTAAAAATCATTCATAATTTAATTAAATAATATTGATATGTGATCATATCATTGAGATTCTTCATTTAACAATCTGTGTGAACAATCTGTGTGAACAGTCTATTTCCCAGTCTCTTATAAACTTCACAAACATTTTAATACCTGAATGGTATTTCATTTAGATACAAATCAGTTAAATATGTATATATTTCTCTATTGTCCATTTAGGACATGTGACATGCCCACTTAGGAGCTCATTTTGGTGTCTTTAGTTTTTGACTATTACAAGTAATACTGTGATGAACATCTTTGAACGTTTATCCTCATGCACAACATGGATTACGTTCTTAGAAAAAAGTATTATAAGCTGACTTAGTGGCTCAAGGATATGAAAAAAGGTGAGATTTCTTGATGTATCATGTTAAGTCACTCCTCAGAGCGGTCCTGGCGTTTATACTCTCCTTAACAGAGTCTGAGAATTACCGTTTTCTGATGCAGTTTCCGACTCTGAGGATTATTTCTTATATTTCCCCATTTGCTGTTGACTTTAAGAGCAGAGAGTGAGGGAAGAATACAAATGTTGAAGAAAAACGAAATCGTGTGCTTGTGCTGTGTGTCAGAGAACTCCCCAGACACACCCCACCCCCAGACCTGTCTTTGGAATTGGTCTTCTCTGGGGGGATAGGGATGGCAGCCCGGAGCACACTGGCCATGGTTGGTTTTTTGCAGCATTGGCCTTTGAGCTTGGTACGCTTCCCTCTCGAAGCCAGGAAAGTCAGCTTCCTACCCTGGGCAGCCTGTAAGGTCAGCCAGGTGAGGGCAGGAGCCAAAGCCCCAGGGTGTTAGTTCCAGCAGGAAGCTGGCCTTTTAGATGGAGCCTGTAACTCCATCCATCCCCAGAGTCAGATGCTAGAGATCCTGGACCAGAACATCAGCACAGCCATCTATAGCGGACAGAGGCCTTTCCCACTGGCCAAAGGAGTGAGTCACTTTATGGTTTCCACAGATAGGGAAAGAGGGATGGAGGGAAGGTAGACAGATAGGTAGACAGAGAGATGCAGGTTTAATTTGGCAAGTAATTATTTAGTACCTGCTCTTTGCCAGGCCCTGGTTGAGAATCTGAGGATGGAGCAGCCAGAAGCATATGGTTATTAGCTGCCAGGATTAGGCCTTTCAGTCTGGTCTGGTGAAAATCCAGACAGGAATACCAGTTCTCATGGAGCCAACGGCCTAGTTGGAGGAAAAGGACTGAGGAGAAGGGGCCCGGGAGCTGGCGTGGCCTGCCCAGTGTCTCCTTCCCACCGGCAGTTATGGGTCCGCCTGAGACCTTCCCAAGTCGTGGTTATAAACTCACCTCGCAGACCTCAGAGGCTGCTGTGGCAATTTAGTAAGCGAGGTATGGAAAACATGATGACTTGATAAGTGTTACCTTTACGATTATTGTTAGAACTGTCATCATAATTTTTATTCTGTGTTACTGCTGTTATTGCAACAGGTCACTGCCCTGTTCTCAAGCTTTGAGCAGTTTCCCCAGAGGGAGAGTGTAGAAGTGAAACTTCTGTGACCTACAGAAGAACCACCTCTGGGACTTCAGAGAGTTCAGAGTTTTTTTTGCTGAGAAAGAGCCGGAAACACAACCAGGGCAACTTCTTTCTCTCAAGTCAGCTTACAAAGATAGGCTGGGTGTGCCCCCTGCTGGAGCTGGGGGGGACTGCCTTAAACCAAATCCTGGCCCCGCCTTTATTCTATTTTACAGATCTGGAAACGGAGGCCCAGAGAGGGGCAGTCTTGCTCAGGGTCTGGTGGCAGAGCTAGGTTCATAGCACAAGGTCACGTCTCTTGTTCTTTTCTGTCTACTACAGGCCGCCTCCCTGTCTCCCCTGTCTGATCTTTGAGTGCCCCTAGTTTATTCTTTAGGTGTCTCTTCTGAGCTAGGTGTTGTGGGGAGATGTGGTCCAGCCCTTCATAGTGGCTAGCCCCACTTTTCACACAATGCGCGTGTGCGCGCGCGCACACACACACACACACACACACACACACACACACACACACGCTCGTTACTGAGCCCCACCCTGGCTGCTTTCCAGCTGCTTCCTGCCAATGTCAGTTACTTTCTGAAAGCGTTGCACAATAACTTGGGCTTATAAAAACTACCATTATAAAAATTTAGTCTTAGAAGTGAAAGTTTCCCTTAGACACAAAGTACCACACTTGGCAAGGTTTTTTTCTCGTATCTGCTATCTTTCCCCATAGTAACTGGGTCTTTCTTTCTTTCTTTCTTTCTTTTTTTTAATTGAAGTATAGACTTACAATGTTGTATTAATTTCTGCTGTACAGCAAAGTGATTCAGTTATACATATATTCTTTTTTCATATTCTTTTCCATTATGGTTTATCATAGGATAATGAATATAGTTCCCTGTGCTATACAGTAGGACCTTGTTGTTTATCCATTCTGTATATAATAGCTTACATGTGCTAACCGCAGCCTCCCACTCCATCGCTCCCCCAATCCCCTCCCCCTTGGCAACCACCAGTCTGTTCTCTATGCTTCTGTTTCATAGATAGGTCCATTTGTGTCATATTTTAGATTCTGCATATAAGTGATATCATATAGTATTTGTCCTTCTGACTTATTTCACTTAGTGTGATAATCTCTAGTTGCATCCATGTTGCTGCAAATGGCATTATTTAATTCTTTATGGATGAGGAGTATTCCATTGTATAAATGTATCATCTTCTTTATCCATTCATCTGTCAATGGACATTTAGGTTGTTTCCATGTCTTGGCTATTGTGAATAGTGTTGCTATGAACATAAGGGTGCATGCATCTTTTTGAATTATAGTTTTGTCTGGATATATGCACAGGAGAGGGATTGCTGTATCATATGGATCATATTAGTTTTCTGAGGAACCTCCATACTGTTCTCCATAGTGGCTGCACCAACTTACTTTCCCACCAACAGTGTAGGAGGGTTCCCTTTCTCCACACCCTCTCCAGCATTTGTTATTTGTTGACTTTTTAATGATGGCCATGCTGACTGGTGTGAGGTGGTACCTCATTGTAGTTTTGATTTCCATTTCTCTAATAATTAGCAACGTTGAGCATCTTCTCACGTGCCTATTGGCCATCTGTATGTCTTCTTCATAGAAATGTCTATTTAGGTTTTCTGCCCATTTTTTGATTGGGTTGTTTGGTTTTTTGTTGTTGAGTTGTATGAGTTGAAACTGGGTTTTCTTTAAGGTGTTGTTTTGCAACCTGCATTTTGCAATTAACAGTTTATCTCAGACACTTTGCCATCAGTACAGGTCCATCTGGTGCAGGGTATTTTTTTGTGAATATTTTATAATTCGTTTAATGCCTAGCCTTTTGAGGGACATTTGGGAGCTTCCCTATCACTGACCTAGGATGTGCAGTAAACATCCTCATACTATAAAGAGCATTGGCATTTACCTACGGGTGTCTAAAACTGGAATTGGCTGGGCTCCTCTCACCTAGAGGACTGTGAGCTCCTGGTCAAGCCAGTGGCTTAGACCCCTCCATCCCTCACTAACTCAGGGTGTGCCAAGTGGCCAGAGTCCACGGCCTGACTTGTGTGATTTGATTGCCTTCAGGAAATCATAGGTGCTCAAAGAGAGATACTCGTATTCCCCTAGCAGATTAGCCCTTTAAAAAATATATATATATAATAGCAATACCCATTGTTGACAAGGGTGCAGATAAATCGGCAATCTTACAGGCTGCTGGTGGGAATATAAATAGGAACAGAACTGAATTTATGTTTTATTTCCTCATCTTTTTCTGTTATTATAAATACCATTATGTCATTCAGGAAAGCAACTTGGAAATGTATCAAAATAATGTGTCTTAAATATTATTTCACCCTTCCCTTTAGCTTAGCAATTCTACTTCTAGGAATACACTCTAAGGAAATAATAAGACATAGGCACAAATATTTACATAAAGACCTAGTGCTGTCCATAGTGATGGAAAATGGGAAAGTGCCTCCATGTTCATTTCTAGGGGACTCATCAAATATATCATGGTGCATATACAAAAATCATCTAGAGGGAACCTTCATGACATGTTTTAGGGAGTTTCAAACAGTAAGCTATAAAATACAGTGTACTATAGTATGATCTCACAAATCCTTTTTTACATGTATATGGCTCTTCTTTATATATGTGGTTCTCTTCTTTTCTCTCTCAGCTGTAAAATCAACCAGCAGGGCTATTAACCACCATCTCTGTAGCAGTAACTCCTAATTTCCTGTCTTTCCTCCCAATCCATCCCCCATCTCATGAACCATCCTCCATCCACCTACTTAGTCATGTCAGAAAGCTCACTTCCCCATCAGCCAAACACCAAGTCCTGGTGATTCACCCTCCAGATTACATCTAGATGTGTCTGTCCGTCACCACCTCCTTCCTTCACCCACCATCTTTGTTTTTTTTTTTAACTTTTTATTTTATATTGGAGTATAGTTGATTAACAATGTTGTGTTAGTTTTAGGTGTACAACAAAGTGATTCAGTTATACATATACATGTATCTGTTTTTTTTCAGATTCTTTTCCCAGTTAGGTTGTTAGAGAATATTGAGCAGAGTTCCCTGTGCTGTACAGTAGGTCCTTGTTGGTTATCCATTTTCAGCACAATTCTTTTTTTTTTTAAGTAAGGTTTTATTTATTTATTATTTTTTTGGCTGCGTTGGGTCTTTGTTGCTCCGCGCGAGCTTTCTCTAGTTGCAGCAAGCCAGGGCTACTCTTTGTTGCGGTGTGCGGCCTTCTTATTGCGGTGGCTTCTCTTGTTGTGGAGCATGGGCTCTAGGTGTGCAGGCTTCAGTAGTTGTGGCACGCAGGCTCAGTAGTTGTGGCTTGCGGGCTCTAGAACACAGGCTCAGTAGCTGTGGCACACGGGCTTAGTTGCTCCACGGCATGTGGGATCTTCCCAGACCAGGGCTCAAACCCGTGTCCCCTGCATTGGCAGGCAGATTCTTAACCACTGCGCCACCAGGGAAGTCCTATCCATTTTAAATATAGCAGTGTGTACGCATCAATCTCAAACACCCTAACTATTCCTCTTCCCCACCCTTCCCCCCGGTAACCATAAGCTCGTTCTCTAAATCTGTGAGTCTGTTTCTGTTTTATAAATAAGTTCATTTGTATCTTTTTTGATTCGCATATAAGTGATATCATATGATATTTCTCTTTCTCTGTCTGACTTCCTTCACTCAGTATGACAATCTCTAGGTCCATCCATGTTGTTGCAAATGGCATTATTTCATTCTTTTTAAAGGCTGAGTAATATTCCATTGTATATACGTACCATATCTTCTTTATCCATTCTTCTGTCGATGGGCATTTAGGTTGCTTCCATGTCTTGGCTATTGTCAACAGTGCTGCAGTGAATACTGGGGTGCATGTATCCTTTCAGACCATGTCTTTCTCCGGGTACATGCCCAGGAGTGGGATTGCAGGATCATATGGTAGATCAATTTTTAGTTTGTTAAGGAACCTCCATACTGTTTTCCATAGTGGCTGCACTAATTTACATTCCCACCAACAGTGTAGGAGGGTTCCTTTCTCTCCACACCCTCTCCAGCATTTGTTGTTTGTGGATTTTTTGATGATAGCCGTTCTGACTGGTGTGAGGTGATATCTCATTATAGTTTTGATTTGCATTTCTCTAATAATTAGCGATGTTGAACATCTTTTCATGTGCCTCTTCATCTGTATGTCTTCTTTGGAGAAGTGTCTACTTAGATCTTCTGCCCATTTTTTGATGGGGTTGTTTGTTTTGATGATATTAGGCCGCATGAGCTGTTTGTAAATTTTGGAAACTAATCCCTTGTCGGTGACATCATTTGCAGATATTTTCTCCCATTCTGTGGGTTGTCTTTTCATTTTGTTTATGGTTTCCTTTGCTGTGCAAAAGCTTTTGAATTTAATTAGATCCCATTTATTTTTGTTTTTATTTCCATTACTCTGGGAGATGGATCAAAAAAGATATTGCTGCGATTTATGCCAGAGAGTGTTCTGCCTGTGTTTTCCTCTAAGAGTTTTACAGCATCTGGTCTCAAATTTAGGTCTTTAATCCATTTTGAGTTTATGTCTGTGTACAGTGTTAACAGAGTATTCTAATTTCATGTGTTTACATGTAGCTGTCCAGTTTTCCCAGCACCATTTATTGAAGAGATTGTCTTTCCTCCATTGTATAGTCTTGCCTCCTTTGTCATAGATTAATTGACCACAGGTGCGTGGGTTTATTTCTGGGCTTTCTATCCTGTTCCATTGATCTGTATTTCTATTTCTGTGCCAGTACCATACTGGTTTTTTTTTTTTGTTTTTTTTTACCATACTGTTTTGATGCCTATAGCTTTGTAGTATAGTCTGAAGTCAGGGAGCCTGATTTTTCTTTCTCACGATTGCCTTGGCTATTCGGGGTCTTTTGTGTCTCCATACAAATTTTAAGATTTTTTGTTCTAGTTCTGTGAAAAATGCCATTGGTGATTTGATAGGGATTTCATTGAATCTGTAGATTGCCTTGGGTAGTATAGTCATTTTGATAGTATTGATTCTTCCAATCCAAGAACACGGTATATCTTTCCATCTGTTTGTGTTGTCTTTGATTTCTTTCATCAGCATCTTATAGTTTTCGGAGTACAGGTCTTTTGTCTCCGTAGGTAGGTTTATTCCTAGGTATTTTATTCTTTTTGATGCAGTGGTAAATGGGATTATTTCTTGAATTTCTCTTCCTGATCTTTCATTGTTAGTGCATAGAAATGCAACAGATTTCTGTGTATTAATTTGGTAACCTGCAACTTTACCAAATTCATTGATGAGCTCTAATAGTTTTCTGGTAGTGTCTTTAGGATTTTCTATGTATAGTATCATGTCATCTGCAAACAGTGACAGTTTTACCTCCTCTTTTCCAATTTGGATTCCTTTTATTTCTTTTTCTTCTCTGACTGCTGTAGCTTGGACTTCCAAAACTGTGTTGAATAAAAGTGGCAAGAGTGGACATCCTTTCTTGTTCCTGGTCTTAGAGGAAATGCTTTTAGCTTTTCACTGTTGAGTATGATGTTAGCTGTAGGTTTGTCATATATGGCTTTATTATGTTGAGGTATGTTCCCTCTAAGCCCACTTTCTGGAGAGTTTTTATCATAAATGGGTGTTGAATTTCGTTAAAAGCTTTTTCTGCATCTATTGAGATGATCATATGGTTTTTATTCTTCAGTTTGTTGATGTGGTGTTATTACACTGATTGGTTTGCTGATATTGAAAAATCCTTGCATCCCTGGGATAAATCCCACTTGATCATGGTGTATGATCCTTTTAATGTATTGTTGGATTCAGATTGCTAGTATTTTGTTGAGGTGGTTTGTTTGTTTGTTTGTTTTTCTTTTGCTGCACTGGGTCTTCGTTGCTGCGTGCGAGCTTTCTCTAGTTGCGGCAAGCAGTGGCTTGTCTTTGTTGCGGAGCACAGGCTGTAGGCTGGTGGGCTTCAGTATTTGTGGCTCGTGGGCTCCAGAGTGCAGGCTCAGTAGTTGTGGCACATGGGCTTAGTTGCTCCACAGCATGTGGGATCTCCCTGGACCAGGGCTCGAACCCATGTCCCCTGTGTTGGCAGGCAGATTCTTAACCACTGCGCCACCAGGGAAGTCTCTGTTGAGCATTTTTATGTCTGTGTTCATCAATGATATTGCCCTGTAATTTTCTCTTTTTTTGTGGTATCTTTGTCTGGTTTTGGTATCAGGGTGATAGTGGCCTCACAGAATGAGTTTGGGAGTTTTCCTTCCTCTGCAGTTTTGTGGAACAGTTTCAGAAGGACAGGTGTTAGCTCTTCTCTAAATGTTTGATAGAATTCATCTGTGAAGCCATTGGGTCCTGGACTTTTGTTTGTTGGGAGTTCTTTAATCACAGTTTCAATTTCAGTACTTGTGATGGGTCTGTTCCTATTTTCTATTTCTTCCTGGTTCAGTCTTGGGAGATTGTATCTTTCTAAGAATTTGTACATTTCTTCCAGGTTGTCTGTTTTATTGGCATACAGTTGCTTGTAGTAGTCCTTTTCTTTCTTTTTTAGGCTGTACTGGGTCTTAGTTGCAGCATGCGGGATCTTCGTTGTGGCATGTTTAGTTGTGGCATGCGGGCTTCTCTTTTGCAACATGCATGTGGGATCTAGTTCCCTCACCAGGGATCGAACCCGGGCCCCCTGCACTGGGAACACGGAGTCTTACTGGACCACCAGGGAAGTCCCTGTTAGTAATCTTTTAAGATCCTTTGTATTTCTGTGGTGTCGGTTGTAACTTCTCCTTTTTTATTTCTAATTTTATTGATTTGAGTCCTCTCCCTTTTCTTCTTGATGAGTCTGGCTAAAGGTTTATCGATTTTGTTTATCTTTTCAGAGGACCAGCTTTTAGTTTCATATTGTTTTCTTGGTCTCAGTTTCATTTATTTCTGCTCTGATCTTTATGATTTCTTTCCTTCTACTAACTGTAGGTTTTATTTGTTCTTCTTTTTCTAGTTGCTTTAGGTGTAAGGTTAGGTTGTTTATTTGAGATTTTTCTTGTTTCTTGAGGTAGGATTGTATTGCTATAAACTTCCCTCTTAGAACTGCTTTTGCTGCATCCCATAGGTTTTGGATCATTGTGCTTTCATTTTCATTTTTCTCTAGGTATATTTTGATTTCCTGTTTGATTTCTTCAGTGATCCATTGGTTGTTCAGTAGCATATTGTGTAGCCTCCATGTGTTTGTGTTTTTTACAGTTTTTTTCTTGTAGTTTATTTCTAATCTCATAGCATTGTGGTCGGAAAAGATGCTTGATATGATTTCACTTTTCTTAAATTTACCGAGGCTCACTTTGTGGCCCAGCATGTGGTCAGTCCTGGAGAATGTTCCATGTGCACTTGAGAAGAATGTATATTCTGCTGCTTTTGGATGGAATGCTCTATAAATATCAATTAAGTCCATCTGGTCTAATGTGTCATTTAAGGCCTGTGTTTCTTTATTGATTTTCTGTCTGGATGATCTGTCCACTGATGAAAGTGGGGTGTTCCAGTCCCCCACTATCGTGTTACTGTCGATTTCTCCCTTTATGATGGTTAGTATTTGCCTTATATATTGAGGTGCTCCTATGTTGGGTGCATATATATTTACAATTGTTATGTATTCTTCTTGGACTGACCCCTTGATCATTATGTAGTGTCCTTCCTTGTCTCTTATAACAGCCTTTATTTTAAAGTCTGTTTCGTCTCATATGAGTACTGCTACTCCCCCTTTCTTTTGATTTCTCTTTGCATGCAATACCTTCTTCCATCCCTGCTTCACCCACCATCTTCTCACACCTGAATTTTTGCAGGAGCCCCCTAGCTGGCCCCCATTCAGGTCTGCTCACCTTAGGTGCCAGAGTCATCTTTGAAAATGCTAATCTGAACATTCATGAGCCTCAACCCCTCAGGGACCAAATTGAAGATGTGATCGGGCCCCTGCCCAACTCAGCAGCATCCTCTTGGCCCCTCTCCCACAGTTCCCCAGCCCACGGCACTTACGTTTCTTCCATCCCACTGTGCCTTTGCTCCACAGAGCCTTCATACGTGTTCTTCCCCTCACTCCTTGTCTAGACTCCTTGTCTATCTATTCCTCCTAGGTTCTCGACTAAAATGTCACTTCCTGACCCCCAAGCCTTGGTCAGGCCCTGGTAGTCACTCTGGTACCCTGCCTTCTCCCTTGAAGTCCGGAGCACTGTGGTAATTACTTAGGTATTAGGTAATTACGCTAAATGACCCAGTAGACTGTCAGCTCCCTGAGGGCAAGGACCACGGCTGACTTGTTCGTTGCTGCATCTGCGGCCCCTAGCCAGTGCCTGGTACGTGGTGTTGATAAATGTATAGTTATCATGAACTTTACTTAGAGAAAACACAAAAGATGTTCTTTAAAACGTTGGTGGTGGCTTTTGGGGTATAAAATTATGCATGACTTATTTTGTTCTTTCTACTTTTCTGTGCTTTCTGTTTTGTTGTCAGCGAGCAAGGCAATAACTGTCGGTTTGTCAAAAGACATCAGTGCTGGGCCCCAAGCTGAGTCCCCTGTGCAGGATGCACCAGGGTTCACCTCTGCGCTCCTGCCCTTGTCCCCACAGGCCTGAAGAGCGATGCGACAGGCATGATGGAGGTCGAGTCCTCCTACTCGGACTTCATCTCCTGTGACCGGACGGGCCGCCGGAACGCAGTCCCTGACATCCAGGGAGACTCCGAGGCCGTAAGCGTACGGAAGCTGGCTGGCGACATGGGCGAGCTAGCCCTCGAGGGCGCAGGTCAGAACCCATGGGTCCTCTCGGGTTCAAGCACTCCTGGTGGGAGACCCTCTCCTGGGCTCCGGGACTGGCCTCTTAAGTCCTAGCCTGCCCCCTCTTTCTCAGAGAAGAAACTGCATTTAAATCAGGCCCCAGGCCCACGGTCAGTGGCAGAGGGCAGCCACTCCCTAGGCTAGAGGGTGCCAGTGTCTCAGGCCGTGAGGACCCTCTGGCCAGGCATCCCGGTGCTTCCCTTTCCCCTCAGCCTCCCCGTCCACCCACAGGCCCTGTCAGTTCTCCTCCAAGGTCCCTCCCCAGTCCCTCCGCTTCTCTCTGTCCCCACAGCCACCACCTGGCTCAGGCCACTCCCAGCACCCCAGCGGCCTCTGCCAGGGCCTCCCTGATCCATCCCCGCCCCAACCCTCCTGCTGGACAGCTGCCAGCAGGGCTCATTTAAATCCCCTGTCCCATCGTGCTTCTGCCCCTGCATCCACCCCCCTTCATCTCACGGTTTCCTCTGCTAGAACATCCCTCACCAGTCCTGGCTCCCCCAGAAACCCCACCCTCCCTCCCCGTGCCGTCCCGTCAGCAGTCTGTCAGCCCTCCCTTGTCCTGCGGCCTGAACTCCTCACCAGGCGTGGGAGCCTCCCCGGATCTCACCCTGCTCCCCTCCAGCCTCTGCTCCCATCTTTCTCTCCTGGGCCTCTGGTCCAGCCTGAGGAAGGGACTTCCGTTTCCTGAAAGACCCTGATGGGCCTTGCCGCACTCTCCCTCTGTCTGGTCCTGCCTGCCCTCCCCTTGCCAGGCTGGCTTTTCCTCTTTCTTAGAGGCCCAGACCGCTCTGCTGAGAAGCCGTCATTCCCCTCTCTGGCAGGGGAGGCGCCTCTTCTCTTGGCCGCCTCCACAGCCCCCTAAGCACAGGGCCTCTCCTCTGGGATCCGCATCCTGGGCCCTCGGTGCCTGGTGGCGTTTGGCACCCGGCAGAGGTGCCTAGTCAATGGCTGTTCACTGACCAGCACGCCCAGCTGCCACGCCAGGCCTGCTGCCAGGCCATCTGCATCTGCTCTGGTGAACGGTTTTCTATCTCCTTCAACTCAGTGTAGCCACTCATCCACCTGCCCAGGCCCTCTAATGCCTGCTCCCACCCCCGTCCGATTCGAGATCCCTGAGGTACCTGGTGTCCTGGCAGCTGTCTGCCAGGGTGACGGACAGTTAAAAGGGGACCTGAGGAAGGAGTAGTGCTCACCGCAAGGCAGTGAGGTGCTCCTGGCGCAGTGCAGGCCAGAGTGACTGGCCGAGGAGCCTTCCAGTAGGCCCTGCAATGAGCAGCTTCCACTGGCACGTCTGCGAGCCGTGCTCAGTCCAGCGGACTCACCGAGGGAGTGGGAGTACGGGGAATACAGGTTCTGATCCTGCAGGCCCTGGAACTTCTGTTTGCCTAAAGCTCCCGGGAAACTGAGGCGGAGCCCAGGCAGGGGAGGAGGGG
This sequence comes from Monodon monoceros, assembly GCF_005190385.1. Taxonomy (NCBI): domain Eukaryota; kingdom Metazoa; phylum Chordata; class Mammalia; order Artiodactyla; family Monodontidae; genus Monodon; species Monodon monoceros. The sequence continues at coordinate 15,500,776 of NW_021703769.1, read as the reverse complement.
GCCACAGCCTTGGCCTGTCCTGAGGCCTGGCAGCCAGGCCTCCCCAAGTCCTGTGTGTTAACGCTCCCCAAGCCCTTTGTGCGCAAACCTTTGTCTTCTCTGATGTTTCCTTACGCGGGGAGCACAAACGTTTCCTTACTTGGCCGAATAATGAAACATAAACAACCAGCAGGGCATGAAGGAATATGAACGCACTGCTTGGCAGCACATGACCGGGAAACTTTCCGAATCATGCTCTGAAACTGCCCTGAGGGAGTCCCAGGGGTGCTGGTTGGAGAGAAAAATGCTTGGGGACCTCTCTGTGGGCCAGAAGAGAGCTGGGACCTGCACAGAAGAAGCCTTGCCCCTGGCTGAGCTGTCCCATGTGCCAGGTGACCACAGAGGGGCAGGGATGTCATCACCCTCACTTCGTAGATCAGGAAGCAGAGGCTTGGAGAGATTAAATAAGTTGCCTGAGGTCCCACAGCAAGGAAATGGCAGAGCGGCAGTTACTGCGGAATTTAACGAAAATATTCTTGCTCGCCAGGACGGGAGGCTTCGGACCAAATAGGGCATCACAGACTGGGGAATCTGCCTGAAGTGCAGTCTCATTTGTCAGGCTTCCAGTGGGCCAGGACCCTCTGGGACCCGGCCTTTGCTACAGGCCCTGCCCCATGATAGGAGGTGACCTGAGGCACAGGTGTCCAAGTTCTCCCTGCACCCCTCACTACCACTAACCCCACCTCTGAAGCCAGCTGCTAGGGCAGAATGAGGCGGTGTCAGTGATGGGTCTTTACAAACCCTAGAGAGCGCTCCTTTAGGCGGCAGCCTTCTAGTTAGCGGAAGGGACACTGCTCCCTCCACTGTTTGGCTCTCAGGCAACTCGGTTCACCTCTCTGAGCCTTGTTTTTCTCATCCGAGTCGTATCATGACCCTCATCACACCTCCAGGCTGCTGTATGACTGCATGGAAAGTACTTGCCAGTCTGCAGCCTCAGGATCTGGGCACAGGGTAGTGTCTCCCTACTCACGTGAAAGGCTTAGCCTAAGGGTGCAAAGACAGAGGCCACAGAGGGAGATGGGGGTGGTCTGGTGGGGACACAGCACAGTGAAACAGCGACGGGCTCCACCCCAGCCCCTGCTGCAGGCCACCCCTGGTGCTCCCCTGGGCTGGCATCTCCTGATGCCCTTCTCTGTCTTACAAGAACTACTGTTTGCTGAGCACATGCTGGGACTCTAGACACCCCACACAAATATCCTGACCCTCCCCAGCTACAAGCATCCAGCCATGATCCTGGCCTTTTCTTCACTTTAATTATACTAGTAACAGCACATGCACATTTTCTTTGTAGAAATTAAAATGTTACAGACTAGGCTAAAGTTCCCTTTAGCTACTACCCCCCAATCCTGTCCTGCTCCCCAGGGCTTATCCACTGTTACTGCTGTGGCTGGGCCCCTCTGGACCTCTTTCTATGCATTACGTTTGTGTATGTGCTCCTTTCTCTCTCCTCTGCAGAAGGACAGGCGGAGGTGGGCACCCCAGACAAGGAAGGTAGCAGCCAGCCCAAGAGCAGCGATGGGACCACCTCATCTTGAACATGACCTTGCCCGAGGAGGCTGGAAGAGTGACGCGCCGTGGACGGAAAGCCCTGGCACTGGCCCAGCAGCCTTTCCTCTGAGCAATGTGTTCCAGGCAAGCCAGGCCAGACTGAAAGGCAGCCCCAGAGGCTCCCGTGGCCCCTACCCTGGGAAGGCCCTCTGCCCACACCCCCAGGCTCCACGCTCCCACCACCTCCTCACTTGCCCGGGTACACTTTCAAGACACTGTAACCACAGGATGTTATTTATTCAGCAGGTGCTGGGACTCGGGGGCTGGGTCCTGCCACCTGGGTGAACAGCTGGGGCAGGGACCGCATTCTAGCTCTGCCCCCTCTTCTCCAACCCAGCCAGCCTTCTGTGTCAGGACCTTCTTATCCCTTTTTTAAGAAGCACTTTTAAACTTTTTAGAAACTTTAAACCTTTTCTCAGCAGAGAGGGAGGGAGCTGACAATTTACCTTTTATTTTGGAAGCCATTGTAAGTTAAACTCTTTGACCATCTATGCAGCTCTGAGGTTCCCTCATGGAGCTTCACAGATCCATTTTTAGCGAAGGGATCTTGTGCTCAAAACTCTCTGATTAACTCTTTGCCCTTTCTACCAAGATAAGTGACACCTAGGACCCAGGAAATAAATGCTGATTTGTGTGATAGGTTTAAGATGATTATTTCTCCTTTAAACAGCAAAAGCAGGGGCTGGGCCTTGTTTCCCCAAGGCCATGATTAGCTGGGACCCATCGCTGCCCCAGGCTTCCACGGAATGAAGTACCTGAGAAGATGCCGGGGTACCGCAGAGGCCAGCACCACACCTCAGGCCAGTATCTGAAGAATCATCTTCCATCTCACCCTCTCTCACCCCAGTTCACAGCTTTGGGGACCCAAAAGGAAGGTTTCCCCGCTTAGGACCTAGAGTAGGAGGGGGTTAAGAGTTCAGGGAGCATTTAAGCAGATAAGCCTTCAAGAGAAGCCTGGTTTCTTCTGGACGGAGAGCAGGCTTTGGGCCCCGCTTTGCCCCCCCCTTCCCATTCACAGAGCCCACCGGGCTCTCGGGACCCTGCTGCTGGGCAGGCTGCCTGCGTCTGGGGGCCCCAGGGGCTCCTTCCGTTCTCCACAAACCCAAGTTGGCCCGCTCCGACCGCAGCGCCACACGCCACGTGCTGCACAACCCCAGCTGTTGTTTTCTTTATTAAGCACCAGATTTTTAGCACAGGTTACCAGAGGAGGGAGGGATTCACATTCAACCAGCCGCAGGCCCTGATCCTGGCCCGGGCACACAATCAGAGGAGAGACACGGCCAGGCGGAGGTATATGTGTGTACAGAAGCAGGCATGTGGGCTTCACGAGCATCAGTAGCTGACTCTGGAAATCATAGTCTCCCTGGAAGGAGTAAAGGGAGTTGTGAGGACTCCATCCACAGGGTGAGGTGGCCACGATGTCTTCAGGGACACTGCCCTGCTTGCCAAGAGAAGCAGAAAGGTGAGGCAACTTGTAGTACCCAGGACATTAAAAAAAAAAAAATCACAGAACATCAGAGCCAGAGAGGAACCCCTTTCTACAGAAGGGGAGACTGAGGCTTGGAGCAAGGAAAGGCTCTGTCAAGGCCACACAGGAAGGAAGGAAGCAGAACCTAGCTGCACCCTGGGCTCAACTCCCTGCCCTTGGCTTTGGGCAGCCCTGGAGATGCCCCAAGTTGCCAAGACCTTGGGAGTGGGCTTGAGAAAGGCTCCTCCTCAGACCAGCCTCACAGCATTATGCAGGAAGTGAGCCTGTGCAGTGAGGGAGGACGCATCCCTGGTGCTGCCCGGGAGAGGAAGGGAGGGCATATCTTGCTAGAAGTCCCTGGAAAGACAGGTGGGAGCCAGGGCAGGGCACCAGCCCAGCAGCTCCGTCAGAAACATACCTGCAGAGGCCAAAGGTGGCATCCCATAGGCTTTATAGAGCAGATCAAGAAGCTCCCTCTTCTCATTTTCTGGGAGGAAACTGGACTTTGCCGCGTTGATGTTCTGGAAGGGCCAGCACGGCGGACAGTGTGAAACCAGAGAGCATAGGAGGGAGTCCTTAGCAATCTAGTGACAGTCCATTAAACATGGGCAATTCATTAAGCTCAGAGTGGTGAGGCCTTGTCCAAGGTCACGCGGCAGCAGCTGCCAGAGCAGAGACTGTGAGGTTGTGTGTTCTTAACGTGGCAGGGAGGCTGGAGAAACCTTTGAGAGACGGGGTGGGATGTGTGGCGCCAGAGAGACAGTCCTGCAGGGACAGACTTGGGATATCAGAACCACTGAAATCAAGGGCTCATCCTGAGGTCTCTGAGTGGCCTGAAAAGTGTGTGCAAAATGTATAGCTGAGCACACCTTTCTGGGGAGATGGTTGACAGCGTTCAGAGTCTTTCAAGGCACTTGACCGAAGCAGAGGATAAAAAACCCAGTCCTAGGTCAGGATCTCAGCCGAGGATGTCTTCTCCGTGGAAGGCATCAAACTCCAGGTCTGCCTTGGCCTGGCCTGTTGCAGCAGACTCACCCCTCATCCTCCAGGGCTTCCGGGCCCTGGACGGGACCTGCAGGCCTCACACACTCCCAGGGCCCAGAGTCAAGGCACACACCCACTCACCAGTCTCTTAAACTCCTCTTCAGTGAAGCCCATGTCCTGTTTGGTCATCTGGTAATCAGTGTCCAGGGTGGACTTGAAGATGAGTGGGTCATCCGTGTTGAGGGAGTAATTAGCCTGGTCGTTTTTGAACCTGGACAATGCAGGGGGGTGGGGGGGGAGGGGGAGAAGCGCCTCCCATTACTGCTGTGTAAACAGTCTCTGCACGTGGACATCCACACTCCTTTGAACCGCGCGGCACCCTTGGACAGGCCTGGAGGTTCTCCTCGTTGTACAGAGGAAGACACAAATTCAGGGAACTCGGGTGACTTGTCCAAGGCCACATTACTAGCAACTCAAGACTTAAAGCCATCCAGCCAGGCCAGAGCCAGGCAAAGGCAGGAGAGGGGCCAGCTTGGCGAGGCCAGAAAAGCAACAGCCCGCTCTAGCTACCCCCCCCCACCCCGGCCCTGCCCTCCACACTCTGCCACACTCTGCGAGGGTTGTCTGCCGCCTTCGCCAACCGTCCTCAGCCCCCCTGGGATCTGACTCAGCAGATGCGCCATGGGGCCTGTTCTGAGCATAGTCCCTGGCCACCATCTTATTAAATCCAATGGACTTTTCCTAGCTCTGACCTCACCCGACTTGTGGAGCAGAATTTTGTACTGTTGACCTTTTCCCTAGATTGCTTGGACACCGCACTTTTGGCTTTCCTCCTGCCTGTGCCTTCAATGTCACTGTCCTGGATTCTCGCCTAGGCCCTCTTTTTTTTTTTTTTTATTCAATCAGAAAATCACAAAACTTATAATCATCCTCATCAGTTCACTCAGCCCCACGTGATTTTTTCACCTTGATCTTCTGCTGGCACTTTTACGAGTCCATCAGTTTCCATTAGAGTTCTGAAGTGCTTACTCATTCAGTTCAGCAGTAGTCAGTTACCAGAATCCTAGGCCCTCGTGCTCCACCGTCTGCTGAGGCCATCACTTCTCCTAAAACCACCGTATCTCTAGGTGACTCTGAGTCTTTCTCCAGCCCACAGGCTGTATGCCCACATGCCTCCAAGAGCCTCCACTTGGGTGTCCTGTAGGTACTGCACACTCCACACTCCTAAAGCAGCTCAGGCCCGCCTTGTAATCAGAGTGTGAGCGAGCCCAAGCTCCTCTCCTTCTCGTAAGCTTGGCGGACAGACCATCAGTGCTGGCCTGAATATGGTCACCCCGAGTTCTTAGTGAACTTCTGGGTCAGCTTTCACCCTCCTGAGGCCTCGCCCAGGGCTCAGTCCCAGGGCAACCTGAAGAAGGGCCAAAGCTTCTTAGTTAAGCCTATGGGGCAGCATCGGGGTGGGGTGGGACGGGACAGGCTCTCCTGGGGAAAGCTTCAGGATGTGCTGGGGGAATGCCCAGAGCGGCCAGGAGCAGAGACCACGTGAGCAAGAGAGACTCATCTTCCTAATTCCTAGGAGGCGGAATCTGGAGTGTGGAAGTTTCCCTTGGGGTAGCAGGGCATTCTGCTATAGCTGGATGAGCTACAGGGCCCCCAGCTGTGCTATCCAATAGCTTGGTGGCCTCATAATCAAGTTACACCACATCCAGACTTTAGTTTCCTCACTTGTAAGACGGGGACAGTAGCGCCCGCTTCCCAAGCATTTGAAGAGCTTTCACACCCAGGAGACCCCGCAGGGACCAGCGCCCAGTCCCTGCATCCCCTTCCCACCCTTGGCTTTCCTAGTACAAAACTGAACGGAGCCCAGGGGACCCGGCCTCACCGAACGACCGCATGCTCCGTGCCTGGCTTCCAGGTGCCGGTGAGGTAGCTGGACCAGGGGCAGACCTGGAAGAGCAGGCGGGTGGCTGGCATGAAGCCCCCAGGGCCACCGCTGACCCCCGTCCCCAGGCCAGCTGGCGCCACCTCCAACGGCGCCGTTCTCGCCCCGGTCACAGCGGAGTCCCCTCGCAGCCGAGTCCCAGGAGCCGTCAGTCCTGCCTTTCTCCCCCCACCCAGCAGCTCCAAGGCCCGCGGCCCACGCTCCCCGCGGCTGCTGGACCCTCCGCGCTCTCCACCGCTCCCCTGACCTCCCCCTCCCCAGCCCTCACCTCGAAGTGCATGTTTTTCTGCCGCAGCCTGTTGTAGAGGGCCGGGTCCTCCAGAGTGTGGTAGCCGTGCCCCAGCCTCTCGGTCTTGAGCACGTCCACGGCCTGTTGACAAGCAGCGTGGAACCCAGCGCGGGCCAAGGGGCGAGCGGGGAGAAGGGCCCCACCGCCTGCCCAGCCACTCACCTCTCTCACCACCTCGGCCGAGCCCACCTCCCCGGCGTGGACCGTGCGGTGTATGCCACTCTTCACGGCCTCCTGGAAGGGCGAGGGCTCGGTCAGGGGTAGCCTGGGGCTCGGCCCCGCAGGCCCTGCCTCCACTACGCTCTGGGGCTGAGTCAACCTGGCTGGCTCCCAGACAGGGAGGTCGGGTGGGTTTCGTTTTTGTAATCATGTAAGTGGTAGCCCTCCTTTATTAGACAGTTACTACGAGTCAGACACTGTAGGAAATGGTTTAGATACCTTACGTCATATTCACAACTGCTCTAATACCTATCTTACAGGGAGCGGGGAGGGACTGAATCTCAGGTATCACGACCAGGGTCAGACCGCTAGGAGGAGATTCCAGAGCCCCTACTCTCCACCCCATGCTTCACCCCTTCCACGGGAGGCACAGCATGAGGCTTCGAGACGTCTGCTCCAACACAGTCATCCCAGCAGATGAAACAGGCCCAGAGAAGAGACAGTCTCGCCCAAGGTCACACAGCGAATCATTAGGCCTGAAGGCTCCAACACAGGACCCTCCAGCACCAAGTGGGGTTTTTTCTTTCATACCAGGTTCCCAACTTCTAGAGCTCCTAGACCCAGTCACACACACTTGGGAGCCCAGGAGGCCTCGTGATCCCCCGTCGGTGTGCCTTCCTGCTACTGGTATAGAGACCAGCTCCCCACGGGGCTCCCCCAGAGCCAGCCTCTCCTCTGCCTCCATCCCCCAGGACCCACCGCGTAGGCCTGCACGTGTTCAGGGAAGAGGGTGCTGCCTTGGATGGTCTCATCTCCGGCCAGGTCGATGGCCACCACGGTCTGCTGCCGGTATTTCTTACACAGCTCCACCACCTCGGGGGACCAGCCTGTGGGCGAGATGCCCGCTGGGCCTCTGGCAGCAGCATGGAGGAGAGAGACCCTCCCAGCCCTCCCACCCAAGGCCAGCACAAGGCAGAGGGCCCAGTGTCCCATCTTCAAGGTCTGACCCCGCGGCCTTCAGGGCCTTAGCATCCTCTCCTCGCCGGGGGTGGGGGTGGGGGGGCATGTGCTGTGGCTCACGGTCACAGCGAGGCTTTGCCGAGGCCGCACGTGTGAGACACCGAGGTCAGGGCCTGGGCTCAGTAAACGACAGATAGCAATCCTCTTTCGATCCCCACACCCACCTCCACTTAGCAGATGAGATGGAGGTCCGCACAGTTTAACATTTAAACCTAAAACAGCTCCCACTAGTGCTACTAAACACATTGCTAACGTTGGTCATTGTGAAGTGTTTTAAAAAGAATGACCAACCACAGGCTTTGGAACCAGATGGCCCTGGGTTCTGCTCTGGGCTTTGTGCCTTCCTGATTGAGCCTCTCTCTACCTCAGTTTCCTCATCTGTCAAATGGGGATAAACGATGGTGGTCCTGTCTCCTAGACCCCTGTGAGGATTAGAGAAAATACTCCAAGCCACTCTGCACAGGGAGGCCCTGCAGGTTGACACTAGCCCCTCGCCGTGGGCTCACTACTCCTTAGAGCAGAGAATGGGGTAACTACGGTCACCTCCTGTGACAAGGCACGTCTGAGATCCAGAGAGGTGATGTGACCTGGAGAGAGTCACACAGCAGGGCTCTGCCTTGGAAGCACAAGTCCTGGAGATGTGACCAGTGTCAGTCACAGGGAGACCCCTCAGGCCCTGGCACTGAGACCTAGTCCCAGGTTCCACAGCCCTGACAGGAGGGGGCCTGGCCCACAGGGTCTCGAGGGAGGACTGCGGCCTGACAGGAACCAGGCTTAGGCTTTTCTCTGTCGTTCAGCCTCCCTTGATTTTAAGCCTCCTGCAGGTCATGTGGCTCCCAGGCTCAGCCTCCCTGGGGAGAAAATTCTGTTGCAGGAAGTTCCGAGCTTGCCCAGGAGGAAGACCCGAGGTCCAACTGATGGGCTCAAGAGAGACCATGGGCACCGGTATGGCCCCTGTGCCCGGCCAGGAGGTTGTGGTGGCATCAGATGGGCAGCCAGGGACGGGGCCGAGGTCGCACTCACTGGGCTGGTGGCGCATGCAGCACAGAATGGACCGCACCTTCACCCCGAAGTCCCGCTCTCCGTCTTGCAGGCCCTGGTCCACTAGACACACCACCTCATCCGGGGTGAGGTCCCCTCTGTGTGCAGAGAAGAGTAGGGGTGGGCCTGAGACAAAGACAGACCTAAAGGACAGCCCTGGGACTGGGACAGAGGAGGGAGGGGAGGTGGGGGAGTAAAGAGGGGAAGGAAAGGAGGAGAGAAAGAGGAGGAAGACGGGTCTTCCAGGAGAAGCCCTCAGCCCCACTAACCCACTGCCTCTAAGGAAAGGACGAGGGAGATAGCCCCAAGCCCTAGCGCACCCCCTTCCAGCTTCCTTGGAACTGCCTGGACGCTTCCAGACCTGCGAAGACTGTCCCAGTTCGGGGGGTTGTCAGACACAGCCCTCCTCCCACCCAAGATGGAGAGCACTGCTAAGCTAAGCTCACCTGTTGTGATTCCCACTTGTCCACAAGTATCAGAGTCATGGCTAGAAGGGAGCAAGGTGGTTGAGTGGTACCGCTTAGACATCCCTGGGGTCCAGGCAGAGGGGCAGGAGTGGGCCAAACTCACTTTGGTTGCAGGGTTAGGATAGGACCCCTAAGAGTCACTGGATAAGCTGTGGGACAGTTCAGGGAGCCAGACCAAAGTCTTGCTTGGGCCACGGCCTCCCAGGCTGCCCCTCGCGGTCTTGGGTCAGGCCACCCTGCCACAGCACCAGCACAGCCCTCCAGACGGTCACTCACTCAGCCTGGTTCCAGGGGATCGGCTCCACTTTGGAGTTGGCCAGCAGGTGCGGGCTGTAGCGCACCTCCGTGTACACCACGCCCTCCTTGGCCTTCATCTCCACAAACTCGTAGGCAGTCCTTTTGATGGCCTCCCGGCAGCCCCTGGGAAGGGAAGAGAGTGGCTGGGGACAAACTGCCCCAAGTCCCTTGGGAGCTCCAGGAATAACAAAGCTGTCCCCTGCCCATAGCAGATCAAACCCATGTGTGGTCCCCCAATCTCGCATCACCCAGCCCAAAGCTCCGGGCATCTGCTGGAGAAAATCCTAGAAGCACAGCACGTCCTGTCAGCTCTGCTTCCAAACTCGATGCCAGTTCTCGCCCCCTCCGCCCTGGTTCTAACCACCTCACCTCTCTAACTGGCCTCCTGGTCTCCACGCTTGCCCCTGTAGAGCAGCTAGCTCAATCTTTTAAAAATGGAAATCAAAGAGGGAATTCCCTGGCAGTCCAGTGGTTAGGACTTCATGCTCTCACTGCTCAGGGCCCGGGTTCAATCCCTGGTCGGGGCACTAAAATCCCACAAGCTGTGCAGCGTGGGCAAAAAAAAAAAAAGGAAATCAACATCACTCCTCCACTCTGAACCCTAATGGCCTCCCACCTCGTAGAGTAAGCCTCAACCCCACCTCCCAACCCCCCACAAGGCCTGCGTAATCTGGGCCCCTGCCAGCCTCCCGCTCCTTCCATGACTCCTCCAGGGCCTTCTTTCTGTCCAGCGAACAACCAAGCTTGTTCCCACGTCAGGGCCTTCGTGTTTGCAGCACCCCAGCCTGCAGGCTTTTCACCCAGATCACCCTATGCTCCCTCCTCCCTCCATTCAGAGCCCGCCTCCAGCCTCACCTCCTCGGGGAAGCCTTCCCTGACCACCTTATTTTTATTTTATTTATTTATTTATTTTGCGGTACGCGGGCCTCTCACTGTTGTGGCCTCTCCCGTTGCAGAGCACAGGCTCCGGACGCACAGGGGCTCAGCGGCCATGGTCACGGGCCCAGCCGCTCCACAGCATGTGGGATCTTCCCGGACCGGGGCACAAACCCGTGTCCCTTGCATCGGCAGGTGGACTCTCAACCACTGCGCCACCAGGGAAGCCCTGACCACCTCATTTTAAAACATCTCACCCTTTTTCACCTCTTCCCCTGGGCTTCAGTTTTCTCCATGGCCCTTATCACCACTCGACATCACAGATCACGTGGTTTCTTTATTAGCTGGCTTTCACCTCCCCAACTAGAACGTAGTCTCCATGAGACAAGGACCCCTCCCTCTGTCTCGTCGGCTACGATCCCTCAGCCAAGGACAGAGCCTAGGACATTGCAGCCACTGAAATATTTGTTGAGTGATAGGTGTAGGCCTGCTAGCAGGGAGGAGAAATAGGAGAAAAGGACACACGCAGGCAACAAAAAGCAAAAATAGACAAGGGGGACTGCACCAAACTAAAGAGCTTCTACACAGCAAAGGAAACCATCAACAGAGTGACAGGCAACCTACCAATGGGAGAAAATATTTGCAAACCACACATCTGATAAGGGGATAACACCCAAAATGTGGAAGGAACTCCTACGATTCAGTAGCAAAACAAGCAACAAAAACTGATAAAAAGTAGGCAAAGGACCTGAATAGACATTTCTCAAGACATACAAATGGCCAACAGGCCCATGAAATGGTGCCTGACATCACTAGTCACCAAGGAAATGCAAATCAAAAGCGGCTTAAGCCTTCAGGAAGCTGGTCCTCTTCTGTCTTGTGGCCGAGAGACAGGAGCCACCTGGGCAGTGGCATGGGAGACGCTCCTCGTCCGGGGGAGAGGCAGCATGTATGCCAGACCATCTGCTGACCCAGGCCAAGGACGGGGGCAGTCGATGCCTTCCAGGCAGAGCCCAGAAGCTTCCAGAAAGCAGCCAGCAGCCTTGGCATACATCTTCCTTCCCCAGGACTCCTCATTCCTGTCCTGCCACTTACCCAGCCAAAGGCCTCCACCGGCCTCACACACCTTCCTCAGTGGTCCTCCAACAACCCATCCTCCAGACCGTTCCTCAGGTCCAGCCCTCTGGACAATATCACAGCCTTTCTCTCCCAAGGCCCAGTCCACACTTTCTCCTCCAGGCAGCCTTCCCTGACTCCCCCAGCCCCCTCTACGTCTTCCCCCTCCTGAGCTCTGGCAGCACTGACCACCAAGGCCCCATTCTCGCCTGCCTTGGGAAACTCTGCCTCGTGCCAGGAGGCTCAAGGCGACATCAGGACGAGAATCTGGGCTTCACCCCTTGCCACCTGTGTGGTCCTGGGCAAGTTCCTTCACTTTCCTGAGCCTTCATTTCCTCCTCTGCAAATGAGGAGTGTGTCTAGCTCACAGGACTGTGGACAGCTACAAAGAGAATAGTTCTGTGAACTGTACACACATTATATTCTTCTATATCTAAGATATTCTGCTATCAAAAAATGGAAGGAATGAAAAGTAACATAAAAACAGCAGTGCCTGGCTGTCGATACAGGTAGCAGTTGTCCTCCTAGTAAGAGGAGGCTTGCTGAGGACAGTGCTGTGTCCATCCCAAGCCTCAGCCCTAGGAGGTAGAGAGGGTCATAAGCCCCATTGTCTAGATAAGGGAACTGAGGCCCAGAGAGGGCAAATTTGCCCAGCGTCGAAGTTATTTCTTGAAAGAATCTGCTACTAGGATCTATATTCTTAACCCCCACATTCTGTCACTTTTCTATAGAAGTTGAAGGAGGTTCAGCCCATCATACCCATTTTCCAGAAGGGAAAACCGAGGCCCAAAAGCATGGAGAGATTCGCAGGAGTGCACACAATGGTGAGAGGCGGAGCAGGGTTATACAGCGCCTTCTCCCACCTCACAGGCTGAGGTGTGCAGGCAGCCCGATGTGGGCACAGGGACCGACGCTGCCCAGGGTTCGGGGCGGGTGGGAAGACTTACGCGATGGCGGGCATGTAGTAGGCGAACTTGGCCAGGAAGCCCGGGAGGCTGAGCGGCTTGTCCATGCCGATGATGTCCTGCAGCTCCTCTGGTGTGTTGGCAGGGAGGGTGATGCCCCGCTTCCTGGGGACAAAACAATGAGGATGATGGACAACCCTGGGCAGGACCTTACCAACTCCTTGCGGGGGGTGGGGGGAGCATCTGACCCCTCTCATTGGACAGATGGGAAAACTGAGGCCCAGGGCATATAGAACCAGGACCTGAATCCTTCTAGGATCTTCTGTCCCCAAGGCCATGACCAGCCAGCAAATCTCAAGGGGGACAATTGGGATTAAAGTCCACTTAAAGTGCACATGAACACACACACACACCCTGGTTCCTGGGGACAGGGAAGGTGCCAGGGCAAGCCCTCAGTAGAGCCGGCTGGTCGCGTGCCAGGTCAGGGGTTATCAGGGCAAGAGCTGCAGCACACACTGCCCGGGACAGGAGCAGGCGCCAGACTTCTCTCCGCCACCCTCCCTCTGGCCGGCACACCAGGGAAGCCGGCCTGGCCCACTGCGCTGGGAGAGGGAAGCCAGCCCAGCCATCCACCCTGCCAGCACTCTCCCCTCCCTGACCACAGCCTCCTACACACGGCTGGGCCACGGCAACCACTCGGTAAGGGCTGGCGGAGAACGGCCCTTCTGGTCTGGGGCCTCCTCCTCTCCACTGGCATCTCCACCTCCCCCAGCCAGGACCAGCAGGGTGCAAGGCTGGGCTGCCTTCCCCGCTTCTCATGCTCCAGCCTCCTCTGCTCCTCCTGGCTCTGCCCCAACTCATGGGTCACCCCTGGCCTCAGTTTTCCCACCTTTAAGATAAAAGGGACAGGCCAAGGACACCTGTCAAGAAATGCTTCTACCATGAGGGACAAAAGACCAAAGGCACTCTACAGAAACAGAGAAATGCAGAGAACAGAAAACTTAAAAACCCAAAATGAATAGCCTCAAAGAGAGGAGACGATGTTTCATCCTTGAAACAAGAGCATCCCTTTTTAAAGACAGGACATTCAGAAAGTAAGAAAGAGCTCTTGGAGAGTTGGAAGAATATGGCCACGCCCATCAGGCTGTAATAAAAGGAATGGAAAATAAAGTTGAGAAAATCCTCCAGCAGGTAGAACAAAAGATAAAAATAGGAGCAAATGGGGGCTTCCCTGGTGGCGCAGTGGTTGAGAGTCCGCCTGCAGATGTAGGGGACGCGGGTTCGTGCCCCGGTCCGGGAGGATCCCACGTGCCGCGGAGTGGCTGGGCCCGTGAGCCATGGCCGCTGAGCCTGCGCGTCCGGAGCCTGCGCTCCGCAACGCGAGAGGCCACAACGGTGAGAGGCCCGCGTACCGCAAAAAAAAAAAAAAAAGGAGCAAATGATTAAGAAAATTATGTGATTAAACCAGGAGATTCAGCCTCCAGTTATCCACAAAGCAAGAACAGAAGATAGAAGGGAGGACATTGCCAAAGAAATGGAAATTCAACCCAAGTGTTGAAGTCCTTTAATAGCTTCTGTTATTAAAATATTAAAGTGTTTCCCTACATAAATACCTGTTCCCTAAACCTCCTAAATATGCCCTCTTCCCCTTCTGCATGACCCCAGAACCTATGAGTGACCAGTGGGTATCACCACGGGGTCACCCTGTTGCCCAGTTTGCCAGTCAGACTCCCATCCCTGCGAGACGTCCCCGGGGAAGATGAAGCCCCGGGTGCAGTCCTAGCACCGAGGTCAGGTGCTCAGCGCCCTTGGGCCTTCCCCTGCTGGTCAGTCTGCCCCAAGGTCACCCTCATGAGGCCATCCCCAGTCACCGTAGCCTCTGCAGAGCCCGTACCAGTTGTTAGATACTATATTTTGGATATCTTTCTGGAAGCTGGTGGGTGGAAGGCAGAGGAGGTGTGGCTAAGGCTCCGACCCCCATGTTCCCAAACACAACGGCCACATTTGCCCCAGGCCCCCTGGACCGATCCAGAGATCCAGAGCTTTCAGTCCTCTCCCTCTGCACATCAGCATCTGAGGGCCCACGATGTGCTGGGCACTGGATGGATAGCCGTGACCAAGGCAGACCTGTGTGTCTGATCGTCCCCTTTCCCCTCCCCCCAGACCCCTCCCCCTCCCAGGCTCCACATTTCCTAATATGGCTCCTCCATCCATCCAGCTGCCTGAACCAGAGACAGGGGGCTCCCCCAGACTCCATCTCCCTTACCCATCAATAGCCGGTCCCCAAGTCCTAATTATTTCTCCTTAAATATTTCTCCAACTAGTCTCTTCTCCAGCCTCTCTCCTCAACAGCCACCCAAGAGAGATCTTTTTACCCCACAGATAGAGTGGCCTGGGAAGGCCTTTCGGAGGGGGTGACATTTAAGCAGAAGATTTAGACTGTCCTTTTCCCCTGAGGGAGCAGGCGGAGAGATCCAGGCAGGCGGGGTCAGAGCCCTGCTGAGAGCCCCAGGCAGAAGCACCGAGGGAATTCCAGGGCAGGGAGGCTACAGTTCAGAGCAGGGTCAGTGGTAGATGAGCCAGCTGCCAGATGGGGGCTTCGCAGGAGCTGGGACCTTATCCTGAAAGCACCGGAAGCCACTGAAGGATTCTAAGCAGGGGAGTGACATGAAAAGATGTACTTTTTAAAGAGCTCCTCCTGGCTGTGGTGTGGGGAACAGACAGAGGGAAACAGGGCAGAAGCCAGAGCTACCACAACGGTCCCCTAGGGGAGATCCAGCGCCTCACAGGGGACTGGGCCTCCGGAAGCTACTCAGACTGAGCTGTAAAGATCCTGTCTGGGACCCAAGGTCGAGGCAGGAAGGAGTTGTTCCTAGGTCCCCTGCCACCCACAGCCACTAACCGCAGCCAAGGCTCCCTCCACGCAGGGCCAAGCTCAGCTCTTAGATGGCCCTGCTTCCCCATAGCCATGGCCATGCCCCGGGTGCTGCTCAGTCCTCTGCCCTCCACGCTGGGTGACACACTGAGAGCCCAGTATGGAGTTCAAAGTCCATCCTCCTCCTGTAGGTACCAGATCACCCTGGGCAGGAGCTGTCCCCTTGAGGACCTCCATATCCTTGTCGGTAAAACACAGATGGTACTTTGTTTTCAAGGTACAGGGAGGAACAAATGAGACTATTTGTGTGTCCAGGGAAAGATGGCAGACTCTGAAGCCCAATGGCCTGGGTTTAAATCCCAGCTCTTATCTAAAGGCTGTGTGGGACTCCCCTAGTGGTGCAATTGTTGAGAATCCGCCTGCCGATGCAGGGGACACGGGTTCGAGCACGGCAGGAGGATTTGAGAAAGGAAGTGATCTGATTACTCTATGTTTTGAGATGACTGTTCTGACTACAGTACTGTGGGGACAGTAGTGGACACCTGGAGACTGGTCAGGAGGCCACTGCAATAGTCCAATGGCTCAGACCAGGATGGTGACAGGGAGGAGACAGTGGCCAGCTTCAGAATGTGCTTTGGAGAAGAGCTGGCAGGAAGGAGATTGAGAAAGAAGTTAAGCCCCCGGAGAGAAGATGGAATAAGAAGAAACAGGTGAGAGAATTCCCTGGTGGTCCAGTGGTTAGGACTCTGTGCTCTCACTGCCGAGGGCTGGGGTTCGATCCCTGGTCAGGGAACTAGGGTCCCACAAGCTGTGTGGTGCAGCCAAAAAAAAAAAAAAAGAAGAAAATGAAACAGGTGAGGGCTTCCCTGGTGGCGCAGTGGTTAAGAAACCGCCTGCCAATGCAGGGGACACGGGTTCGAGCCCTGGTCCGGGAAGATCCCACATGCCGCGGAGCAACTAAGCCCGTGCACCACAACTACTGAGCCTGCGTTCTAGAGCCCGCGAGACACAACTAATGAGCCCACGTGCCACTACTGAAGCCCGCACACCTAGAGCCCGTGCTCGGCAATGAGAAGCCACCGCAACGAGAAGCCCGCGCACCGCAACGAAAAGTAGCCCCCGCTCACTGCAACTAGAGAAAGCCCGCATGCAGCAACGAAGACCCAACACAGCCAAAAATAAATGAATAGATAAATAAATTAATTTTAAAAAAAAAGAAACAGGTGAGAACACAGTCAACTGAGGCCCAAGTCACAGGGGCAGAAAAGAGGCTACTGGATTTGGCCAGGGTGAGGGAGGGGCCACGGGCCAGATGCTGCCCTCCTTCCCCCTCTCAGCCCAGCTCACTCACAGCTGGGAGTCCTCCAGCGTGTTCTGTCCATATCCCAGTCTGACCAACTCCCCGGTCCCCCTGCCTGCTGACCTCAAGATCAAACTCCAGCTGGATCAAACCCACACCCACCTTTCTAGGGCCCATGGAGGTGCCTAGACGCCAAGTGGTTGTGGGAAACAGAAAATCCGACCAGTTGCCCCACAAGGGCTGTTCCTTTTCCTCCTCCCTTTACCCCGCCCTGGACACTTTCACCTTCTTGCTCCACTAATGAGCGCTAATGTGACCCTTTAATGAGCACCCGTGATTAGACCCCATCTTGGTGCCCGGTTAACCCACCCTAATGGCCTCATTAAGGTCCCTGCATCAATAACTGGCACTTGACATGGGCAAAGGACAGGCAGAGATAATCCAAGGGGCTTAACCCCAGTGAGTCAGAGCCATAGGTTCCAATTAATAATATTATCGTTAAGTGACATTTATGGAGCATGTAGCCTGCTCGCCCTCGCTAAGTGTTTTTTGTGCAATACTTTACCTAAACCTCCAGCTGGCAGGGGCAATGGTCAGGGGTATGGACCCGGAGTCACACCTGTGTTTACGAGATAACTTACTTCCCCTATCCTGGCTCAGTTCCCTCGTTGGTAAGACAGGGTCAATAATATACCTATCTCACAAGTTGTCACCAGATTCCAGTAAGTCAATCCAGGTACAACATTTAAAGCAGTGCTTGCCATGCAGTAAAGGCTAATATACTTACATGATAAGTTAAATAAAAATTAAATCAACAACAGCTTCCTAGGGCAGAAAAAAGTGCAACAAGAAGGAGAAGCGTGTTCTTGCCAGAACACTCTCAGGGAATTGGAAGAGACACTTTTTTTTTTTTTTTTTTTGGCGGTACGCGGGCCTCTCACTGTTGTGGCCTCTCCCGTCGTGGAGCACAGGCTCCGGACGCGCAGGCTCAGCGGCCACGGCTCACGGGCCTAGCCGCTCCGCGGCATGTGGGATCTTCCCGGACTGGGGCACGAACCCGTGTCCCCTGCATCAGCAGGCGGACTCTCAACCACTGCATCACCAGGGAAGCCCGCAAGAGACACTTTTAAGTGTCGGGGCAAACGCCCAAGGATCATCAGTTCTCTCCTAAGGAGTGGGTGTCTGGATAAGTGAGGGGGTTCTGGCTTATGAAACAGAGGGTTCAAATTTGGATCCAGAGCTGAACTGCTCAAAGCAGTGAGGAGAGGCAGAGACCTCCCAGCTCCAAACAAAATGAGCATAGAACAAACCCATGAGGAACAGGGAGAGGTAGGAGGCGGGAGGGACCCCATCTCCCAGGTCAGCTCTGGAGGAAGGTCCTGTTCTTACTTTCAACCTACAGAGGCTGAGGCCACAGCAAGGAAACAGTGTCCAGATTTGAATGCAGATCCACTGGCCCTTGAAGTCCTTGCTTTTAAGTGCTAGACCCCAGAGAGGCGATATCATGAGCCCTTGAAATGTGGGGAGGGAGGGCGGACCTCCCTCACTGGGGGTGCTGGGGACCCTTCAGCCCACCAGCATCCACGAGAGCAGAGGCAAGAGGTACGTTCTCCTTTGGAAGATGCAGAGATTTGGGCCGAGAGAGGGGGCGCCACTTCTCCACGGCTCCCAACAGGTTACCATCCTGAGTAGGAAAATCTTAGAGGGTCAGATGGCCCAGGGTCAACTCTTGACTCTACTTGTTCTGTGGCCTTGGGCAACTGCCTTCACTTCTCTGACCCTGCTCTCTTCTCAGTGACATGGGGATGGCAATGCTCTCCTCTTCCAAGTGTGGAGGGATTAAATTCGCTGACTCAGGAGAAGGCTCAGCCCAGCCCAGCACTGGGGGATGCTCAGCAAATGGTAGCAGCCTATGCGGGTACATCACCTGCCACAGGCTCTCGGTTGAGTCAAAGAAACAGTGACTGGTACAGCCCTGGGAACTGCCTCCGTGTGTGTGTGTGTGTGTGTGTGTGTGTGTGTGTGTGTGTGTGTGTGTGTGTGTGTGTGTGTGTGTGTGTGTGTGTGTGTGTGTGTCTCTCTCTCTCTCTCTCTCTCTTTTTGGTGTCTCTGTGTCCGTGTCTATAAAGTGGGATAAGCTTCCCCTGGCTCACCTGGCAGCAGGAAGATAAAAGTCAGAGGCACAGAAGGCAGAAGACTTGGGCTGTGGGTCTCTGTGCCCCACAGACCACCTTTTTCTAGGCTGGCGGCTGGCTTGATTCCACAGGGATACAGGAAGAAGCAGCAACCCTGGAATTCTCCACAGGTGTCTGGGTCAAAGTTCCTAGGGAAGAAGGCCTCTTATCTCTGGACTTACCTGCCATAATACAAGATGGTTTCAGGCTTGATGGCTCCATCCAGATGGACGTGCAGTTCTACCTGCAAGGGCGCAGAGGAAAAGGAGAGAAAAACAAACACCCATGAATGCCTGAAGGACCTTACAGAGGGTCATTGTTAACACTAACTGTGATAACCGTTAGTCACCACATACATTTCACTAAACTGTTCACACGCATTATCCTGTTTCATCCTTGTCTGTGGGGTGGGTTTAATTATCATCTCTGCCTCTTTCACAGTGGAGAACACTGAGGTTCAGAGAGGTTAAGTAACTTGTCCAAGACCACACAGCTCTAAGTGATGGAAACAGGAACCCAACCCAGTGCCTTTGTTCTTAACCACAGCTGCTAAGTGGCAGAACTGGAATTCTAACCCAAGCCCAATTCTGAAGCTGGTGCTCTTTAACACGAGGCCAGCCATGGGCCCGGAGGAGTGACAGAGCCTCAGCCACCATGCAGGCAGATCCCACTCTCGGCCAACTCACCAAACAAGATCCAGCTCTAACAAAAAGGATTGGCCACAGATTCTGGACTAGTGAATACCTACAACATATTTCAAAAATCAGTCTCCATTTTCAAAAGCATGTGTTACTGAAAATGAAACATAGCTTATCAGGAATCAATATTTGACAATAAGATCCTTCTAGGACTCCAGAAAGGGCACCAGATACTTGGCCATCTTGGTGATCCTCTCCTACATGCTCAGCCCCATGGACAATACTCCATACACAAGGCCAAGAGTTTAAGGACAAGGACTTTGGGGAGAGCTCATCAGGCTGGATGCCCAGCTCTGCCTCTTCTCTGGCTGTGTGATCTTAGACAAGATACTTGATCTCTCTGAGCCTCAGTTTCCTCAACTGAAAACAGCTGCAAAGATTGCCTCCCTGTCCAAGAAGAGTTTAAGGATTTAAAAAGACAGTGTATAATGATGAAAAAGCTGAAAGAGAAATTAAGGAAACACTCCCATTTACCACTGCAACAAAAAGAATAAAATACCTAGGAATAGACCTACCTAAGGAGGCAAAAGACCTGCATGCAGAAAACTATAAGACACTGATGAAAGAAATTAAAGATGATACAAACAGATGGAGAGATATACCATGTTCTTGGATTGGAAGAATCAACATTGTGAAAATGACTATACTACCCAAAGCAATCTACAGATTCAATGCAATCCCTATCAAACTACCAATGGCAGTTTTCACAGAACTAGAACAAAAACTTTCACAATTTGTATGGAAACACAAAAGACCCCAAATAGCCAAAGCAATCTTGAGAAAGAAAAACGGAGCTGGAGGAATCAGGCTCCCTGACTTCAGACTATACTACAATGCTACAGTAATCAAGACAGTATGGTACTGGCACAAAAACGGAAATATAGATCAATGGAACAGGATAGAAAGCCCAGAGATAAACCCACGCACGTATGGTCACCTTATCTTTGATAAAGGAGGCAGGAATGTACAGTGGAGAAAGGACAGCCTCTTCAATAAGTGGTGCTGGGAAAACTGGACAGGTACATGTAAAAGTATGAGATTAGATCACTCCCTAACACCATACACAAAAATAAGCTCAAAATGGATTAAAGACCTAAATGTAAGGCCAGAAACTATCAAACTCTTAGAGGAAAACATAGGCAGAACACTCTATGACATAAATCACAGCAAGATCCTTTTTGACCCACCTCCTAGAGAAATGGAAATAAAAACAAAAATAAACAAATGGGACCTAATGAATCTTAAAATCCTTTGCACAGCAAAGGAAACCATAAACAAGATGAAAAGACAACCCTCAGAATGGGAGAAAATATTTGCAAATGAAGCAACTGACAAAGGATTAATCTCCAAAATATACAAACAGCTCATGCAGCTCAATATCAAGAAAATAAACAACCAATCCAAAAATGGACAGAAGGCCTAAACAGACATTTCTCCAAAGAAGATATACAGATGGCCAACAAACACATGAAAGAATGCTCAACATCATCAATCATTAGAGAAATGCAAATCAAAACCACAATGAGATATCATCTCACACCGGTCAGAATGGCCATCATCAAAATATCTAGAAACAATAAATGCTCGAGAGGGTGTGGAGAAAAGGGAACCCTCTTGCACTGTTGGTGGGAATGTAAATTGATACAGCCACTATGGAGAACAGTCTGGAGGTTCCTTAAAAAACTACAAATAGAACTACCATACGACCCAGCAATCCCACTACTGGGCATATACCCTGAGAAAACCATAATTCAAAAAGAGTCATGTACCAAAATGTCCATTGCAGCTCTATTTACAATAGCCAGGACATGGAAGCAACCTAAGTGTTCATCGACAGATGAACGGATAAAGAAGATGTGGCACATATATACAATGGAATATTACTCAGCCATAAAAAGAAACAAAACTGAGTTATTTGTAGTGAGGTGGATGGATCTAGAGTCTGTCATACAGAGTGAAATAAGTCAGAAAGAGAAAAACAAATACCATATGCTAACACATATATATGGAATCTAAAAAAAAAAGGTTCTGAAGAACCTAGGGGCAGGACAGGAATAAAGACGCTGACGTAGAGAATGGACTTGAAGACACGGGGAGGGGGAAGGGTAAGCTGGGACGAAGTGAGACAGTGGCATGGACGTATATACACTACCAAATGTAAAATAGATAGCTAGTGGGAAGCAGCTGCATAGCACAGGGAGATCAGCTCGGTGCTTTGCGACCACCTAGAGGGGTGGGATAAGGAGGGTGGGAGGAAGACGCAAGAGGGAGGGGATATGGGGATATACGCATACATATAGCTGATTCACTTTGTTATACAGCAGAAACTAACACAACGTTGTAAAGCAATTATACTCCAATAAAGATGTTAAAAAAGAAAAAGACAGTGTAGGTGGGCGAGTCGGCCCACAGGAAGACGGCCCCTGCCTCTCAGCCAGGGCCCTTTCCGCAGGCTGTTAAGAGAAGCACAGCAGGTGCTGGGAAACAGTGGGAAAGCAGCTGCCATCTCCCTGTTCCAGGTCGTGGAAGAAACTCTTCCCCAGCCAGGCAGAGAGCCAGAAAAATTTTAATAAACATCTCTATCAGGGTGGGGCCTTCTCTAGAACTTGGGAGCCTGGACAGGAAAGTGGCCACCCTGGCTGGAGAGGGAGTAGCCAGGGAGCCACTGGCCCCAGGGCATCCTGGAAGCACCCACGTGAGCTGCCTCCTGTGGGGGAAATCCGGCCCGGAGCCCATGGGAGGCCAGCAGAGACAGGGCCGCCAAGCCTCCCTATCAGGAGGACATCCAAGTAATCACATCTCTCCGCAAGTCACTCAGCAGCAAAGGACCAGCTCTGTCACAGACCCTGCATCCAGGGAGTTGTTGGATTCCCTGATGAAATGAATGCAATGCCCACTCAGCCGAAAGTTTATCGGGTTCTCAGAAAGTGCTCTGCTTTGGAAACACGGAAGCTTCCAGTGCAGGGAACTGCCAACCAGCTGTTTGACCTTGGACAGGTGACCCCACCTTTCTGAGCCTCTGTTTTCTTATCTTTAACCTTCACAGGGCTGTGGCGAGGATCCAGCCAGAAAGATGGGGTAGTGCTGTGGTTAGAGCTGCAATCCCAGCTCCTCCACTCACTTCCTGGGTGACCTGGAGAAAGTTACTTTGCTTTCAGTGTCTCGGTGCTCTCATCTGTGGGGGGCGGGGGGGGGGGGGGGGGGGGGGGGGGGGGAGATGACATGCCTTCCTCCCACGGCTTCGTGAGACTTAACCACGTGACTGCAAGTACCATGCTTAGATCAGGACTCAGCACGTAGCAACAGCATTTAGCATAATAAGCATAACTAAGAATCCCTCATTCACCAAATAGTTGAGGCCCTGCTGGGTGCACTGGGGATGGAGAGATAAACTAAAGTGACAGAGTCCTGCTCCCGTGAGGCTTACAGTCCAGCAAGGGAGAGAGACATTAAGTAAATGTCACATTGGTAAATGTAAAATCACAAGCCAAGACAACTCCAACATAGACCTACCAAAGAGGTAACAAACAAAAGAACTCGCCCAGCTAGAGGGCCAACGATGGCTTCCCAGAGAAAGCAGCGCTTAAGCTAATAGCTGAAAGATGAGGAGGAGCCAAGTAGGCAAAGGCAGGGGTGAGCAGGAAGGCTGGAAGAGCATCTAGGCAGAGGGAACAGCATGTGCGAAGGCCATGCAGTGGGAGAGGATGTGGTGGACGAGAGGAACTGAAATGGGTTCAGAGAGGCGAGCGGTTGTGGAGCTGGAGAGGCTGCAGGGGCACAAGGAGGATTGGGTACCAACCTGAGAGCAACAGAGAAGCCATGACAGGGTTTGAAGCTAAAAAGGACAAAGCACAGCAAGACCAGTTAGAAGTGGTCTTGTGACGTTTATGAGCAATGACGGTGCCCTGGACCAGGGTGGCAAGGCAGATACGGCAAAGCAGGTGGACAGGAAGCCATGTCAAGGATGATGCTTCAGGTTGGGCCTGGGTGGGTAGCGATTCCCACACTCTGAGACATAGAGCCCAGGAAGAGGACCAAGTGCTGAGGGGGAGAGGAGGGGTAGGGCACAGGGAGAGAAGTACGGTTAGTGTGATCTCACTTATGTGAAGTCGGGACACCTCTGAGACCTCCAAATGCACGTGGACGGACCCAGTGGCTGTGCAGGTCTGGAGCTCTCAGAGAGGTCCAGGCTGGAAATATGAGTAGGAATATAGATGACTGAGGCTGTGATTTTGAATGAGCTCACCCACAAAGGGAACGTCGAGGAAAGAGCATGGGACAAAGCCTGGACAAGCACCAGCACCCAGTGGCTTATAGAAGAGGATGAGCCTGGAGAAGAGCTGCCAGAGAGACGGAAGGGAAACCAGGAGTGTGTGGTGTGCAGAAAGGCAAAAGGCCATCAGACTTCAAGAGGGAGGAGTCACCCCCTCACCAGGGTCAGTGCAGAGGGCTGAACGGTAGTCCCCCAAAAGATGTCCACATCCTAACCCCCAGAACATACACTTCCACAGAGGGCAAAAGATGGGATTACAAATCTTGAGAGGAGGAGTTTTTCCTGGATTTATCTGGATGGGCCCTACACCCAGTCCTCTTTCTCCTTATACGGGAGGCAGAGAGTTTTGAGAGACACACGCAAGAGGAAGCAGCCCTGGGACCACAGCAGTAGATGAGAGCGGCGCGGCCACAAGCCAACGGACACCTGCGGCCACCAGGTGGGGAAGAGGCAACAAATGGTTACTGAGAAGCTGGGGGGCGGGGTGCCTGTGAGAAGAAAATAGAGGAGGAATCAGCCAGGGGGAAGGAACAGGAAGGAGAGCGAACAGGCAGAGGGACATGCAGGCGCTAAGTGTTGGAATCAGGTGGTGAGAGATGAGGCCAGAGAGAAAGTTAGGGGGGTGGAGGGCAGGGAGATCTCACAGGTCACAGTAAAGGGTGATCCCCTGAAGGGTTTTGCACGGGGGAGTCACCTTTTCAAAGCTTTCTCTGGTTGCTGTGTGGAAAGCAGGCCGAAGTCAGAACAGAGGACAGAGAGCTGACACAGTGGTCCAGGTGGGAGATGAGCCACCACTGGGAAGACTTGCTGTAGCACCAGACACAGCACATGCTCAGGGACCCTGAGCTGAGCAGTGAGAGGGAAGGAGGCCTCAGAGAGCCCACGGGCTGCGGGAGACTAGAGTGCCCCGGGGGGAGGGAAAGCAGAGCCTGCCACTTGCCCACCGTGCCCTACAGGTCCCAGCCCTCCTCAGGGCCTCCTGGGAAGCTGCCCAGACACGTTTCAGGGGAGGAACAGAGGCCAGGAGCTGCCTCCACAGGCGGTCCAAGCTCAGGCAGGCCTCCCACTGAACTTTCTGGAAAACTGAGACTACCCATGGAGAAATCTGTCAGCTCAGAGGTGGATGGGGACCCTGCTCCGTTGGACCCATGCAGAGAAAAGAAGTAGCAGCAGTGGCCTCCTACTTACTGAATATCTTCTATGTCCTACATGCATCATCTTATTTCATTCTTACAACCAGTGAGGTGGGGACTTCACTCCCATTTTACACATGAGGAAACTGAGGCTCAGAAAAGTATCCAAGGACACAGAGGAAGTGGTGGAGTTAGGATTTGTACCCAGGTTTGAACCTTGAGCTCCTGCTCTTCTTGCTCGGCAGGCCTAGCCTCAGATGTAAATAATCCAGCTGTTTATAAAAATAGCTGTTTACTGGTATCAGACCCTTTATTTCATTTGGTCTCCACCCCTAGGCAAGGGACACACCAGCTCCATGTTGCAGATGGGGAATTGACTTGCCAAGCTGAGCTCAGAGGAATTCCGTGACCTGCCCAGGGTTACCCAGACCGACAGTGGCAGAGCTAGGTTAGAAGCCAAGCCCCTCCACCTCTAACCCAAGTCCTGCGCGCTGCCACACGACCTCCCTGGCGCTTGCACCAGACCTACACCCGGCCTCCTGACCACTCAGGAGGAGAATCTCAGCACCCCCCCTCCCCTGCATTCGCTCTCCACGGGCCTGAGTCACAGCGAACGTCTGACAGAACTGCAGGAAATCCTCCAGGTCTAAACAGGAAGCATCCCCACTCGCCACAAAATATTTCCTAAGCCCCCTTCAGGTGCCAGGCTCTGTGGGGACGTGGGGAAACATGCCGAGTCCTTGCTCTCAGGAGACGCCAGGCAGGCCGGTAAGGCCCAGGGAGGTACATGCACTTGCCAAGGTCCCCCAAGGTGTCAGTGGCAGAGCCAGGACGGGGACCCAGGGTCTTGGACTCCAGGACCAGACACTCCCACATCTGACTCCCGCTCACAACTGGAGGGGCTGTCTACCTTCAAGGCACACCTGAATCACACTGCTTCTCCCCAGACCCCCTGCAAACACACCCATTTTGTCTTCATCCCACTGACTTTCTCAGTTTCCTTACTTACCATGCCCCTGTCCCCAGCTCTTAGTTTCGTTAAAGCGGGGACTTTGTGCTATCATGCTGTACCCTCAGGGCCTAGGACAGTGCCTGCCTAGCAAGAAGTGCTCAGTAGGTGTTGAATGACTAAGTGATTGAATTCTCCTCTCCCTGTCCCATGTCAGCAGTGCTGTGTCCTCTCCCTGCAGCAAGGAAGGGCTGACCTACCCCCTTGGGCCTGGCAGAGAACCCAGATGGGGCAGAGTAGCCAGGGTTGCTTGACCCCCCAGAACCCGGGCACTGCAGTCAGAACCTGGATGAGCCACAGGTGCCCACTTCCCCTCTTAGCACTGCTCTTGGCATGGAGCTGGGCAGAACCGGAGGTCAGTGCCCTCATGCCACCACAGCCTCTCAGCTGACTTTTGGGGTGAAGCCAGGAGACAGAGCAGCTCAAGGTCTGACATTGTTTCAGTCACACGTCCTCCAGGCAAGTCCTCTGGGCTCAGCCGCACCTGGGCTCCTATAGCTCCGAGGTACAGAGCAGAAGGGGCCCAGCAGTCCCTCAGTGCCTCCTGCTGACTCAGGGCCCAACCAAGCTCTCTGCTGCCTCTGTGAGCTTCTCCAGGGGCTTCACACAAGGCAAGGCGTGTCCTCAGCCAGGGGGACATCCTGCTGGGCAGCACCCTCTAGGAACTTAGCACGGTTACCCCCATTTTCTAAGCGAGAAGTCTGAGGCTCAGAGAGATTAAGGGACTTGCCCTAGGGCACAGTCTAATGAGTGCCACACCAGGAAGCTGTCTGACTCTAAAGCGGGAGGTCATAACCACCACGGCGCACCTTGTTCATCCTGCACGTGGGTGCTGAGTCAGCACTGGTAAACTCTAAACATGATTAATAACCGGGACAAGGCTGATCGACAGCAGCTGGCGTTGGCCTGCCCCCTGCCCCAGGCCTGCACTTGGCATTTCATGTAGGGCAGATACAAATATGATTCCCGTTTTACAGATGGGGAAACCGAGGCACACAGAAGCAACTCACTCAGACCCCCAGAGACTGTCTCTTCCCCCAGCTTGCTGCTCTGGAGCCTCAGAACCCTAAGGAGTGTGGGTGAGCCTGGTCCCAACACTGTGGGTAAAGGTAGGCTTGAACCTCACCTTGGCCGCCCTGGCTTACTCTTCTCCCCTGTCCAAAACCAGGCCACAGTCCTACCCTTCCCTGGCCCAGGGGGCACCCCGTAGGACAACAGGGCAGACGGGCAAGCTTCTTCCAGCTCACAGGGCCCCTTCCCACCCAGGCCAAGCCCACCCTGAGGTCAGATGTGGAATCAGGAGGCTGGCTGGCCTGGCCTGCCTCAGTGTGTGAGCACAGACACTGCACTTCCCTTCTCTGGTCCTTGCTTCTTCCTCTGTCAAACAAAAGGCTTCAATGAAACCCAATCTCACTCTTCCCCTCCCTCCCAACTGCCCCAGGCAGGCGTTGTAACAGGTAAGGCCGGCAGGCTCTTCCCAGCCAGGGGCATTTTTCTTTTAACAGGTGGCTCTGGTAACAAAAGCACCAAAAGCCGAAGCAGTGCTAACGCAGTGCGCTTTGTGGCTGGAAGACAAGAGGAGAGACAGAGAGGGGAGGGGGGAGACGGGAGAGGGGAGGGGGAGAGACGGGAGAGGGGAGGGGGAGAGACGGGAGAGGGGAGGGAGGGGGAGGGAGGGGGGGGAGGGGAGGGGGAGGGGGAGGGGGGAGGGGAGGAGATATGCAGGTGGAGAGAGGCCACCGCGGGCCCCCACCGGGGGCCCCAGGGAGGAAATGCACACCCGAGGGCCTGCTGCGCCAGCCAGGTGCTTCACAAGCCCTAACCAGCATCCATTTCCCCCAAGAACACTGTGAGCTTGGCTTTGTCAGCCCATTTTACAGAGAAGGAAGCTGGGGCTCAGGGAATTGTCCACCTGAGCCCTTGTAGCTGCTGAGTGGTAAGGCAAGGATCCAAGCTCAGTCTATCCGAATCCCACAGCCACCCCAATTTACAAAGTGGGTGTAAATCAGCAAAGCACTTAACAGCACCTGCTTCAGTCTCAGGTAGGTCTGGGTTCAAGTCTAACTCTGCTGCTTTCTGGCTGTGTGACTTTGACAAGTTCCTTCCCCTCTCTGAGCCTCAGTTTCCTTATATGTATATGAAGATAATAGGCGTTTAAAGGGCTGTTGTGAGCATTAAATGAGTTACTATATGCAAAGCAGTTAGAACAGTGCCTGAAACGGAGTAAACATTCAAATATGAGAAAGAAAAGTGTGTTGGACATTGAGGCTCAATTCTCTGCATTAGGAAGGGACCGGGCTGTTCCAACCTGGACCAGCTCACTCTCCAGCCTACAGCTTCAAGGCTGTCAGATTTTGTGTAGCCTTGGACAAGCCACTTCACCTTTCAGGCCTTAATTTCATCGTCTGTAAATGGGGACGTAAACATCCTCCTTGTTGAGTTGTCCAGAGGATTCTGTGAGATAAATCACTGAAGGTGCCTGGTACCCACAAACACTCAAATGGCAGCATTGTTACTGTTATTATAGTGACAGGCATGTGATCAGCGTTGCTCTCCGCGACACTGAACTCCTGAGGGCCATGGGATTTTCCAGCCTTGCCTCATGTGGAAACAGACTGATAAGGCCCACCCCTCCACCCCCCTGTGTGTTCGGGAAGCTACTTGTTGAAATAACATAATCAGAGCAGATAGGCAGCCGCCTAGGATTTTGCTACTCAAAGTGTGGTCCACGGCCCAGCAGCATTAGCATCTCCTGGGAGCTTGTTAGGAGCACAGCATCTCAGACCCCATCCCAGATCTCCTGATTCAGAGTCTGAACGTTGACAAACGTCAGGTGATGTGACTATACATTAAAGTTTGGAAAACACTGCCTTGCTCTGCCTTCTCAAAGTTGGCCAGTCCTGAGACTCACCTGGTGGTAGGTATGAGAAGCCCAAGAGCCCAGCAGAGGCTCCTGTCCCAGAAAGACCCACACCTGGGGCACTGGAACCCCCCCCCCCCCCCCGCCCCCGCCGCCTAAAGGCTTCTGCAGAGGCAGTTCAGGAAAGCTGGCTAGGGTATGGGATTTTTGAAGCCAGCCCACCCTGGGCTCAAACCCCAGCTTGGCCACATCCTAGCTGTGTGATCGTAGGCCTAGTTAATCTGTGCCTCTCTGATCATCTCTAAAAGGCGATGACACCAGCTACCTCCCAGAGTCATTGCTAGGATCAAATGAATTAATGAAGGTTAATGTATTCAGAACGGTGCCTGGCACAGAGCAATAATTCAACTGAATAAGCTCCAGCTGGTAATACTACTGGTTCTCATTACTGGCTACTCCACCCATGGGAAGGCAGGGAACTGGCTCTGAGATTCACACTCCAGGCTTTGCTGGCAAGCTCAGGCACGTTCCCTCCTCACAATAATATAAAATGTAGGACATGTCACGTACATAGTGGTTGACACTCTACCTTCCCTCCCAAGCATTGCCTTTTAACCTTTGGACACCCCCATGGCAGGTGGAGCCCATTTCCCAGGTGTAGAAACTGAGGCCTAGAGAGGGGAAATGACCTGCCAGCTTGAAGCAGAGAGGATAGGGAGAGGCCAAAAAAATGGGCATGATAATAATAGTCCCTCCCTCATAGGCCTGTTGTAAAAGTGTTGCAAAGACTGAGTTGGTGCATATAGCAAGTTCTACAGAAGGGTTGCTTATTATTTCTCTCCATAACCCCTATTTCACTCCCCGTCAAGGAGTGTCTACTGCCTTGGGATTCATATCAGAGTAAGATGATCCCCCAGCCCAAGGGCAGAGGGAATCCCAAAGCAACAAACAAAAAAAAAGGAGAAAAGGGGATTCCCTGGCCATCCAGTCGTTTGATCTCCGTGCTTTCACTAAGATCCTGCAAGCCACGTGGTGTGGCCAGGGAATGAAAAAAAAAGCCTTCAAAGGAAAGAAGAATTAATGATGGGGCATGGGGCATCCAGACGAGCTGTGAAGGAGGCATAGGGGATGCAGGAGCTCAGCCCCAGTGCCTGCGACGTCTGGCAGGGGGTAGCGAGCATTTGCCCTCTGGTAGGGGCACCAGAAGTGGGGGCCAGGCCTCACCTCCTCAGAGCCCCGCCTCAGCTTCCCCACCTCCTCGTGGATTCTCGCCAACGCTTTCCCAATGATATCGGCCAGCATCACTCACACCTGTTTCTCAGAGAGGTAAATTGAAGCTGATTGCAGCTCACTCCTTCCCCTAACCCACCCCCAGCAGTCTCCACCCTACTAGCTGATTCACCCTGCCGAACAGACTCCTGGGCCCCTGCCTTCCTTGGACTGAATCTCAGTGCTCCAAAGCCCACCAAGTGGGCCCAGACCCTCCCTGAACCCACCATTCCCTCCCACCCAAGCTGGTGGGAGGAGGGACAAGGGGTTTATCCCCTGGGGCTAGTGACCGTAGCTTGGCCCCAAGTGAACCCTACCGGGGCCCAAGGCCTAAGGCCCACCCAGCCCCTCTAGTGTGTAGAGGGGGTGCCCTGCTCCCCTCCCTCCTGTCTCTGGCATGGCCCACTGCTCTCACGGGCACATCCACAAACCTAGGCTCCTTGGCACTCAAAAACTATCACAGTGTTGGAGTATAAAGCTGTTTCCATTCACCCAGCACTCCGTATGTGTTGTCCACAACACTAGGTGCCTATAGGTGTAGAAACCGGGCCCCATTTTACAGCTGAGGTTCAGAGAGCTTAAGCCACCTGCCTAGGCTGCACAGCGCCGGTGGTGCTAGGACGCCCATCTGACAGACAGTGAAACAGACCCAGATAGGTCAAATCAGAGGCAGAAGCAGAACTTGGAAGCCATCAAGGGGCGCCTCCGGATTCAGGACTCTTCCTGTCTCTTTGCCTCTCATTAAACGGCCTGGAGGTGGGCGAGGGCCTGAGCTGAGGGAAGAAAGCGCCTGCAGGGGCCCCGTTTGCTTCCCGGCCGTGGATGCCCCTAAGCCCTCCAGCCAGACAAGGACCCAGACGCCGAACCCCGGACCCCGAGCCCCCGCCCGCGCTCACTTTGGGCTTGTCGAAAGCTGGTGTCTGGGCCATGGTGCCAAGCGTGCACCCCGGCGCTGCTCCCTCCGCCGAAGATCGGTGGTCCCGCTGGGTCGATGGCCGGTCTGCTTTCCCGGGGGCCTGCAGTGATCGCGGCCCGCCAAGCTCTTCTTAATAGGGCCCGGCTCCACCCCCCCCCCCCCGCCTGCCCCGGGCCCCGCCCCCGCCCCCGCCCCCGCCCCCGCCCCCTGGCCGGCGCCCCGCTCCGGCCAACAGACCCGCGCGGCGCATTTCCTGGAACTCCTGCAGGGCGGTGGGGACTTACCTCGGGGCCGCGGCCCGCCCCCAATCGCTAGCCCGGGACGCCGGGTTGGAGGCACCTGTGGGCTCAGGCTGCAGCCGCCTGGCCGGGCTCTGCCTCCTGCCCGGTCCCTCCGGCACGGTCACGCTACTGCCTGGGCGCCTGCAGGGTGCCAGGCCCGAGCTGGAAGCTGGGAACCGGTGCGCTTCACAAACCTCGTGGGGCTCGCACTCTACCGGGCGAGACACACGCTCATCGCAGAATCACACAACGTAAATGTATAATCAGGAAGCTTTAATGGGGGCCAGCTGTGGCCTGCAGGTGGGCGAAGGCTTCTCTGAGGACACGGAGTTTACCAGGTGAAGGGGGTCGGGGTGGGTGCAGGTGGAGTAGAAGAGGGAAGCCGAGGTGGAGAGGGCATTCTGTGTGAGAGATCCCAGGGAGCTGGGGAATGAAAAGAGAGGAGGGGGCACACGGCAAATCCCCTCCTAGGCATTTACCCTTGAAAAACCGGCCCACAGTGCAGCCGGAGAAAGCCTGCAAG
This sequence comes from Monodon monoceros, assembly GCF_005190385.1. Taxonomy (NCBI): domain Eukaryota; kingdom Metazoa; phylum Chordata; class Mammalia; order Artiodactyla; family Monodontidae; genus Monodon; species Monodon monoceros. The sequence goes on along the minus strand of NW_021703769.1, from coordinate 15,469,314 downwards.
AATGTTCCCACCAGCGCTGTTCCTAATAGCAAGAACATTGGAAACACCCAGATGCCCATCCACAGGCGGGTGGGCAAATAAACTGGAATATTCACACCATGGAATATTATACTGCAGTAAAACTGAATGAACTTCAGCAGACAACAACACATCTATCTCACAAACAATGTTGAATAAAAGAATAAGTTGCAGAAAACTACATACTCTATGGTGCAACTTTTAGAATGTATAATAAAAATGAAATCAAAAATATGCATGTTTAGACAAACATGCATCCGTAGAAAAAAATTTTAAGCAAAGGAAAGGTAAACACAAATTTGAGAAGAATGGTTATCTCAGGGGAATGGGGGGGGAGGAGGGGGCGGGAGCTGCATACAGGTACATTCATGTTATTGGTGGTGTTCCAGTACTTGGGTGGGATGGTGCTGCTATTTCATTTCATTATAGAATAAATACATTAATAATAAATAAGGGGGAAAGAGGGAGTGGGAGAGTGGAGGGCAAGGGGCCAGAGAGTCAGGCAAGAACCAGATCACATGGGGCCTGTGGGATGCGGTGAGGATTTGGTCTTTCCCCTGAGAGCACTGGAAAATCAATGGAGGGTTGTAGGTGGAGGCAAGATGAGGTTAAACTTTTGTTTGGGAAAAACATTCTCCAGCAGCTACTCCAAGTGTGGTCCTGAAATCATCAACCACAGACTCTCAGACCCCATCCCAGCCCTTTTGAACCGGAGTCTGTACTTGAACACCATCCCCCATGTGGTTCGTGTGCAGCTGGAGATGAAGCCTGGGCTTGCTGCTCTGAGGGGAAGGCATTGCAGAGGGGCCAGAGGATGCGTGGGAGAGCAGGAAGGAGGCAACTGCAGGGTCTGGGTGGAGATGCCCGTGACAGTGGGGGAGATGGGGAAAATCAGATGCAAGCTACATTTAGGGTGTAAAATCATCTGGGCTTGTGTCGGGTTGTGTGAGAGTAAGGGTGAGAGCGGGTCAAAAATGACCCTTCGGATACATTGTTGAAGCCAGAGGAGTTTTCTGCAAGATCCTTTCCTGGCTCCCCATGTCACTCAGGGTACATGATAATGGCTCCTGTTTACTGGGACATACTTGGAGCCAGGTTCTCAGGGAAGCACTTCATCCCATTTAATCTCTACAGCATCCTGTGAAGTAGGAATGGGTCCCACTTGACAGATGAGAACTCTGAGGCTCAGAGAAAGGACAGCCTGCTTGGCACATGTGTTATACATGGCAGAGCTGGGATTTGAATTAGAATCTGACTCCAGAACCTTCACTCTCCTCCTTATTACTGTCTCCCCAGCCCCTGTCATGACATTCCAGTCCCTCTCCAACATCACTTCCCAGCACATTCCCCAAACACTAGTCAACCTGGATGACTTGCTGGTTGGTGAAAAGTGACATGGTTCTTTGCTAGTCCTCCCATTGCCCGATGGAGTCTAATTTTCCTCCTTTTGTACCTGGGCTGGACTGAGTGACTTGTTTGATAGAATGTGGTGGAGGTGACATTCCTGGACTTTGAGCCTAGGTCATAAGAAGTCTTGCAGCTGCCACTGGGACCTCTTGAACATTCTTTCTGGGAACCCAGAGTCACTGTGTAGGAAATCCAAGTATGTTGAGATCATCACACTAAGAGAACCCATGTATAGTCATTTCAGTCCACCAGCCTTTCCAGCATCTCCACCAAGAAACCAAACGCACTAGTGGAGCCACGTTGGACCCTCCAGACCAGAAGAGCTGCCAGCTGAATATGTGGAACAGAAGAATTACCCAGCTGAACCCAGCCCAAAGTCCTGACCTACACAATTGCATATATAATAACTGGCTGTTACTTGGAGCCACTAAGTCTTGGGGTGGATTGTTAGGCAGCCGTAGATAACAACTGCTGGCTCCAACACACCCCAGCTCCTCCAGTCTCTGCCCCTTAGTTTACTCCATCCTGACACCTGGAAAAGCCTTCGCCCAGATCCTGGACTATCGAGATTATGCTTTCCAAGCAAGTTAAATACAAAGGAAAAAAATCAGGCTGTGTGCTGCACATCTTCTGTTTGACCCTCCAGATGCACTTTCTGTCCTTCTTGCTACTGCTGTGCCAGGCAGCCTGACCACTATGGAAACACCAATAGGCTCGCTTGCTCTCTGGCTTCTGGTGGGGTTTGGTTGATAGGGGGCACCAGCAGGAGATCGGAAGGTGGGAGGAGGGAGAAGTCAGGATGTTTATTCCTTCTCTCCCTCCACAGTCACTGGGTCAACTGTGTCTCTCTACCAAGGTCAAGGCTCCCAACAGGTGGCCCTCTCCACACCATTCCCTCTCCAGGTTCCCTCCTGCCCCTCGGGCTGCTGCACTAGTCTTCATTGCTTTCCCTAAACTCTGCTCTCTGGGTTAGGGTCCCCCCAAAAGCACAGCTTGAGATAAAGATTTGAGCACAAGTAGTTTATTTGGGAAGAGATCCCAGGAAACATGGGAAGGGGAGGGCAGAAGTGAGACAGGACGTGAGAGAAGCTAATACATCCAGACAGCTTACCAGACAGGACAACTGGAGCTCAGTCCCTCAGGGGAACTCGGAGATGAACGAAGAATGTGTCCCAGAGCTAATCCAACTGAGGAGCGAGGAGGCTGCCAGGTTTGTCCACCCACTGTCGACTGTCATTGTTGGAGGGCTGCTCCAGGATGTTACGGTCCTGGAGTTTTTAGGTTGCTCAACACAGTGGCTAAGCTTACTTGCACAGTTAGAAAACACCTGCAGGAGAGAGAGAGAGAGAGAGAGAGAGAGGGAGAGGGAGGGAGGGAGGGAGGGAGGGAGAGAGAGAGAGAGAGAGAGAGAGAGAGAGAGAGAGAGAGAGAGATGCTGACTCAGGTATTAGTAGGAAGCAGCTGTTGCCACGTAGAGGTCATTGCTGAGGACATATGGGCAGTGCACTGACAGCTACACCTACCTACTTCTTTGTAAATAAATAATTTGTAAATTATACAAATTTAGTATTTTTTCAGCTTTACCAAGGTATAATTGACAAAATAGTAAGATTAAAGTGTACGATGGGATGATTTGATATACGTATCCATTTTGAAAGGATTTTTCCCCATTAAGTTAATGCATGCATCCATCACCTCACATATTTACCTCTTTTGCATGTGAGAACATTTAAGTTCTATTAGCAAGCGTCAATTATACAATAATGTTATCAACTATAGCCACCATATTATACATTAGATCCTCAGACTTTATTCATTTTATAACTGAATGTAAATAATCCCTTTATTAAACTCTCCTCAATTACTCAGTTTGAATGTGTCGCCTGGTTCCTGCTGGGACCCTCAGTGATACAGGCTGGCCTTGAATTTCTCCACGTCAGTACACAGTGGGCCAATGTCTACAGAGTTGGAGGAGGGATGGAGAGAGATACCCTCCCCCAGATTCGTTATCCACAAAGTACATCATTCCTGGGTGAAGAGAAGCGAGATCTATTTTCAAACACGCAGGAATTGTAACTCTCACATACCCTTCCTGAAAAATCTAGTTTAAGATCTAGTTCCAGTCAACAACAACAACAACCAACAAAAAACAAACAAAAAGAACCCCACAGAACTAATGAATAAGAATATCCCAATCTGAAACAATCCTGGCCAGGAGTATTATCTCCAGTTAAAGAATTAAGTTGTGACAATAACATTGGTAAGTTAGTATTACAGCACTAAATGTAATTGTTAAAGTTGTGAAGGGGAAAAGTTACATAATGAAAAAAATCTGACTTTCAAGGCAGATGTATTAGGGTAACGGTAGTTACTGTAACACACAGACTGTTACAAATACCTGGCAAATATGCTAGAAGTAGAGTTCTTGTTCATGTAACAATTCTGGGTGGGCAGAAACTCTCCACTCAGTCCTTCTGAATCTAAAACACGTGGGTCTCGAGGTTACCCTGGGGGTCATCTTTATTCCAGCCATTCAGAGGGGGAAGAGAGTATTAAGCAGTGTTGGGGCTTTTGAGGGGCCAGGCTCAGAAGTAGCACACAACTCTTCAGTCCACGTTCAATCACCACAACTGGGTCATGTGGCCACACTGAATTGCAGGGGAGACTGGGAAATGTAGTAGTCCAGGCTGGGAAGGAGCGGAGAGCCCGGATGTGGATGAGCATCTAGCAGTCTCTGCTGGAGTGGGAATGCATCTTCCTGAAGGTAGAGCCCTTTTGCTCCCCTTCCCATAAGACCTGTCATCTTCCATGTGTCAGAGTCATGGGACCTCGTCTAACCTCACCAGCCAGGTAGATAGTCTTCAAAGGCAGGACACGTTCAACTTCTCCTACATCTCCAGCCCTGACCCAGGGCCTGCTGGAGAGTAGGAGCTCGTTATATGTTGGTGGAATGATGGAAGGTGAGTAGACAATTCAGATCATTGTTCACAAGCTCCTGAGATATATGGGAAGCCCTCGCCTGAGCGTGACCTTGTGTCCAGTCCTATGAAGGGCTCAGGCTGCCTTGGGTTAAGGGAGGGCAAGTCAAAGCATAAGGGAAAGGATTTCAAGACATAGGCAAATTAATCCCTCTTAACCCCACACACTCATACAAAATACGTATCACAATAATAGCTCCTATTTATTGAGTATCTATTAGGTGCTGGTTATCGCAAGAAGGTATGTGCGTGATCTCATCAAATTCTCGCAGCGGCCCCGTGAGGTAAGCGATTAGCTCCGTTCACTGGTGCAGAAACCGAGGCTCAAAGTGGTGAGACGTGAAGCTGGAGTTTGAGTGTAGATACGCTAGACCTCAACCTGTGCTCTTGACCTCTGTCAGCATCTGAAGAAAACAGGATAGGTTGGGCGGCAACCAGGTCTGGAAGAGCCCTGGGCGGGCAGGCAGGAGCCCTGGGTTTGCATCCCAGCTCCGTATCTGGCTCTGTGTGACTGACAGTGGGTTACCTCATTTGTTCAGCACATAGTTCCCCAGCTGGCTCTGTGCCAGTCACAGGATATGGAGAGGAAAGTCCCATTCCCAAGTTGCAGTGCAGCAGGGGGGCCAGTGCCACTGGTTTGATACAATATGACAAGAGGGTCATTAAGCATTTCTTCCTCTTTGGCTCTGTTGTCTTCCTCTGAGAAACTCTGAGCAAGGGGTTGGGACGTCAAGGGTTGCAAACTCAAAGGCTGACAGAGCCAGCATGGAATGCAGACTGGCGTCTTGGCTCCACTGCTTCCAGCTTTGTGACCTGTGACCTAGGCAAGTCTTCTCTGAGCCTCAAATTCCTCATCTGTTGAGTGGGGACACACATTTACATACCAAGCTCATAGGGTAGTGCGTATATATATAACATACCTAGCTCATAGGGTAACCCATATACATATCTAGCATATAGGATAACGTGTGTGTGTGTGTGCGTGTGTGCGTATATATATATAAAACTAGCTCATAGGATTATATATATATGATTTATATACAATATAGGATTATGTGTATCTATAAAATATTATATATGTAATATATATACCTTACATATTATATAATATATGCCTTATAGATATTTTATATTATATATATACCTTATAGATATTATAGAAATTTAATATATATATATATATATTAGCAATAGAAGTGGGGATTGCTCAATGAGGGAGCAGATGCTCCAACTAAATCCTGCCTTGCTGAATGAATTCAGTGTTGTCAGATCCTCCAATTATTCAAGAAAAGCCAAATATTGCCATTTTAATGTTCAAAATGTGTTCAAATAGCTCCTGATTTTAAAAACTTTGTATGAGCTAAAGAAAACATCCGTGGGCCAGATTTTGCCCCTGGCCCTGTGGACTCCATAACAGCTAAGGTCTCTGCTGATTCTCATCTTCTAGGATCTCTGAATAGGAAAGAGGACAAGGGAGGGGTTGCCCCCAACTTAAGTTTATAGGATCAGAATCAGATGCACACAACAGAAAGTCCTAAAATAATAGTAGCCAAAACAAGAAAGAAGTCTATTTCTCTGTCCTGTGAAAGAAGTCCAAAGGTTGGCAGTGCAGGCTGGTATGGCAACTCCATGAATATGGTTCCTTCCATCTCTCTTTCTGCCATCCCTAGCAAGTGGCCCCTTTCCTCATTGTGCAGTATGGCTGCTGGAGCACTGGCCATCACATCTGCAGCCCAGAGAGCAGAGTGGAGGAAGACCATTTCTCTTATAAAGATACTTCCTGACTTGCTCACAACACTACAATTTATATAGTCACATGGCCACACCTAATTGCAAAAGAGACTGGAAAATGCCTTGGAGCTAGGGGGCAAGGTAGCTATCTAAAAAGGGAGATTCTGTTACTAAAGAAAAAGAAGGTAGTAGATATTAGAAGGCAAATAGCCTAGTGTGTGAGGAGGGCATGTGGCTAGCTGGAGGGGGTGTTACCAGGCAGCTAGCCTCTGCCGCCCACTTCACCTTTCTGCCTCATGTCTTTGAGTCTCTTTCCGACCAAAAGAAAATTAGAGAACAAGACAAAAAGAGGCCAGCTGGATAGAATAATGACAGCAGCAACTTACCAAGGACCTGCTAGATTCCCGGCCCTGTGCTGAGCCTTGCTGCACATTCTCTCAGATCATCATGGTCCAGCCTCTCCCGAGAGGGAGCCTCCTGCTCCGGTGAGGAAGGGTCATGCCCTGCCTGTGCCAGCTGGGGTAAAAGAAATCCAGTTGTCCCACAGATGGTTACCCACCAGCCTTTATGGTTTTAATTCTGCTCTGTACTCGGCCTTTGGAGATTCCTGGTCCCTCCGACCCCTGAGACTTTCTGAAGATCTTAAATTGTCTTGTGTCCTGATGGCTCCCCCTAAATTGTCAGCTTTCAACCTCTCGGGTTTCTTAAGTCAGTCCCCACTCACCATCTGCTTTCCAGCTTCCAGAATGTGGTTGACTCCTCTTATCGCTGTCATCTTCTCACACGGTCTCTTTGTTCCAGCGGACAGGTGTGCTTTTTTTTTTTAATGCCTTTATGTCCTCATACTGGAACTCCAGAGAACAGTGAAGGTAAATCTATCTGTTCAGTCTGCCACGTTTAACTGGCAGCCTCCAGCCTGCATCCTTCACTCGGGCAGCCCTCAGCAGTAGAAGGATTGTATAGCATTCCCATGCCAGCCCCCCTTCTTCCTCACCAGCTCCAGGAGCCCGCGGGACCCTCAGCGCATGGGGCTCTCTTTCTCCCCCTCTGAGTCGGGGTACGCTTATCTCCTGCCTCTACGGCCCCAGACCTGCTTCTCAAGGACAGGGGTCTTGCCTCTTTCTTCTTTGCACTTAGACAGGACTGGGCAAGCCCGTGGCAGGAGGCTATGAGTCTCTGGTGTGGCTCATTCCTGAGAAGTCGGGGTGGGCTTTAATGAGTTAAAATTCAAAGCTGGGGGTATGAGCCAGTCATTTCTAAATTGGAACATCAGAGTAAATCTCCTCCCAAGGGTATCCCCACTGTGTTTACAATGGAGTCCAAAGTCAGCACTCAAGGGGAAAACCTGATAGAGTGCCCTCGTTCTTTAAACCCCTTAGGAAGGTGCTGAGGTGGAGACAGACACGCTGCTGCTGGGTGAATCTGACACAGCCGGCACCTCCTCCAGGGTTTCCTCCCCATGTCTTGCTTAAGTGCCCACAGGAGATCCTTGTTTGGGTTCAGAAACCATGTTGTATGAACAATACGCATCCCCAGTCCCCAGAATCCCCCTCGGTGGGTCCTGATGCTCACAATACTCATAAGAGAAGAGGCACATGGCCCCCAAGAACTAGGGTGAGCATCCATCCCAGCTGGATGGGCCTGATGAGTTTTCTAGGATGCAGGAGTTCCAGTGCTGAATCCAGGACAGTACCAGGGCAACCTGGATGGCTGGGTTACCATCAAGAACACCTGTGGCAGCAGGTTTGCTCCTTGTATGCCCTCCTGGGTGTGTACTTGTTGCACATGAGGCTTAAAATGGTTGTTTTCTGTTTCCCACCCACCCCACCCCCACCTTGCCTAGCAAGGCAGATGGTGGAGTGGTTCAGAGAGGTCTAGAACTGGGATGCCTGGGTCCAAACGCCAGCCCCAACACCAGCTGTGAAGCAAGTCACTTCACCTCTCTCTGCCTCGGTTTCCTCATCTATAAAATAGGAAGAAGAATCTTAAGTTCTACCCCATAGGGTTATTGCAAGGATTAAGTGGGTTAATGGATGTAAAGCACTTAGAATGTATAAGTGCCCCAATTCCTTATCTAAAACACCGATGTCTCAGGGCCCTCATGCATTTTGGGATTTGGGGAGTTTGGGGGTTTTAGAAAGCACATGCCATATGTTATAGTAAGACACTAGTGGTGGGGGGGATGAAATTAGGAGTTTGGGATTAATATATACACACTACTATATATAAAATAGATAACCAACAAGGACCTACTATATAGCACAGGGATCTCTACTCAGTATTCTGTAATAACCTATATGGGAAAAGAATCTGAAAAAGAATGGACATATGTATATGTATAACTGAACAATTTTGCTGTATAACCTGAAACTAACACAACATTGTAAATCAACTATACCCCAATATAAAATAAAAAACTTAAAAAAAAGATATTAGTTGAGGGTCTGGGTTAGCATGCCATAATTAAACACATTAATATTTCTGCAGAGAATAATGTATGCATATTCATACAACCGATCAGGTTGGGTTTTTGCCACCAAATGAGTTTGGGTGCTAAACTTAAATTATTTTGCTCAGACTTTCTGTCTCCCACCAGAAAGTTGAGTAAGGTATTGTAGGCCTCTGTAAGGGTTTGTGTTGTTAGCGTTTAACGCACATCCGGTGTAACTGCTATGTAATCACTTCTTGAGAGCAACTCAGAGCTTTTGTGCCCAAGGCTCTTTTGGGTTCATGGAGTTTTCAAGCAAAGCCTTTCTGCATCAACAGGTCTGAACACACTTCACAGACAGAGGGGACTCTCTTTTCTTCTTTCTCTACCCAGGCCCTCAACTTAGTGATTTCTCTCTGTTCCTTTCAATATGGCGGCAGTGGAGGGGGAGTGTTGGATGCAAATTCAAGTCTCCAAGAGCCTTTCCCAGTCTGAGCTGGGGAAGACAGCTGGCGCTCAGTGGAGGAGGGGAGGGTAAGCCTTGGAGAAGGTATGAGCAAACGATGCTTCTGGCAAAGCTGCCGTGGGATCCAGGCGGGAGTCTGGTCTGGGTAGGTGAGATCATGGAGCCCAAGAAGGATCTGTGGCTTCTCAGCCGCCCCTGGGCATCCACAATAATCTCCATGGCAGATGCTGTCTCCCTTGCAGGAAAGCGTGGGAAGGGATGCCAGGAAGTTTCCTCAGGTGAGGTGCGTTTTCTCCAAGCCCTCCAGAAAACGTATGTTTGACAGGTGCTCAAGGTATTAGGGAATTAGAGTGACTAATTTTGCCATATTTAGAGTGACTGAGGGGGAGGCGAAGCCCCAGCCCAGCCCAGCCACTAAGAGAGGGCTCACCGGCCATGGCCGCTGAGCCTGCGCGTCCGGAGCCTGTGCTCCGCAACGGGAGAGGCCACAACAGTGAGAGGTCCGCGTACCGCCAAAAAAAAAAAAAAAAAAGAGAGAGGGCTCACCGGGATGGCTCTGTCCACACCTCACAGGGTTCCCTCCCAGCCCTCACCACCTGGACATTCCTGGCACAGCTACCTCAACATGGGATGTTAATTTGCAGATTCATTTCTTTCGGGATTTGACTGTCTGGGAGGGAGAATTCGTTCCTGCTTCTTGTCAGTGGAGCTTAGGCAATCAAGAACACGGGCCCTTTCCCTAGAGGGAGAGGGACGGGGACGATTAGAGTCAGGTTTCTGAACCAGACCTGCAGGCCCAGCTCCTCACTGCCTGTCGGGCATTTCTAAGCCTTATGCCAACTGGAGTCACAGGGGAGTCAGGGTTTCCCTTCCTCTTTTCACCCCCTCCACCATCTGGGGCGCCCCCTCTCCATCTTGCCCACCTAACTCCCCCTCCACCCCAAAAGGGCCTTAGACTTGGAACAGCTCCCTCTTTTGTCACTTCCTAAGAAAGATCCCAAGGAAGAAGACTGGAGTAGGAATTAGGAGACTTCAGTCCAAGTTTCAGCTCTATCTCCAACATACTGTGACCTGAAGCTGGCCCCTTGTCCCCTCTGTGCCTCAATTTCCCCATATGTTTGAGGGAGAGATTGAATTTGAGCAGAAGCTGCAAAATCAAATAGGTCTAGAAGCCAGGCAGACTGAGAGCAGGGATCAGGTGAGCTAGAAAATGCCAGCTAGGCTGAAGGGCACAACAGCTACAAAAGTCCAGCTCATCATTGTCACGTAGAAAAGTAAGCCCTGTGTTGCCAGATTTCGGATTTTTCAAGAGAAGATGTATTAGTCAGGAAAGGCTGCTGTAACAAAAAATCCCAAAGCACATGGCCTTAATATTGTAAAGATGTGTTTCCTATTCCCACCATAGTCCAATGTGGAGGCTCCACACAACCATGGATGAGCCCCGTTCCTTTCATCTTTGGCTCTGCCATCTCCTAAGGCCTAGGAGTCTCCCCTGGATCTTTTGCACCTGCCCCACAGACCCAGAAAAGAGTGTGGAGGATTGGGAGGGAGGTTTTAGGAACTGGGCACAAAGTGCTACATATTACTTCTGCCCACATTCCACTGGCTAGAATGTAATCACATGATCATCGTAACCGCAAGGGAGGCTGGGAAACAGAGTCTTGCTCTGTGCAGGGAAGAACACAGTATGGGTTTGGAGAAAGGTAGACTTTTGGCGAAAGTCTCTGCCACAAGGTGAAAATCTAGATTTTATGTGAAACCTAATTTTTAAATATTGACAAGTAATTTAAAAAATTTTAAAGCTATTATGTGGATTAAACAAAGCCTTCTTATGAACTGTATAGCCCACATGCTACGTCTGTGACCACTAGGTTAGAGGGTCTCATCTTGCCCCAATGAGCTATGATTCTACAGGGATGGGCCATTGATTGGTGAGATGGCTGTTTTCATTTACTCACTCACACGTTCACACAGTCATTCAACAAACGTCTGTTGAAATCCTACTCCATGCCAGACCTTGTGATAGGCAGTGAGGATACAAGAACAACAACAACGAAAAAAACCCCATTCCTTCCCTTGAGGAGCTCACAGTTGTTTTTACCCCTGGGTAGAAAATAGTGTTCAATTTTTAAAATGTAATTTTAGACTCATTTGCCATAGTACTACACTTTAACAGAGGAGCATTCCTTAACAGGAAAAAATGACTTCCTGGGGGGAATTCTAGGTTAAGGACTAAGAGGGAGAGCAGTAAGCAGAGCCAGGAGCCCTGATTGGAATATCCCCTCCAAGCTTTACCATATGGGTGGGCTCAAGTAAGTGGTTTGTCCTGACTGAGCCTCAGTCTCCACCTCCGTGAAATGGGGATGGCAGTACCTATTTTTCAGGGCATCGGGGAAACAAGAGAAGCAGGTAGCAAAGCTGAGCTTGGTGCCTGGCACACAGCAGATACATTACCCCTTGTTCCCCAGTGGCCACTGTGGTGAGCCAGGGGTGACTGCTTTGGGACAGTCAGTTGTCCCAGCATCTCCCTTAATTCCCAGCCAGCGTTTACTGGGTGTGACCCTGGGCCAGGCCCTGTGCTGGGTGCTGGGGACACTTGGTGAGAAAGGAATGGCCCACCGAGAGGAATTCATAATCCAGAGGCAGCCACCTTCTGACCTCTGTGCGTGTGAGGCTCACCCATGACAGAGGTGTACCCTTCATCCCCTCAAATCAAGAGGCAGCTGGGAGGGCAGAATACACGCTCAGTCCGGAGTTACTTTACCATAACAAGCAGGTTGGTCATCTTGGTTGACATCAGCCAAGAAGAAGCATAAGCAGAAGCTCTGGAAGGACCCTCAAGGGACTGGGGTGGGGATGGGGGCTTGAGACAGGCTCAGGCTGGAGAGAGAAGGAAAGGGTTCTGCTTAGACCCTGGTTCACAAAGAGAGCCCTGCACAGACTTTGAAAACAAACCTATGCTTACCAAAGGGGAAACATGGAGGGAGGGATAAATCAGGAGTTAGAGATTAACATATACACACTACTATATATAAAATAGATAATCAACAAGGACCTACTGTATAGCACAGGGAACTCTACTCAATATTCTCTAATAATCTATATGAAAAAAGAATCTGAAAAAGAATGGATATATGTATAACTGAATCACTTAGCTGTACCCCTGAAACTAACACAACACTGTAAATCAACTATACTCCAATATAAAATAAAAATTAAATTCAAACAAGCCAAAACCAAAGAGAGCCCTGCAACTTGGTGCTGTCTCCAGGGCCAGAAAACTTCCTCTAATCTAACGCTGTCTAAGGTCCTCCAGCCAGCCCTGTGGGGGGGAGGGGAGGTCATAAGGCTCATTTTAGAAATGAGGATGATTCCAACTTGCCCAAAGCTACAGGGCTGCTAAGAAGTGGCCGGGAGATTCAAACCCAGGTTCACACTCTTTTCTATGCTTCACAACTGTGGTGCTGGGGAGAGAGATTTCTGCTCTAGGACTCAGATGACCTCCTCTGGGGGTTCCTGATCAGCCACCCAGGATGGAGGAAGGGAAGCCGGCCAGCTCGGGCTCTGAAGGGGTCTGGCAGGAAACACAGTTCTATGTCCAAGGCCTGCAGGCTGTCTGGGAAGCTGGAGTTCCTCCCTCCCTCTCTCCCGTCCTTCCTTCCTTCCTGGTTGACTCCCAGCTCTGACAGTTACTGTCTGGGTGAACTCGGCAGGTCACTTCAGCCTTTGGAGTCTATGGTTGTACTATGTACCTGGCTCTGCTCCAAGTATACGGTGGGGACAGGGTGAGCTAGACAGACAGACAGACGTGGCCTCCAGCCTCATGGGGCAGCTAACCTATTTTGGAGGCCTCCTGGATGAAGTGATGATTGAACAGAGATTGACAAGATGAGAAGCTGTAACCCACATGCAACAGCGGTAGGCGGAGCAGAGGCTCCATTCTGGGAAGAGGCAGAAATGGATTTACCAGGCTTACCATGAAGCTACAAAGCTTAAGCTCCAGAGCCCCTCAGTTGCCAGACACCTTCCAGTGACCTGGGAGGGGCCCAAGCAAGGCACACTCAGGATCACAAGGTGTAGAGTTTGCCAAAGTAAGCTAATTTAACTGCAGCTGAATAAGAATGCTGCCTCTTTTCTCTTTGACTTCCCCCTCGGTCATACTTCCCCGCATTTGGGGTATTGCTGGCACGGCGGTGGCATTTTTGAGGAGCTAGCAGCTAAGGGGAAGCTGTCACGGAATACCGCATTGATGAAAATAACAAAACTCAAAATACATCATTGCTAAGAGGACATTGGCAACAAACTGATTAATAGGTGGCACCTTATTCAAAGGATTTTTAAGATTAATGATCAAGGAAACAAGAAAAGTCCTGAAATCTTACACCTCCTCTATGAAAGAAACTTGATAGATGTTTTTCTAAATTTGACAACAATCCTAAAATTTTATGACCTCACCCATAATGAGTTGTGAAGTTGAAAGAAACTTTTCTAAACTATCAACAATTAAAACAAACAACCAAACAAACAAAAACAACCAATCAAACAAAAAAACCTTTTGGTCAACTGTGCTAGAGAAAAGGCTAAATTATCTTCTTATTTTCTCTAAAGAAAATGACATTGGGACTTCCCTGGCTGCACAGTGGTTAAGAATCCACCTGCCAAGGCAGGGGACACGGGTTCGAGCCCCGGTCCGGGAAGATCCCACATGCCATGTAGCAACTAAGCCCGTGTGCCACAACTACTGAGCCTGCGCTCTGGAGCCCGCGAGCCACAAGTACTGAAGCCTGCGCACCTAGAGCCTGTGTTCTGCAACAGGAGAAGCCACTGCAATGAGAAGCCAGCACACTGCAACAGAGAGTAGCCCCCGATCGCCACAACTAGAGAAAGCCCGCGTGCAGCAATGAAGACCCAAACACAGCCAAAAGTAAATAAGTAAAAATATTTTAAAAAGAAAAGAAAATGGCATTACAAAATCAATGTCATATGAAGAGGTTATCCTAAAAGTATACAGCCAAAAGGTAGGAGTAAAAATGTTATAGAGGTGTATCAGGTGATAAATGTAAATATTATGTTATTTTTCTAGATATTGTCTAGTGTTCATCAGCTTTTAAAAATTCATTGTGGTTTTTCATCGCAAATTTTGCCATATTTAGGTACACTTATGCTCATTATTTTTAATTAATTTCATTAAACAAATATTTACCAATTATCTACTTGTCTAGGCACTGTTGAGGTTTGGGAGATAACAGAGGTGAACAAATAAGACAAAACTCCTTGCCCTCATGGAGCGCATGTCTCAAATTTATTTTAAACAGATACCTGATATCACCTCAATCAGTTGAAAAACCAATATCACTTGAAAAAGATGACGATTTATTTATTATTTTTAAAATTTTATCTTATTGACATATGGCTGATTTACAATGCTGTGTTAATTTCTGCTGTACAGCAAAGTGATTCAGTTATATGTATATGTACATTCTTTTTCATATTCTTTTCCATTATGGTTTATCATAGGATATTGAATATAGTTAGTTCCCTGTGCTATATAGTTGGACCTTGTTTATCCACTCTATGTATAATAAATTGCATCTGCTAATCCCAAACTCCCATTCCATCCCTCCCCCACCCCCTCTCACCCTTGGCAACCACAAATCTATTGTGGTCTTTATGTGTGTCTCTATTGTGCGTCTCTATGTCTGTGAGTCTGTTTCTGTTGAAAAAGATTTAAAAAATGAAAACAGTAAAAGCAAAACAACGCTGGCCTCACACACACACACAAAATTCGTTGTGGTTTTGTTTCTGGTTCTAAATAGTCACATTCTTGTCTGATTTTTTGTTCTCTTTTCCTTAAAGGAGGTCTCCCAGCTTTATAAGTTTCAGGTCCACAAAACCTGGATGCACTTCTTTGGAGTGGATATGGCATGTGCTAAGGCCCAGAGGTAGTGGGGTGGGAGCTTGGCTGTGATCAAGGAATAGAATCACACAGAGGACAGACAGAGGAGGAGCGAAGGGTATTGCCCATAATCCTGAAATGGCCTCTAGTCACTGGCTGTGGCCAAAGAGGGGATGGAACCTTCAGAGCCTTATCCAGAGAGACCAAGGCCAAGGACAGGACCTCATAAGTCATTTCCTCCACCTCCCACCAGTGCAGGAATCCTCTCCCTGACATCTGCCCACCGAGCCTTAGCCCTGCACACTTCCTGGCTTGGGGAGCTCACTTCCTCCCCCAAATCTGACACTATCATAGGTCAAAACTCTGGTGGTGGCTTCTTCCTTCAGGCTGACCACTGTCTGTGGTTCCTTCTTGGGTCATCTTCTTCCCTAGGGTCCCCAGAAATAATTGGTTGCTTCTTCCCATCTCATTATAGTTCTGCAGACACATGAGGCCAGTGCTCATGTTCGTCTCTGCCCAGGATTATCTGGCTTCCTTCAAAGATTCCTCTTATGACTTGCCTTCCAAAGCCTTCCTCATCCATTATGATTTCTATCCACACATACATATGCGATGACAACGATGATGATAGCTGACACACCTCTAGTGCTTACTGCGTACTAGGCTCTGGGCTGGGTGCTGTTCATGCTTAATCTATATGGCAATCCTGGGAAACAGATACAGCTATGAAGCCCATTTTACAGATGAGGAAACTGAGGCTCAAAGAAATTAAATAACCTTTCTAGGTTACACAACAGATAGGTGGCGTAATCGGACTCTCTGACTTTAGAGCTCATGCTTTTAATCACCACATGAAGTGGCTGGAAGTAGGGAATTCCAATCTGTGTATATGAGAATAATATTGTTTTTTGTCTATAATCAATGTAGGTCGTTTCATCAGGAAGCTATGCCAGTTATAACTGAATATGTGTCTAGTATCTAAACTTTAAAAGGCACAATTCAAAACTTGACAGAATTGAAGGCAGAAATAGAATCTACAATAACAGTTGAAGATTAAAAAAAAATTTTTTAATTGTAATGGTAAAATACACATAACATAAAATTTACCATATTAATCATTTTAAGTGTATAATTTTGCCGTGTTATATATATTTATATTTTGTCCAACTGATCGCCAAAGCTTTTTCATCTTGTAGAACAGAAACACTACCCATCAAACAACTCCCCATTCCCCCTCCCCTACAGATGCTGGCCACCACCCTTCTACTTTCTCTCTTTTTCTTTTATACATATATATATATATATATATATATATATATATATACATACATATATATGCTTGCATATATTTTATTTTATTGAAGTATAGTTGATTTACAATGTTGTGTTAATTTCTGCTGTACAGCAAAATGATTCAGTTATACTTATATATACATTATTTTTCATATTCTTTTCCATTATGGTTTATCAAAGGATATTGTATATAGTCCCCTGTGATACACAGTAGGACCTTGTCACTTATCCATCTTATATGTAATAGTTTGCATCTGCTAATCCCACCCTTCTGCTTTCTATCTCTATGAATCTGACTACTCTAGGGACCTCATATAAGTAGAATCATATAGTTCTCGTCTTTTTGTGACTGGCTTGTTTCACTTAGCATGATGTCGTCAAGATTCAGCCATGTTGTAGCATGTGTCAGAATTTCCTTTCTTTCTTTAAAATTTATTTATTTTTGTCTGCGTTGGGTCTTCGTTGCTGCGTGCAGGCTTTCTCTAGTTGCGGTGAGCGGGGGCTACCCTTTGTTGCGGTGCGCAGGCTTCTCATCGCAGTGGCTTCTCTTGTTGCAGAGCACGGGCTCTAGGGTGGGAAGGCTTCAATAGTTTTGGCACACAGGCTTAGTTGCTCCACAACATGTGGGATCTTCCCGGACCAGGGATCAAACTCGTGTCCCCTGAATTGGCAGGCGGATTCTTAACCACTGTGCCACCACGGAAGTCCTCCTTTTTTTTTAAGGCTAAATAATATTCCATTGTATGTATATACACATTTTGTTTATTCATTCATGTATCAGTGGACATTTGGGCTGCTTCCACCTTTCGGCTATTGTGAATAATGTCGCTGAAAACATGTGTGTACAAATGTCAATAGTTGGAGATTTTAATAGCTGTTTCTCAGTCAATGATAAGTCAACTAGTAACACACCAAATCAGTAAAAACCCGATGATCTAAATAATACCAGCAACCACCTTGAGCTAACTGACATTTATAGTTCATTATACCCAACGACTTCTCTTCAAGTGCATGTGGCACCTTCACCAGGGCAGACTTATGCTCTGCCTCCAGCTAGTCTCTGTATATTTCAAAATACTGAAATCTTACAGTGTCTTCTCTGATCACAGTGGAATGGAATTATATATTAATAACACTATATCTAAATAAACACAGATATTTTGAAATGTATTTATACATTTATAAATAACTCAGGCATCCAAGAAGAAATCATGGAGAAAATTAGAAACTATTTCAAACTAAGTGAAAAATGAAAACAGTGTATCATCATTTGTGGGATGCATCTAAAGCAATGTCTAGGGGAATTTTTAACTTTCAATGCTTATATTAGGAAAGAAGAAAGGTCTTATACTCTGGCCTTTATGGAGAGTCTCTCAAATATCTTAGAATAAATCTCTCTTGTTTGAACCAGAGTGGTTTCTTTTGTTTCCAAGTAAGAGTCTCGGTTGATCAAGTAATTGGTACCAGGAGTAGGGTCTGCGATGATTAATGTTATGTGTCCACTTGGCTGGGTTCTGGTGCCCAGTCGTTTGTTCAAGTATAGATGTTTCTATGAAGGTGTTTTAAAGATGATTAACATTTACAACCAGTTGGCTTTAAGAAAAGGATGTTACCCTCCGTAAGGTAGATGGGCCTCCCCCAGTGAACTAAAGGCCTTAAGTGCAAGAACTGAGTTTTCCCAGAGAAGAAGGAATTCTGCTCCAAGACTGCAACATAGATCTCTCTCTCTCTCTCCCTCCGTCCCTCCTTCCCTCTCTCTCTCTCCATATATTATATAGATGTGCATGTGTGTGTGTGTGTGTACGTGTATGTGTGTCTTAGTGAGCCAGCTAAGACGTGTAATACTTACTGATCACTAAGTCCTATTAGCATGATATCCTCAATAAATTGGACCAGCATGGTACTTGTGAGATGGTCACGCAGAGCTGGAGGTCTGTCCTCATCTTCTGGCATCAAATGTGAGAAGCAGGAAGTTAAATGTCCAGTCACAGAGAGTGTGACACATGCCGTGCTGGGGGACCCACAGGGGTGGTGAGAGAACAGAGGGGCCCTGCGCCAGCCCAAATGCCCGAGAGTACTTCCCAGGGGAAGAGACGTTTCCACTGAGACCTGTCGGCTGAACCAGAGTTAGCCAGTTTGAAAGAGTTACAGGAAGAGATGGGAAGTGACATTCCAGGCAGAGGGGACAGTAAGTGCAAATGCCTGAACAGAGGGAAAGTCTGGGGCTTTCGGGGGACCATAAGAGGTTTAATGTGACTAGATGGTAGGATGCAAGCAGGAGTTGGCCTGGGTGGTGGTGAGGAGTGGGGATGGCTAGCAGGTGTCTGCTTCTCTCACTTGACGTTGTCATATGAACCTCGTCCTATGTCAGGAAGCATTCTTCTACTGCAGGACTTCTAAGGGCTGCATGGTATTAATCCCTTGTACGTTCTGTTGCATAGTAACCAGTCCCCCAGTGTTGACCATTTAGGTTCTTTCTAGTTTTCCCCTATTATAAACAATGCTGTGATGAACATCTTTGTCCATACATCTTAGTGCACATGTATTATTATCTCCATATAGTAAAGATGGAAGTTGTGGGAGCTGCCCAGGGCCCAGGCTTGAATGCTGCCTTGGAGAGGCCTGAGTCACATTTGTTTGCCAAGCCAGTTCTGGGGCCTTTTGGGCAGCCCTTTGTTGGGTGTCTGCTTAAGGGGCCATAAACAGGGAGATGCTGGGAGAAGGCTTCAGGGAGTGATAAAAAGCTCTGACCATAATCTCTGGCTGTCCAGGCTAGATAGAGACTAGGGAGGAGACCCAGATCCTGGGCCCTACATGCCCTGTAAGCTGAGTGTTTGTCCAGCCGGCTGGGCGCACCAGCTCCCGGCCCCTTCCAAGAAGAAAAAAAAGTACTTAAAGTGAAGGTCTGAAAAGTTGGGGTGCTATATGTGGGGCTCAAACCCTTCACTCCTCAGGGAGAAGATCAGGGTTTTGAGTTCCTTTCCACTTGTGGGACACCGTGCCAGGGATGGGGTTTATGGCGAGATTGTGTCTCAGCCTCGCCTACCTGCTTCCATGTGAGTTTTTTCTCATTCTCTTGATGCGTAGGGGTCACTCAGCTAGTTTTGGAGGTTTTTTTTCAGAGGAAACTCTTCCATATGTATCTGGAGATTCCGTGAGTCCGTGGGAGGAGGTGAGTTCAGCAGCCTCCTGTGTTGGCATCTTGAACGGGAACTACAACAAAAGTACTTCAGACTGAGCATGGACCTTCCAGATGAGCCTGGGTTCAAATCACAGCTCTACCACAAAAGAGCTGAGTGACTCTGGGCCACTTACTCAAAACCTCTGAACCTCATCTTCATCTGTAAAATGGGGAAAATAACCTACCAAGGGTGTTGTGAAAGTTAAATGAGATTACCAAGTACTTGGTCCATAGTCCATGCTCTTAATAAATGATGGTGTATATTTTCATTGTCATCTTGGGTTTCCATCCTTTTAAAAAATATATTATAACAGCTTTATTGAGATAAAATTCACATGCTATAAATTTACCCATTTAAATTATAAATTTATATAATTTATAAATTTAAATTATAAATTTATATAATTTATAAATTTAAATTATAGAATTCAATGGCTTTTACTATATTCATTATAAACAATTTTGGAACTTTCTCATCATTCCCCTCAAAACCCCTGTGCCCATTAGCAGTCATTCCCTAGCACCCCCCTCTCCCTGCTAATTTCCTGCCCCTCCCGGCCCAAGGCAACCACCAATTTATTTTCTGTCCCTATGGATTTGCCTATTCTGGACAGTTCATATAAATGGAATCATACAAAATGGAAATCACACAAAGTCTTTTGTGTCTGGCCTATTTCACTGAGCATAATGTTTGCAAGGTCCATCCACAGTGTAGCACACATCAGTACTTCATTCCTTTTTATTGCCAGAAAAGAGTCCACTGTGTGAATAGACCATATTGAATATGTCCATGCATCAGTTGATGGGCATTTAGGTTGTTTCCACCTTTTGGCTCTTGTGAATAATGCTGCTATGAACATTTGTGAGTGGACATATGTTTTCATTTCTCATGGGTACAGACCTAGAAGTGGAATTGCTGGGTCATATGGTAACTCTACTTTTAATATTTTGAGGAACTGCCAGACTGTTTTACAAAGCAGCTGCACCATTTTACTTTCCCACCAGCAGTGTGCAAGTGTTCTCATTTCTCCACACCCTAACACTTGTTATCGTCTGTCTTATTGATTATAGCCGCCCTAGTGGGTGTGTAGAAGTATCTCACTGTAGTTTTGATTTGCATTTTCTGGCTGGCTATAGTCTCATTTTTTTCAATGGCATCCCCTTCATGTCCAGGGATAGATAAATCCTGGGACACACCCCTTTCCTAATATGGAAACACTAACTTGTCCCAAAGAAAGAAAAGAATCTTATATGTCTGTTATTAACCCACAACATTTCTTAATGTTGACTCTACCATAACTCAATTGACTATTTCCCAGTTTGGGGGCATTGGGAAGTTTCTAATTTTCTTCTATTATCTCTAATAATTATAAATTACTGGCTGTCACACAGAAAATGCCCATGATAAGGGAACAAAAGCAGGATAGAAAATACTCAGTTTAGTCACCTAAGCTGAAAAAAAAAACGTTTGTTAATCCATCCAAATGTGCTTAAAGCACCATCCTAGTGCCAAGCCTTGTGCTAGCTTACTTATGAACAAAGTCTGGAAAGAAATAGCAGAAATAAAAATACTAAATAGGGGTAGGGGATTAAGAGGTACAAACTATCAGGTATAAAATTAGCTACACGGATATATTGTACAATATGGGGAATATAGCCAATATTTTACAGTAACTATAAATGGAGTATAACCTTCAAAAATTCTGAATCACTATATTGTACACTTGTAACATAAAATATTGTACAGCAACTATTAATTTTAAAAAACTATTGGGCTTCCCTGGTGGCGCAGTGGTTAGGAGTCCACCTGCCAATGCAGGGGACACGGGTTCGAGCCCTGGTCCGGGAAGATCCCATGTGCTGCGGAGCGGTTGAGCCCGCAAGCCACAACTACTGAGCCTGCACTCCAGAGCCCTAGAGCCACAACTCCTGAGGCCCGGGCGCCTAGAGCCTGTGCTCTGCAACAAAGGAAGCCACTGCAATGAGAAGCCCATGCACCGCAACGAAGAGTAACCCCCACTCACCGCAACTAGAGAAAGCCCGTGCACAGCAACAAAGACCCAACACAGCCAAAAATAAATTTTAAAAAAAACCTCTTAATTAAAAAGAAAGAAAATACTACTTGTGTTGGGGGTGATGGGGTTCTAGGTGACAGGTGCCCCACCCTTCCCCACCTCTATTTCCCAAACTAGACCATTGTTTTTATTTTTTATTTTTTTAATTTTTTAAAATTTTTTTTAAACATCTTTATTGGGGTATAATTGCTTTACAATGGTGTGTTAGTTTCTGCTTTATAACAAAGTGAATCAGTTATACATATACATATGTTCCCATATGTCTTCCCTCTTGCGTCTCCCTCCCTCCCACTCTCCCTATCCCACCCCTCCAGGCTGTCACAAAGCACCGAGCTAATATCCCTGTGCCTTGCGGCTGCTTCCCCCTAGCTATCTACCTTACTACGTTTGTTAGTGTGTTAGACCATTGTTATATTAGCTTTGCGATGATAAAACCAACGGAAAGAAGAAAAAGACAACTGATCTAAGGATGATGGGAGAAACATTTCTTGAGCCAGATCCTCAAAGCTATTATTTCGTGGAATCTCCATACAACCCCTGGGAGGTTATTAATAATAATAATGATGATGGCCAATATTATGGTACTTTTTGTGTGTCTGGCACTGTTCTACCAGTGTGGGACCATTACTGTCCCCATTTTACAGATGAGGAAACTGAGACTAGGCAAGGAGCTGCCCTTCCACTTTGGTGCTCTGTCTTTCCACATCACATACATGTGCAAAGCTGCACATAAACTTGGGCTCACACTTAAGTCTACATCTGCACCCTCGGATAGGAGCACACATACCACAGCCAGATACACATATGCACTCACACACAGGACTCCTTATATCCACAGGCATGTGCACGGGAACGCACTGTACACGTGCGCTCACGTGCGTGTGTGTGTGTATATATATATATATATATTTATACCCATGTGCACACAGGCCATACACTTCTGGACATACATCTGTCTAAGAGTGGGGAAAGGAGTGCAGATAAAGGGGCCAAAGTCCAACTCTTGCCTCCTCCCCCCATCCTCAAAGTGCCATCTGCTGCTGGCAGGTGTGTACAGGAGGGGGTGGGGCATGCACAGGTGGCTCTAGGCTCAAAGGGTAGAGATGACCTTGCACTAGAAACCCAGGGCCACCAACTAACTTCTAAATGGGGCAACAGCAGCTAAGGGGCCTCCCCTGATGGACAAACCCCCCAGCCAGAGGGCCTGAACTGAGGGCCTGCAGCATGCCCAACGCTGTGCCAGGGGCTCCAGGGGCTGTACAAAAGACGGCATGATCCGGGTCCTCCAGGGCTCCCCAGGGCATCGAGAAGATAAGATTCACACCCAGCAGCCCCTCCAAGAGGTAGCATGGCAGAGTGGTCACCTGCAAGTGTTTCAGTGACAGGATGCCTGGCTTAGAATCCTGGTTCTACCATTTACTGGCTGTGTGATCTGGGCAAGTTGGTTAACGGACCAGTGCCTCAGTTTTCCTATCTGTAAAATGGGGGAAATTCTAACACCTACTTCTTAGGATTGTTGCTACTACATAAGTATGTATTTGTAAGATAAGCTGTTTTGGACAAAGGGGTGTGAGGATGGAGGATGAAGAACAGGCACTGAGCAGAAAGAACTTCCTCAGGATCCTGGCCCTGCATCCCATTAGCTGTGTAACCTCAGACAAGTCACACAACCTCTCTGAACCTCAGCTCCTCCTTTGTAAACTCTGCACAAGTCATTCTTGATCATTAAACACGTTATCTATTGAGACCTTACTATGTACCAGGCATCATGCTAGGCACGGAGAATATGGCGGTGAGCAAGCCGGGTGGTCCCTGTCTGCATGGAGCCTGCTGTCTTAGAGGAAGGATGACGTGGAAACATCTGGTACATAGTAGGTGCCCAGTCAGTGTCCCTCCCTTTCTTCCTTTTCCATCATGGTAAAAGCAATGCATCAACATTGTAGAGAGTTTGGAGGACAGAGGGGGGCTGAGGTGGTAGAAATCTATCACCCAGAATCCCACTACCCCTAACAAAAACCCCTAACTTCATTTTTGTCAATCTCATTAACCAGTACAGGGCTAGGTTCATGGTAAGGCGCTCAATGCAACACTTGGATTAATCAACACATTACATTTGTCATCAGCAGGAAACAGCAAACTACACTGTAGCGTATTTACTGGGGGAAAGCCACACAAACAATCATGGCCATACCTTCTCCACAGAGAGGCTTTTCCCTTCTTTGGGACCAGTAACATTTCCATTTTATAGAAAAGGACACTGAAGCTCAGATAGGTCAAGTCACTTGCCCAAGGTCAAGAGACAGAAACGTGAAGAGCCAGCTCCAGAAACTAGAGCTCTTTTACCCACACTTGGGCTGTGGGATGTAGCAAGGGATGGACATGAGGGCTTTGGGCATGAGGACCCTTGTGGGCCAGATGCAGCCTGCCTCCACCAGTGGCAGCCAGTCCTAGGAACACAGGAAACTGTCAGGCTCTTGGCTGGCCTTGGGGGTCTCTTTTGAGCCCGGAAACCCCTCACTCTTACCCCTTAGGGAGCTCCGGGACACCTGCTTAGCCAGGGTGCAGTGACCGGATGTCGTTTGTGATTTCTGGTGCCCTCTAGTGGGCAGAGAGAGCAAACCTCTGGATCCCTCAAGTTGCTGGGAGCCAGCCTTGCCGGAGTCAGCGGCTCCTGCGGCCGCTAATGATAGTTGCCACACAACGCAGGCTTACCGCGTGCAAGCACTTTTACACCTAATCTAACGCAATTCCTGCAACAACTCTCTCCAGGTAGGAGTCGTTATCACCACTTGATATAAATAATCTGAGACTTGGGAAGATGACTTTCCAAGGGCACATAGCTAATTGGTGACGGAGCCAGGAGTCAAGACCTTGGAGCTCAGAGGAGGAAGAGAGCATCGTCAAGGAAGGCTTCCTGCACCAGGAGACGGTCCCACGTGGCTGGACACAGAGGTGGATTTACATCCCCCTCCAAGACCTTTGGAGGGGCTCTGCAACGCATTTACATGGTCACATGTTTGAGAAAATTTGCAAAATTAAGACATTTTAGTTACAACTGGTTAAGACTACAGTCTCTTTCTACTCCAGGCCTAGAATCATGTCTTCACCTAGTAGGTGACAAAGATGTATCAATAAATAAATTATGTGTTTAATAAATTGTGTTGAATGAATGAATGCATGATAGAGGAATAAATGAATGAAGTGGCATTTACTTCAATCTTAAAGGAAGGGCAGGATGTTAGTGAGTGCTTCTCATGCAACCTAGGCATGCCCTCCACAGACAGATCGACTCAAGCCACGCGTGGCCTTGAATGTCAGGGCGAGGAATCAGGCGATGGAGAGCCATGGGAGGTTTCAGAGCAGAGGAAGGACTTGAGTGTAACTGTCAATTAGGCAAGAGCTGAATGGCAGATACGAAGACAGGGACCCGTGGCAGGACAACAGATTGGCTCATATAAAGTGGTCCTCACCCAGCACCACCAAAGAGCTGGTGCTCAGGTGATGTGCTCATAGGGGTACCCTCCACTGGGGTGCTTTTTTGGGGAAAATGTCTCCAGAAGGCCCCTACAGGTCCCTGGGAGGGAGAATCCAAGCCAGGAGATTCCAAATGCCCTGGTGAGTGTTAAGCCTAGATTTGATCAACACTCTGTGTGCCCGGCCCAGTGTGGAGGGAAGCTGGGGCCCTGTCCAGGTCAGGAATGGGGTCACATGTGTATGAGGGTCCCAGGTATTGCTGTATGTCCCGTCCTTGCTGTGAAGTGAGGTGGCCATTCCACACAAGAGGAGACTGAGGTCTGGAAGCTGGCGAGGCAGTGGTGGACCCATGAACATCCAGCTCTACCTGCTGCCTCCTTTGCTAAGCTCCAGGCCATGCTTTCTCTCCCCATCTCTGGACTTTCTAAATGTCAAGAATTCTAGCTACCAACCAAACCAAACCAAACAAACAAACAAACAAACAAAAAAATCCCCAGGGACTTCCCTGGTGGTCCAGCGGTTAAGACTCCACACTCCCAATACAGGGGGCCCAGGTTCGATCCCTGGTCAGGAAACTAGATCCCCCGCATGCTGCAACTAAGAGTCCACGTGCCACAACTAAAAAGATCCTGTGTGCCGCAACTAAGACCTGGTGCAGCCAAATAAATAAAATAAATTCAAACAAACAAAACCCTCCAAAACCCAGCTATTATATACTTAACCTTGTTTTGTGCCACACCCTCTTTTAAGCTCCTTCATGTCCCATCACCTGATTATTCTTCCAGCAAGCCTGTGAGAGGAACGGTTATTATTTCCATTTTGCAGATAAAGAGTTGGAGAGCCCAGAGAGGTGAAGTTACTTACCCAAAGCCACACAGCAGAAGTGCAATCAAACCCAGGCTCCAGACGCAGCCCCTGGTTCCCCCCAGAGCTGCCCAGCCTCCTTTTCTGGTCCAAGCTGAGGCCGAGAAACTCAGCTTTGCCAACAGAGGGCGGTGTGCCCTCAAAGATTAAACCCTGCTTCCCAGACTCTGGCCAACAGAGTCCTCCCTGCTGGGAACAACCCTGCTATCGCTGTTTATGATTCAGAAATACTTGACCCTGAGCGCTCACTTAGTCCCAGGTTCTGGTGGGGTCTGGGGAGCATGGAGAAATGTGCAGAGAAATAGAAAACACAGGCTTCAAAGGAGGTGAACCAATGGGTCACAGAAAAGGAAACATAATGGTTTTAACGTATAACAAGATGCTGATCTTAACCCTTAATAAGAGAAACCTGTGTTAAACCCACAAGGAGCAGGCACTTTTTATCTAACGGATTGGCAGTTATACAAGTGAGGGTGTGGAGAAACACACTCATACATTGCTGGTGGGATTAAAACCTGGTTTAACACCTACGGAAGGGAATCTGGTAACATCTATCAAAATTAAAAACACAGATGCATCCAACAGAAACACAAAATGCATTCACTGAAAGACTTGTACCAGGCCTGCATGATCGAATATGGTAGCCACTAGCCACATGTGGCTATTGAGCTCCTGGAATGCGGCTAGTCCAAACTGAGATGTGCTGTAAGTGTAAGATAGACACCGGATTTTGTTAATATGAAAAAAAAAGTAAAATAACTCCCTAATAACTTTTTTATATTGATGATGTGTTAAAATGATATTTTTGATAGGTGGGTTAAATAATTTTTTTAAATCCCACCTGTTTCTTTTTACTTTTTAAAATACGTCTGCTAGAAAATTTAAAATTCCATACATGATTTGCAATTGTGGTTCATATGTTTATTGTTGTAAAATGTACACAATATCAAATTTATTCTTTTTTGTTTGAACTTTATTTTTTTATACAGCAGGTTCTTATTAGTCATCCCTTTTATACACATCAGTGTATACATGTCCATCCCAATCGCCCAATTCATCACACCACCACCCCCAACCCCCCGTGGCTTTCCCCTTCTTGGTGTCCATACGTTTGTTCTCTACATCTGTGTCTCTATTTCTGCCCTGCAAACCTGTTCATCTGTACCATTTTTCTAGGTTCCACATATATTTGTTAATATATGATATTAGTTTTTCTCTTTCTGCCTTACTTCACTCTGTATGACAGTCTCTAGATCCATCCACATCTCTACAAATGACCCAATTTCGTTTCTTTTTATGGCTGAGTAATATTCCATTGTATATATGTGCCACATCTTCTTTATCCATTTGTCTGTCGATGGGCATTCAGGTTGCTTCCATGACCTGGCTATTGTCAATAGAGCTGCAATGAACACTGGGGTGCACGTGTCTTTTTGAATTGTGGTTTTCTCTGGGTATATGCCCAGTAATGGGATTGCTGGGTCATATGGTAATTCTATTTTTAGTTTTTTAAGGAACCTCCATACTGTTCTCCATAGTGGCTGCATCAGTTTACATGCCCACCAACAGTGCAAGAGGGTTCCCTCTTCTCCACACCCTCTCCAGCATTTGTTGTTTGTAGATTTTCTGATGATGCCCATTCTAACTGGTGTGAGGTGATAACCGCATTGTAGTTTTGATTTGCATTTCTCTAATAATTAGTGATGTTGAGGAGCTTTTCATTTGCTTCTTGGTCATCTGTATGTCTTCTTTGGAGAAAGGTCTATTTAGGTCTTCTGCCCTTTTTTTTTTTTTTTTTTTTTGCGGTACGTGGGCCACTCTCACTGTTGTGGCCTCTCCCATTGCGGAGCACAGGCTCCGGACGCGCAGGCTCAGCGGCCATGGCTCACGGGCCCAGCTGCTCCGCGGCATGTGGGATCTTCCCGGACTGGGGCATGAACCCGTGTCCCCTGCATCGGCAGGCGGACTCTCAACCACTGCGTCAGACTATTCGAATAGTCATTTTCACAATATTGATTCTTCCAATCCAAGAACATGGTATATCTCTCCATCTGTTTGCATCATCTTTAATTTCTTTCATCAGTGTCTTATAGTTTTCTGCATACAGGTCTTTTGTCTCACTAGGTAGCTTTATTCCTAGGTATTTTATTCTTTTTGTTGCAATGGTAAATGGAAGTGTTTCCTTAATTTCTCTTTCAGATTTTTCATCATTAGTGTACAGGAATGCAAGAGATTTCTGTGCATTAATTTTGTATCCTGCAACTTTACCAAATTCATTGATTAGCTCTAGTAGTTTTCTGGTGGCATCTTTAGGATTCTCTATGTATAGTATCATGTCATCTGCAAACAGTGACAGTTTTACTTCTTCTTTTCCAATTTGTATTCCTTTTATTTCTTTTTCTTCTCTGATTGCTGTGGCTAAGACTTCCAAAACTATGTTGAGTAATAGTGGCGAGGGTGGACATCCTTGTCTTGTTCCTGATCTTAGAGGAAATGCTTTCAGTTTTTCACCATTGAGAATGATGTTTGCTGTGGGTTTGTCATATATGGCCTTTATTATGTTGAGGTGGGTTCCCTCTATGCCCACTTTCTGGAGAGTTTTTATCATAAATTCATTTTGAATTGTGTCAAAAGCTTTTTCTGCATCTATTGAGATGATCATATGGTTTTTCTTCTTCAATTTGTTAATACGGTGTATCACATTGATTGATTTGCGTATATTGAAGAATCCTTGCATCCCTGGGGTAAATCCCACTTGATCACGGTGTATGATCCTCTTAATGTGTTGTTGGATTCTGTTTGCTAGTATTTTGTTGAGGATTTTTGCATCTATTTTCATGAGTGATATTGGTCTGTAATTTTCTTTTTTGTAGTATCTTTGTCTGGTTTTGGTATCAGGGTGATGGTGGCCTCATAGAACGAGTTTGGGAGTGTTCCTTCCTCTGCAATTTTTTGGAAGAGTTTGAGAAGGATGGGTGTTAGCTCTTCTCTAAATGTTTGATAGAATTCACCTGTGAAGCCATCTGGTCCTGGCCTTTGTTTGTTGTAAGATTTTTCAATTTCATTTTCAATTTCATTACTTGTGATTGGTCTGTTCACATTTTCTGTTTCTTCCTGGTTCAGTCTTGGAAGTTATACCTTTCTAAGAATTTGTCCATTTCTTCCAGGTTGTCCGTTTTATTAGCATAGAGTTGCTTGCAGTCGTCTCTTAGGATGCTTTGTATTTCTGCGGTGTCTGTTGTAACTTCTTTTTCATTTCTAATTTTATTGATTTGAGTCCTCTCCCTCTTTTTCTTGATGAGTCTGGCTAATGTGTTATCGATTTTGTTTATCTTCTCAAAGAACCAGCTTTTAGTTTTATTGATCTTTGTTATTGTTTTCTTTGTTTCTGTTTCATTTATTTCTGCTCTAATCTTTATGATTTCTTTCCTTCTGCTAACTTTGGGTTTTGTTTGTTCTTCTTTCTCTAGTTCCTTTAGGTGTAAGCTTAGATTGTTTATTTGAGATTTTTTTTGTTTCTTGAGGTAGGCTTGTATTGCTAAAAACTTCCCTCTTAAAACTGATTTTGCTGCACCCCATAGGTTTTGGATCATCATGTTTTCATTGTCATTTGTCTCTAGGTATTTTTTGATTTTCTCTTTGATTTCTTCAGTGATCTCTTGGTTATTTAGTAACGTATTGTTTAGCCTCCATGTGCTTGTGTTTTTTACGTTTTTTCCCCTGTAACTGATTTCTAATCTCATAACGTCGTGGTCAGAAAGGATGCTTGATATGATTTCAATTTTTCTTAAATTTACTGAGGCTTGATTTGTGACCCAAGATGTGATCTATCCGGGAGAATGTTCTGTGCAAACTTAAGAAGAAAGTGTAATCTACTGTTTCTGGATGGAATGTCCTATAAATATCAACTAAATCTGTGTCATTTAAAGCTTGTGTTTCCTTATTAATTTTCTGTTTGGATGATCCGTCCATTGGTGTAAGTGAGGTGTTAAAGTCCCCCACTATTATTGTGTTACTGTCGATTTCTTCTCTTATAGCTGTTAGCAGTTGCCTTATGTATTGAGGTGCTCCTATGTTGGGTGCATATATATTTATAATTATTATATCTTCTTCTTGGATTGATCCCTTGATCATTATGTAGTATCCTTCTTTGTCTCTAGTAACGTTATTTATCTGATATGAGAATTGCTACTCCAGCTTTCTTTTGATTTCCATCTGCATGGAATATCTTTTTCCATCCCCTCACTTTCAGTCTGTATGTGTCCCCAGGTCTGAAGTGGGTCTCTTGTAGACAGCATATATATGGGTCTTGTTTTTGTATCCATTCAGCGAGCCTGTGTCTTTTGGTTGGAGCATTTAATCCATTCATGTTTAAGGTAATTATTGATATGTATGTTCTATTACTATTTTCTTAATTGTTATGGGTTTGTTTTTGTAGGTCCTTTTCTTCTCTTGTGTTTCCCACTTAGAGAAGTTCCTTTAGCATTTGTTGTAGAGCTGGTTTGGTGGTGCTGAATTCTCTTAGCTTTTACTTGTCTGTAAAGCTTTTGATTTCTCTGTTGAATCTGAATGAGATCCTTGCCGGGTAGAGTAATCTTTGTTGTAGGTTCTTCCCTTTCATCACTTTAAATGTGTCATGCCACTCCCTTCTGGCTTGTAGAGTTTCTGCTGAGAAATCAGTGTTAAGCTTATGGGAGTTCCCTTGTATGTTATTTGTCGTTTTTCCCTTGTTGCTTTCAGTAATTTTTCTTTGTCTTTAATTTTTGTCAATTTGATTACTATGTGTCTTGGCATGTTTCTCCTTGGGTTTATCCTGTATGGGACTCTCTGCGCTTCCTGGACTTGGGTGGCTATTTCCTTTCCCATGTTAGAGAAGTTTTCCACTATAATCTCTTCAAATATTTTCTCGGGTCCTTTCTCTCTCTCTTCTCCTTCTGGGACCCCTATAATGTGAATGTTGCTGTGTTTAATGTTGCCCCAGAGGTCTCTTAGTCTGTCTTCATTTCTTTTCATTCTTTTTTCTTTATTCTGTTCCGTGGCAGTGAATTCCACCATTCTGTCTTCCAGGTCACTTATCCGTTCTTCTGCCTCAGTTATTCTGCTATTGATTCCTTCTAGTGTAGTTTTCATTGCAGTTATTGTACTATTCATCTCTGTTTGTTTTTTCTTTAATTCTTCTAGGTCTTTGTTAAATATTTCTTACATCTTCTCGATCTTTGCCTCCATTCTTTTTCCTGGGTCCTGGATCATCTTCACTATCATTATTCTGAATTCTTTTTCTGGAAGGTTTCCTATCTCCACTTCATTTAGTTGTGTTTCTGGGGTTTTATCTTGTTCCTTCATCTGGTACATAGCCCTCTGCCTTTTCATCTTGTCTATCTTTCTGTGAATGTCTCAAACTTATTCTTTTAACCATTTTTAACTGTACAGTTCAGTGGCATTAAGTACATTCACATTGTTGTGCAACCATCACCTCCATCCATCTCGAGAAAGTTTTCATCATCCCAAATGGAAACTCTGCACCCATTAAACAATAACTCCCCATTCCTGCCTCCTCCCAGACCTGGTAACCACCATTCTATCAATACTTTCTATCTCTATGAATCTGACTACTCTAGGTATCTCATATAAGCAGGATCCTACAATACTTGTCCTTTCGTGACTGGCTAACTTCACTCAACATAATGGCTTCAAGTTTTATCCATGTTGTAGTCCGTGTCAGAATTTCATTCCTTTTTTTTTTTTGCAGTACGCGGGCCTCTCACTGCTGTGGCCTCTCCCGTTGCGGAGCACAGGCTCCGGACGCGCAAGCTCAACAGCCACGGCTCACGGGCCCAGCTGCTCCGTGGCATGTGGGATCTTCCCGGACCGGGGCACGAACCCGTGTCCCCTGCATCGGCAGGCGGACTCTCAACCACTGTGCCACCAGGGAAGCCCTCATTCCTTTTTAAGGCTGAATGATATATCATTGTATTTATGTGCCATGTTTTGCTTGGATAAATAAACATCAGGTGATGGACACTGGGGTTGTTTCCACCTTTTGGCTGTTATAATGCTGCTATAAACATTTGTGTACAAAAATCTCTTGCTTGAAAGTTCCTGCTTTCAATTCTTCTGTGTGATAAAATATATCACAGTATATTTTAGTGGACAGCATTGTACTAGTAATTTCCATAGCAGCACTATTTGAAATATCCCCAAACTAGGAACTACTGAAATGCCCATCAATGGTAGAATGGATAAATAAATTGTGGTATATTCACAAGGAGCACTAAAGTGAGAAGGAATGGACAGCTACATGCAGCAGCATGGATGAAGCTCAGAAAGAAGCCACACACAAAAAATAGTACATATGGTATGATTCCATTTATACAAAGTTCAAAAGAGGCAAAACCAATCTGTGATGTTGGAAGTCAGGATGATGGCTACTTTCTGTGGGCTACTCTTCGGTTGGTCTGGCACTGGTTTCAAGAGTGTGATCACTCTACGAAAATTCACCAAGCTAAACACTTAGGATTTGTGCTCAGCTTTGTATAGATGTTAAACCATAAGAAGTTCCCCTGAAATGCATACACCCTTTGATCCAGCAATTCCACTTCTGGGTAAATACCCCAAAGAATTGAAAGCAGGGTCTTGAACAGATATTTGTACCCCCACATTCATAGCAGCATTATTCACAGTAGCCAAAAGATGGGAACAAACCAAGTGTCTGAGGATGTATGAATGGATACACAAAATGTTGTATATACATAGAATGGAATATTATTCAGCCCTAAAAAGGGAGGAAATTCTGACACATGCTACAACATGCATAAACTTTGAGGACATTATGTTAAGTGAAGTAAGCCAGTCGCAAAAGGACAAATACTCTATGATTCACTTAAAAGAGGTACCTAGAGGAGTCAAATTCATAGAGACAGAAAGTGGAAGGGTGGTTGCCAGGGGCTGGGAGGAGGGTGGGATGGAGAATTGCTGATTAATGGGGACAGGTTTCAGTTCTGGAAGATGGAAAGCATTCGGAGATGGATGGTGGTGATGTTTGTACAATCACGTGGATGTACTTAATGCCACTGAACCGTACACTTAAAAATGGTTAAAAAGGTAAAGTTGATATTATGTACATTTTACCACAACTTAAAAATTTAAAAAGTGAGGTGTCTATAAGGAAAGGTGAGAAAGAATATTCAAGATATAATGGGTAATAAAAACCAAGGGGAGAACAGGGTAGAAGCGATGTTCCTATATGTTTAAATATATCAAAATGTTAAGCAGAAGACACAGAGATAGGAAAGAAGTGACACGTACAAAGGACTTACAGGGGAAGTGGACCAGGACCCATCCCCGGCCTCGTGTCTTCAGCCACTATGGACTCAGAGAAGATGAAGGGAGCAGGGGTTGAGGTGGCGTTTGCTGAGTTGCTGTGTAGGAGGGGCTGCAGCTCCTAGCCCAGGGGCTCTGACCTGCAACAGTGAAACAGAGGTGGCACTTCTGGTGAGGAGACCTGGGAGGGTTTCTAGATCAAATGGGGGCTCTGTGTGTGTATGGGGGGGGGGGGTTGGCTGGCAGGGGGTCATCTTGGGTCCTGTCCTGTAGGGCTTCCCAGAGGGGCAAGAGGTTGGCATTGAATGCTGGATTCCCAGGGCTGAGCAAGGAGCAACAGGGACCCTCAGGAGGAGAGGGGCAGCCCCGCAGAGATGACTGTCTCCATGGAGCCCACAACAGTGCTGCCATCTCCACCACGCCCCCTTGCCCCTCCTGTGGGGGAGGGGAGGAGAAAGGGAGAAAGACCCACACCCCTACCCCGCCTCACCTTCCGTCCATCTTCCTCACTGTTGGGAAAAACGAGGGGAGAAGGTCTAAACCCAAATCAAGTTAGGAGTTGCCTTGAGTATCTTGACTGGACATTTAAAATTTGAGTGGAGACATAGGGCATAGGGTACCAAGTGGCAGGGAGGAGAACCAGCCCATGCAAAGGTGTGGAGGTTGAAATGCATGTGGTTTATTGAAGGGTCCCGCACCCCTGCATTTAAAGCAGAAATTCCCAAAGGGTGGGATGTTGACTGGGCTGGGAGCTGACGCACACTTGCATGCTTGTTTTTTGGCAGGATGAGTTTAAAAAAGGAGAAAAAAAAAAAAAGAAATGAGAGATTGAAAACAGATTATTGGGGAGAAAAGTATTTCAGGCTCGAGACAACTGTCTCTACAGCCTCTGGCTCCCATCCCACCCATTCCCTGTCCCTGACTCAAGGCTGGCAGGAAGAAGGTGTTTCTCATGGGATTGTTGAACTTGAGGGTCAAACTCTGCCTGAGGCT
This sequence comes from Monodon monoceros, assembly GCF_005190385.1. Taxonomy (NCBI): domain Eukaryota; kingdom Metazoa; phylum Chordata; class Mammalia; order Artiodactyla; family Monodontidae; genus Monodon; species Monodon monoceros. Next base: position 15,435,190 of record NW_021703769.1, on the reverse strand, counting down.
TAAATATCCCCACAGGCTGATAGCATGCCTGAGGCCATGGTAAATGCTTTCCATGCTCCTTGAATTCTCCCCTTGAGGTTCTGTTATTGCCCCATTTCCAAGATAAGTAAATTGAGGCTCAGAGAGGTTAGCTGGCTTGCCCATAGCCACACAGCCAGTCAAGGGCGAATCTGACTGATTCCATTGCCTTATCCTGGGCCCGCGGTACAGACAGACGAGGGAGAGGTTTACGACAGCAAGGAAGAAGGTTCCAGGGGCTACAGGGTTTTGTGTGAGAGGCAGTATGGAGCAGTGGTTAAGTGCTTGACTCAGTAGTCAGATTTGAGGGTTCTTTGTTACAGCAGCATGACCTAGACTATCTGACTGATACAAATCATGGTAAACTAAATGACATGTCCTTCAAAATGTTAGGACTTACCATCTTCCTCTTAGAAGCAGCAATTTTTTTTTTATTTTAAAATTTCGGCACAATATGTATAACATAAATTTGCCATCTTGACCATTTTTAAGTGTACAGTTTAGTGGCATTAAGTACATTCATATTGTTGTGCTACCGTCACCACCATCCATCTCCAGAACTTTCATCTTGTGACATTGAAACTCTGTACCCATCAAACACTAACTCCCCATTCCCCTTCCCCTGGCCCCTGGCAACCACCCTTCTACCTTCTGTCTCTATGAATTTGACTGCTCTAGGGACCTCATGAGTGGAATCATACAATATTGGTCCTTCTGTGATTGGCTTATTTTGCTCAACATAGCATCCTATAATCTCTTCCTTGCTGTAGCCTGTGTTAGGATGTTCTTTTTAAAGGCTGAATGATATTCTATTGCGTGTATAAACCACATTTTGCTGACCCACTCATCTGTCGATAGATGCTTAAGTTTGCTCACACCTTTTGGCTGTCATGAATGGTTCTGCTGTGAACATGGCTGCACAAATGTCAGGGGCAGCATTTTTAAAGAGGCTTGTTGAAAGGGAAACAGCACTGACGAAGAAGCCAGGAGACAGGAGGCCAGACTCGACCACTAACTTGCTGTGTAGCTTTGGGCGCCTCGCTTTCTGCCCCTGAGCCTCGCTTTCACTGCCTACATCACAGCAGCCATGCTGAGACAAACTGAGACCCAGGAGTATCAGCAAAGAAAAGCCATGAGGGACTGTTATTGTTATTACACAGTGGGTTGAGGTCACTGATTTCCCAAAGGCATGAGTCATGAATGGTGGAATTCCAGGCATCAGGAGAGGCAGTTCTGGACGGCAGAGCCCAGATTCCACACAGAGCAGTGACCCTGACCCTGAACCCGAGAGGGAGCCACACCCTCCCTCCTTGGCCACTGGCTGTTGTGAGGAAGGAGTCAGTGAATGTCATAGGCCGATGGGTCCTTAGGGTAGAGCCTGCATGCCTTTGCCTAGGGTCACACAGCCAGAGAGCAGTGGAAGCTGAACTGGAACTCAGAATTCCAGACTCCCAGCCCCTCACCATGCTGCCCCCCTCGTGGCTCCAAGTAGCAGAAGTGAGCTCTGGAAGAGCCATCTGAGGCAGGGGGCATCGGGGGACTCACAGGGCCTCAAGGTGAGGGTAGAACTTTCCTCTTATGTATCTCATAGAGGCTGAGCTAAGAACCTTTCAATGTATAGCCCTCTCTGTACTTTCCAAAATCTTGAGACCAGTGGCGATAATAATAATTGCTATTTTTAACTGAGCCCTTCCAAGTCCCCGGCATACAGCTGCACACTTTATATCCTTGGTCCCATTTTATCCCTCCTCTGAGGTAGGAGCCAGCGCTAACCCATTCGAATGTCCCCAAGCCTTAGATCAGTGACATTTTCAAGGTCACAAAATGAGAAGAGGTCAGAGCTGGGATTCGAACACAGGGCTGGGCGCCTGCGGCGTCTATCTACTGAAGCCCAACGATCGACCGCCTCAGTTGAGTTCTGTTGCAAATCTGTGTGACGGAGGCAGGGGAGCGGACTGGGATTGCTGCCCTGGTGAAGAACCTGAAGCTTGGCACACTGAGACTGGTGACATCCTGGCAAGAGGACGAGTCAGGGCTAGGACCAACCCTGCCAGGGCTGCTTCCATCCAGTACATCTGCTCCGGGGAACAGAAAGCTCTTCTGGGAGTGCTGTGGCCCCTGTCACCCCTAGCCTTGGAGATGCAGGATGGGGAGGGGGGGAGGGGGCGGTGACAGAATCTGCAGGTGGACACCTCCCTCCAGCGATGATGAGGGCAGCCGGCACTTAAGGAGCCCTGACTGGGTTCAAGGTCTTTGGCTTAACACTTTATATCGGTGATTTCATTTCCTCTTCACCCGCGTGGAAGGAGTTAATTTTATTCCCCCATTCTGCAGATGCAAACGCTTAGGTTCAGAGAGGTGGGCTCACTTGTCCAGGGGACCAGCCTAGGAAGTTGTGGAATTGAGATGCCCAAGTCTGGTCTCTTATGACCATGCAAATTCCCCTCCCCAGGGAGAGGAGGGAGAAGCAGCCTGAACAACTCCACCCAGCCCGCCAGGCCCCTTCGTGCCTGAGACTCTGTATGCTAAGAGTCCCCAAGGAAGGGGTTCTAAGAAACTCCAATTCCTCAGGCGGAGCCACCATATGTCATGAATCTACAGTTGCCCCAGTCTCTGCCTGCCATCTACAGGATGATCCATGGGGTGTGGTCCAGAGAGCTAAGCCAACAAGGGCCCTGGGGTGGCCAGAGGAGCTGGTGACCCCACCGGGAGCAGGTCCGACAGGCCAGCTCTGGCTATCTGCAGAAGCCCTCCCTTCTTTGTATGCAATCCTCTTGGCACCAGTGCATGAGGAAGACGGCTCTCCCCCAAGCCCCATCTTCCTTCGACCTTAGATCCAGCTCAAGTCTAGAACCCATTGCTCACTCCCCTTCCTGCTTCCATCTTTCTCTCTAGAGCCTTGCCTTTGTTAAGAAGTGGGCAGTGTGCGGGCTTCCCCGGTGGCGCAGTGGTTGGGAGTCCGCCTGCCGACGCAGGGGACACGGGTTCGTGCCCCGGTCCAGGAGGATCCCACATGCCGCGAAGTGGGCAGTGTGCTCTAGAAGAAATCTCTTTCCCAGCCCCAGGAGCTAAGCCTTCAAGGTTCCGCAGTCCCCCCAGGTTTTAGGAATGGGTATGTGTATTGTCTGGTTAAGTCACGCTAGCTGTTGTAACAAATAACCCAAGCTTTCAGTGGCTTTACATCACCGACCTTTGTTTTTTTCTCACGTCACTGCACAAGAAGTCTTGGCAGGAGGGCTCTGCTCTGGGGAGCCATTTAAGGACTGAGACTCTTCCTGTCTTGTGACTCTGCTTTCTTTGTCCTCAGAGTCCTTTTCAAAGCAGAAAGATGAGGAAGGAAAGCAAAGATTGTGGGTAGGAGGTTTTTATAGGCCAGACCTGAAAATGGTGCAGTTATTTTTACTCACATCCCATTGGCTAGAACTCAGTCACATGACCACCTCTAACCACACAGGGGGTTGCGAAATGTGGTCCAACTGTGTGCCCAGAAAGAATATGGTGATTGGTGAGTACTAGCAGACTTCCACAAGAATGTAACCCAGTTTTGGCCAAGGAGAAATAAAATCTGCTGGGGGCGTTTCTGAGAAGGGATTGCTTTAATTATAAAAAGCTGTGGGGAGAAGGTCCCCTATTCTTCCCCCATAAGTAGCTATGTGAGGATATGATGTCTGAAACCTTGGCAGCCATGTTGAGACCATGCAGGCAGGGCCAAGGCTGAGGGCTGAAGCCACCACACTGAGGATGCTGGAGCTATAATATGGGTCCTGGCTGACATCATTGAGCCTCTGCATTAACCAGTCGGGAACCACCCAACCTCCAGGGGTCTTGAGCACAGAAGTCCATCTTAAGTCAGGAATATCAAGGTGTTCTGTTACTTGCAGCCTGAAACCTCCTAAGTGACTGGCACCAGCACCATGACCTTGGGCAAGTCACTCAACCTCCCTGTGCCACAGTTTCTCCATTACTAACATTGGGAACTTATAAATATTCTACCTAATAAGTAGAGGATTAAATGTGCAACCCAGATAAAGAGCTTAGCACATTATCAGTAAATATGAACTTAAAAATTCCTGATCAGACCCTGTGGGGTGTGAAAAATATTAACTCCACCTGACAGCTGGGGAATCTGAGGTTCAAGGAAGTGAAGCCCCAGGACATACAAATAATAAGAGGTCTGGATTTGAACCCAGGTCAAGTTGAGTACCTACTCTGTACCAGACATTGTGCCAGGTGTTTAGATACATTATCCCATTGGATTCACAAAGCAGTCCTGCATAGGAGGTACTATTATTGTTGCTGTTGTTATTATCCCCATGGGATAGATGGGAAAACCATGGCTCAGAGAAGTGATGAGACTTGCCTACAGGTATCATCAAAATGTCAGCATTTGAACCTAGGTCTGAGACCAAGCCTTTATTCTTTCTACTATTTATAAACCTCCTTAATAGAGAGCCACAGACCATTATGGTAGTGTTTCAGGCATCGGAGGAATCACTGATTTGGCTCTCAGGGCTGTTCAGGGTTTCATGAAGTATTCAGTGACTTCAGGCTGGCTGCTAGTTCAGCCTGTCTCCAAGGCTGTGCTGGTGATGGCCTCACCCTTACTCTCCCAGTAAAATAACAGGCACTTGGACTGGAAGGTCTCGAGAGCAAGTCTGGCTCACTTTATAAAGCAGAACGTTTGAATGTTTTGAGCTGATCCATAATGGAGTAGGTTGCCTTGGAATCTGATGAGCTCCCTGGCCCTGAGAGGGTACAAGCAAAGGCTGGCAGCTACCTGTGAAGGTGACAGAGGCAACTCCCGCATGAAAAGTGATATTGGATTCAAAGACCTTTCGATTTTGAAAGTCTGTGATTGTAGATCCTCAGATCCCATTTTCTTAGATTGCAATCTAAGACTGCACGATACTCAAAATCTAGGAATTGAAGACTGCATGCGTTTTTTCCTTTTGTGTTTTCTAGTCCCTGCTCAGGCAGGTAGACCGTGGAGTGTCCACTGACTCGAGGAACAGACATTTCAGGAAAAGCAGAGAACAAGTTTTTAGGTTTCAGAAGTACCCCTTTCTCCCCAAAAAGACCATTCCTGAAGGGACCTGAGGCACACTGAAACCTCATGAATCAGAGAAAGGTGGGATTTGATGCCTTTCTGTCCCTCTGCTATACAATATTTGGGGGTGGTGGCTATTCCATCAGCCTGGATTTTGGAGTGAGGAGGCACAGAATGGGGCTGTAGCAGACATGCAGCATGAGTGGCTAAGGAGCAAGATTGGAGGTGGTTGTTACTGCACCCTAACCTGGCTGGCCCTGACTGACGCATAGCCCTCCCCTCCCCTCTCTCCTTTTTTTCAAATAAGAAATCAAGGAGAGAGCCAGAAAAAAAGCTATGAGTGAGCATGTTCTGAATCTCGTGGGTCAGCGTGACCCCAGAGAGCTTTGAAGAGTCCAAAAGTAGAGAGTGGGGAAGGGCTTGAACGGTGAAATGGTCATGTGGTGTGTTGAAGCCAAAAGGGCCTGAAACAACCTCTCAGTGAGATGCAGTCACAGGGGCAGTGTGTGTGTGTGCACGCAAATGACGGAGTGGGCGGAGTAAACCAAACTGACGAAGATTAATTTTCTGTCCACATAGGAAGTAGGGTATGGTCATAAAAATTTAGATTAACTTTCCTGCTCATCGGAATTTTGAATTGAGACACATCATTCTAAAATTTCACCATCCCCAGAGTCTTAGATTCTGGACTTTTACCGTGATTCTTTCACTGGGTAGAAGCTGGACGTGGACACTGGGAGGACCCAGGGCTGAAAACCAGGAGAACTGAGCTCTACTCTCAGATGTCACCTTCCCAGGGAGGCCTTCTCTGACCACGTGGTTTAAAATGGAAGCCCCGGCCCCTGCGAATGCCTGATCCCTCTTTCTTCTTTTTCTCCAAAGTACTAACTGATGCAACCTATTATACTTATTTATTGATTGTCTATTTCCCCTACTTGATTTTAAGTTTCAAAAGGGCAACGATTTCTCCCTCCCTCCTCCCTCTCTTGTTTCTTTCTACCTTTCATTCTATCTTACTTCTTTTTCTTTTTTCCTTTCTTTCCTTGTGTTTATATAAAAAAACCTTCAAACATTCAGAAAAGCATAGAAAACAGATCATGAACACCCATTTGCCATTTGCCCATCACCTAGATTTAACAACTGTCAACATTTTATCATATTTGCTTTATTTTTTTGGTGCCAGCATTTTCTAAAGAAAATAATATTCGTCATGCTACTTCCTCTTTAAAAACTTGAAGATAGGGAGTTTTGTCTCTTTTACTTGTTGCCATATTACTCACTGCCTGGAAGCTGGTAGATCTCCAATAAACAGTTGTTGAATGAATGAATCTCATTTAATCCTCATAGCAACCCTATGCAGTAGGTATTATTATTATCCCTGTTTTACAGCAGAGGAAACTGAGGCACAGAGAGGTTAAAGTAACTTGCCTAAGGCCACACAGCTAGGAGGTAGTGAAAGGAAATTTGAGCTTAGACAGGCTGAGTCCAGAGTCCACACATTCTTCTCTCTCTAGGGGCTGCTTCAAATGCAATGTTCATTCATCCTCTCTGTCCACCTGTCCCATCCAGACACCATCCACAGATGAGACCCAGAGGGGTTCACAGGCCAGCCAGAAGCAGGGCATCCCCACTGGGAAACCAGGTGGTCTCCATAAAGGCTGGGGCCCTCTCTCCCTCCCTGGGGAGGAGATAGAAGGCTCCTTCCCAGACAAATGACCTTTGGGGTTTGTTATGAATAGAGATTCCTTCTGGGGAACGTGATGGCTGATGCCGGGAACCTGGGTCCCCAGACTTAACCCCTAGGAATGTGTAGAGAAATATGCAAGCCTCTGCCCTGCAGGCCAGCATTCCCAGCAGCCCTGGCCAGCCAGAGGAGGCCAGTTCTAGGCTTCTCTTCAGGTTGCTGGGCCTTCTGGGGAGATAAACTGAGTCCCTCCATCCTAGGCTGGGAGGCAGCTCCTCAGGGTAAATGGAGCCCTAGACTTCAAAAGCAAAGAGACCGGGGTCTGCCTCTTCCTCCCTAGTTGTGTGACATTGGACAGGTGCCCAATCTGGGGAAACCTCAGTTTTCACATCTATCAAATGGGGATAACTACTATCCCAACCTCGCACAGATCCGGGGCTAGGGTGAGGCAAGCCAGGTAGGTGCCCAGGGCACAGCATTTAAGGAGGTGCTGGCTCTCAGGTGCTGACCCTGCACTTGCAGTAGCCTGAGGGTGAGAGCCTCGTTAAATTACACACACACCAAGATGATCTAATCCCACAACTCACATGATGGAGTAAATAGATGGCTCCAGGCAGGGGCCCCAAAGGCCACAGGGGGAGACCGACCCCCCTGAGCTAAGTCAGGTCCCTAGTACCTGGGACAGAGGGATGGCCCAGATGCCCTCTGGGCATTATCAAGCCACAACAGGCGGTTTCTGAGTTCTTCCCAGGCCAGAGAGTGGCTTCTGCCTCCAGGCTGTGATGATAATGACATTGATCTCATATTTATCCAGCATTCACTCTGGACCAGTGCTGTGCTACTCGCCTCACGTTGAGATCTTGGTCAATCCTCACAACAGCCCTCTCATGTGTTATTGTCTATATGTTATGAATGAGGAAGACCTCAAGGCACCAAGTCAGGTAGGTCCAAGTATATGGTGGGTCCAAGATCTGAACACATTTGTCTGCATCCTAGGTGGGCTGGGGGCTGAGGCTTGGCTGCTAAGGGTCTTGCGGGCACTTGACCCCAATCACCTTTATCTTCTGTGCCTCCTCCCTCTGCTAGCAGCCATTGTGGCCAAAATGGGATTAACCCAAAAGGAAGTCATTGCCAGGGCTGGATGGGTGGGGAGGAAGGCATGCTTCTGGGCTCCAAGGACCCTAAGCCTGGTTGCTCTATGCCCAGGCCCTGGGCCCCCACGGCACGCACACACTGCTCTGGATGAGGTGGAACGCAGGGCAGGTAAGTTTCAACGTGGGGGAGACAGCTCAGGAATGATGCTGAGTTTCATTTGTACAAATTCATTTTCTCCCTGCCTCTGAGCCCCTTCCTTGGTAATTCATCTTCCGTCCTGGCCACCAGAGTGTTTGTGCATCTGGCCTTGTACAAGCTTTGCTCAGGACTTTTTGGGAACTCCCTCGCCCAGGATCATCTAAATATTTTCCTGGCATTCAAGGCTATTTGCGGAGCCTAGTGCAGAGGGCTGGTCCTGCCTTTTTGCCTTTCCACAGGTGGGTCCCTCTGCTAGAATGCCCTCCTTCCCCCAAGATCTTTCTGGATCTTCTCGGGCAGCAATGAGGTGTGTAAATGGCACAACTCTGAACTCCCAGGCCTGAGGGGGACTGTGCAATTTGATGCCATGCTGGCATCTGGGGAAGACAAGAGGTAGCTTAGTGTTTTAAAAGGCAGGTTTTGGGCTTCCCTGGTGGTGTAGTGGTTAAGAATCCGCCTGCCAATGCAGGAGACAAGGGTTCTGAGCCCTGGTCCCAGAAGATTCCACATGTGGCGGAGCAACTAAGCCTGTGCACCACAACTACTGAGCCTGTGCTCTAGAGCTCGCAAACCACAACTACTGAGCCCACGTGCCACAACTACTGAAGCCTGCGCGCCTAGAGCCTGTGCTCCGCAGCAAGAGAAGCCACCACAGTGATAGGCTTGAGCACCGCAACGAAGAGTAGCCCCCCGCTCACCGCAACGAAGACCCAATGCAGCCAAAAATAAATAAAATAAAATAAATTAATTAAAAAAAAATTAAAAGGCAGGTTCTTAGAACTTAGACGTGAGTTCAGTCCCAGCTCTGCCACCTACCAGCTGGGCTTCAGTTTTCTTTTCTGAACACAGAAAGAATGATCCGACTTTCTCCACCGGGGCACTGAGGGACAGGAAGGGGGCCGTGCACGTAATGCTCTGGGCCCAGTGCCAGTACCACGGTCAGGGCTCAAAAAGCATCAGGTGTTCACCCACGCATTCCACATCAGGTTTAAGTACCCACCTGGTGCCAGTCTCTGTGCTGGTCACTGGGATAGAGCTGCGAACGGATTCATGTGGTCCCGGTTCTTAAAAACAGAGGCTGGAGCGGCAGATGTTCACCCATTAGTTACCATTGTGCCTGTAATTAGGGAAATCACCCCCCTCCCAAGCTCCTAATCCTCCAACCTCCATCCCTCACCTTGACCTTGAAGCACCCTGGGCAGGATCTAAATCTGATGTATCTCCATAACTTTAGCTCCTCAATCATGGCCCGGAGGCTCAACAAATAATATTTAAATTGAAACTGTAGCAAACACTTACGGCACTGAGTGTGTGATAGCCACTGCTCTAAGCACTTTACAAATACGAAATCATGTCATTATCCCTGGAAAGTATGTACTATTATCACATCCCCATTTTACAGATAGGCAAACTGAGGCTCAGAAAAGTTAAGCAAACTACCCTGAGTTATATAGCCAGAGAGGGGTGCAGCCAGGATTTGAACCCAGGTAGCCCGGCTCCAGAGCCACTTGGTCCACACCTCTCCCGAGTTGATGCCGCTTTCCAGCAGGGTCCAGAAAGGGCGTGATCTGAAGACCTTGCCCGTCTCCACCACTTACTGACTGCCGGGCTCCTCAACTTTCTACTCCCCAGGTGGGCTGTGGAGGAAAACAAGGCCTCAGCTGCAGCCTCTGATATCGCCTGCTGGCACTCTGAGGCCTGGGGGTGACTCAGGGGATCCCAGGCCAGCAGCTAGGCCGGCCTCAGGGCCAGCGTTTCCGTAAACACCCCAGTGAGCCAACCCTGCGTGGTCAGTCCACGGGCTGCTGGCTTCGAGGGCTGAGGCCTGGCTGGCCCTGCGCAGTTTCCTGCCACACGGCCACTTACACCCCCTCTGCCTGGCTGGGCTTCCAGTAATGAAGTGTTTTGTTCGGGGGCTGGTGGCACTGATGGGATGGAGTATCAGGGCATCTCTGTCCCACTTGTACCCACTTAGGTTCTTGGAAGCTGCTTAGACGACCCTCACCACAGCCTGGGCAGCTCATATGCCCACCTGCGTGTCGGAGGAGGAATTGGCCTCTAAGGGGACAGGTCTTGGGCTCTGAGCCAAGAGGGAGTGTGTAGCTGGAACCAACCCTGTTGGTCCTTTCTGAGGGGTTGGGAGGTTAGGGAAACAACTTCTCCTGGAGACCCAGCCAGGCAGCTTGGAGATGGAAGGGAAAGTCTCAACCGTGGCCACTGCCTCTCCCCACCGAGACAGTGGCTACAAGGAAGGGACCGTGGGTGAAGACTGAAGGACCATCAGTCCCAGTGAGTGTGCCATCCCTGAAAGCAATGCTACCCCAGCCCTTCAACTCTCACAGCATCCCTGCTTGGAAACAGAGGCCCAGAGAGGTGAAGTGACTCACCCAAAGTCACACAGCAAGCAACAGAGCCAGGATGTGACTGAGTTTCTCCCTTCCCTCTGAACCACTTCTAGCTCACTGCCTGAATCCCGAACAGTAGGGACTGGAAGGTGCTTCCAAGCCATCTTTCAAGAGGCAGTATAGCACAGTGGATAAGAGCAAGGACTCAGGGGCCAGCTACCTGGGTTCAGATCCCAGCTCTGCCTCCTACCTGTTATGTGAACGCGGGCAAGCTATTTAACTTCTTGGTGCCTCAGTTTCCCCATCTGTGAAACGAGGATAATAATGATGCATCCTTTAGAGGGTTGCTGTGAGGATTAAATTCATGCCTGGTACACACTAAGCCTTCCATCAATGCTAGTTATTTCTAATCTCTCACTGGCCTTCCCACTGTAGAGCTGGGGAGACACAGGCCCAGAGATGAAGGCAAAACCTGCTGGGGTCTTGTCTGGGGCAGAGCACACCTTTAGCCCACGTTCCCTATGGTGCCACTGAGAGGCTGTGATGTTTGAGCTGAGGTGCTTGTTGTATCCCCCATCCTCCAGGGCTGGGGAAGGGCAGACAGAGCCCAGGGAGGAGAGAATCAAGGCAACATGATGGGTGACTCCAGCGTCAGCCCCTTCCCCCTCTGGCTCCCAATCTCCCCTCCTGAGGATGTCTGGACCCTTGAACTCAAAGGGGCTCCTTCGTTAGGGCCTCAGGGGCTGCCGAGGAGTGGGAGAGGGTCCAGAGCCCCAGACAAGGGCTCCCACCCTCTGATTTAACCCAAACAACTTTCTTTGGGCCTGTTTTAATTATTAGACTTTCATATGGGATTTCCTTCTGAACAAGGGTCTGCTGGCTTGAGAAGGGGGCTCTGGGCAGCGAGGGGCAGGGGATGGGGCCCCCTTCCCGCACCTGGGAACCCTAGGGCCCAAGCTGATGGTTGGTTGGCGACTCACTCCCTGCTCAGCACATGCTGTCACCCCAGGACTGGGAGCCCCACAGGGGCCACCCCTAACCAGGGCCCCCCTAACCAAGGCGCTCCCCCCTCGACATGCAAGGGACTGGGAACAATTAGCTTGCTCCTCAGGCCAGGCCAGAGGTTCATGTGGTTATTGGTTTTGCTGACCACATGTAACTCAAGGACGTCCTCAGAGCTGGAAGGGTCCCAAGAGGCCACAAAGGGCAACCCTATCACAGGGTTGTCACAGCAGGGGAACTGAGGCCCAGAGAGGTGACGTAACTTGCCTAAGGTCACTCAGGGGGGAGGGAGGAAGGAAGCTGGCATTCTGATGCCTGACCCAGAGCTTTTCCACACCTCCAGATGGTCCCTGGATACCCCAAGTTCTCGGCCCCTATTCTCACCCCAGTCACAAGTGTCCTCCCCAACTAACACAGGCCAGGCCTCTCCAGCCTCATCTCCCTCACCTCTCACCAGGCCTCCAGGCTTCATCCAGACTCAGCTACTCACAGCGCCCCAGATACCCCCGCTCTCATGTTGCTTTCAAGCCTCTGTTCTCTCTGTCCCCCTGTGTTGCCTTTTTGCCTAGACTCCTACTCTTGCTTCAAGATTCATCTCGGATGTCACCTCCTCCAGTAAGACTTCCAAAGCCTTCTCTCCCACCTCCCAGGCTGGGTCCTCTTCTCATTGCCCTCAGTACCTGGTACTCCCCACTTACTCTGCTGTCAGCATCTCTTTGCTTGTGTCTATCTTCCCCTCTAGTCTGTGAATTCATTGTGGGCAGAGACCTTGATTTTTATTATTTATTTCATGTTAGGGCATGGCCCACTACATTCAGTGTTTGTTGAATGAATGCATGGATGTATGAATGTACAGATGGATGGATGGACAAATGGATGGATAGGTGGATAAACAGATGAATGGACAGGTAAACAAATGAATCAGTGGATGGGCAGATGGATTGATAGGCAAATGGATGGGTGGATGGATTAGACAGATAATGGCACCTGTAGGGGCTCAGACAGTGAGAAGTAAGTTCCTAGAGACTGGATATCCTGAATGATGAAGGGGCTCTTGGATGGGGAAACAGTAACCTGAACTGTTATCTGCCTCCTCCAAGGGATGTCTGGCCAAAAGCAAAGCCACTTCTGCCCTGGTGCCTGGTCCCTCCTGACCAACTAGTTCCACCTCAATGGGATCTCCTGAAATTTGGTAATTATTCAGACATCAGAGAACCTATAGGACCCACCTCTGCTTCTGACATTTCAGAACTCTGCATTCTTGAGGGCCCAGCCTGCATACTTCCATCCAGGTCAGAGCTGCCACTCCAGAAATGTTCCCAGGCATAGAAACAGAAATCCCTAGAGAAAGAGGCACTATAAAATATGGAATTCATCCCTCTCCCATTTTACAGATGAGGAAATTGAGGCCAAGAAAGGCCGAGGAACTTCCCCAAGAATGTACAGCCACAGAGCTGGGATTAAAGCTTGGGTCCCCCAATTCACTCATTCATGTATTCATTTATGCAACAAATATATATATCTAGCATCTAACATGTGCTAGGTTCAGTGCCTTTGCCCTGGCATTCGATGTCTGTAAATAAACCCTCATGCCAATTTGGAAAGCCTATGTCCCATCGTGACCTCCTCCGACTCCCCAGCTGGCTTATCTTTGCCTCACCAGCTGTATCCTCAGCATAGCTCCTGCCCCAACCCCCTCACCCAGCAAATGAGGACCACTTCCTTGCCAGGAACCCCAGCTCACAGCGGCGTATGCAGAGACAGTCACGTGCATGTACCGAGAGCACACGTCCCACCCCTCCTTGGGGGGACCACATCAGTCCCTGCAGGCAGAACCCCACCAGCTCAGACTGAAGCCAAGTGTTAAACAGTTCGAGCCCCACAGCTTCCTGGGGATGCGGGAGGCGAAGCTCATCGTGACACCTGGGATCTCAGCGCCAGGAGCAGACCTCTGAACTCCTGCCCAGACTGAGGAATGTGTGGAAGAGGAGGCCATAGAGGGGCGCCTGGGGGCTGGTTATTTACAGGACAGAGGAGCAGGCAGCGGCAGCGATTCTCCCATGAGACCCTCCCAACATGCCCAGAGGCAGGGGCGGTGTGAGGGCTGCCAGTCTGGAAGAGATGGAGCCTCGCATTCTGGGGCAGGAACCCAGACTTGGGCAAGTCATGGCCATTGGCTGGACCCCCTCTCTGGACCTTCCTGATGGAGGTGACCTCGCTGAAGATGTGGAATGACTCAGTATTGCAAGGACAAAAATAAGGTTCAGATGCACATAACAGAACACCTTCCGGGAGCGAATCAATGAACTAGAGAACAAAAGAAGAATATGGAATAACAACAGGACCCAAAGCTGCTTCTGGGATGAAATTAATATGAGACAGAGTCCTGATAAGATTGATCATGACAAAAGAGATAAGATGCAAATAAATAAAGTAAAAATATAGAGTGAAAAAGGAGAATAATATTGACTTAAGGATTAAAAGTAACTTTAAAACTATTGTTGGGCTTCCCTGGTGGCGCAGTGGTTGAGAGTCCGCCTGCCGATGCAGGGGACACGGGTTCGTGCCCCGGTCCGGGAAGATCCCACATGCCGCAGAGTGGCTGGGCCCGTGAGGCATGGCCGCTGAGCCTGCGCGTCCGGAGCCTGTGCTCCACAACGGGAGAGGCCGCAGCAGTGAGAGGCCCGCGTACCGAAAAAAAAAAAAAAAAAAAAAAAAAAAAAGAGAAGTTCCTTACTTTGGTAGAGATATTAATATCAGAAACCTCCAGAAAGTATGATTCCTAGTGGAGAAGCTTCATGTGCATGAAAGGATCAGGAACGAGCCACGAATGCGCATTATCACTGTTACTGCTCAAAACAAAGTGCCAAGGTCAGGCTACAGCTAAAAGGAGAGAAAATCAGAGGCGTTGGAGTGGAAGAGAGGAGACAAAATTGTTCATTGTAGAGGGTGTGATCCTTTACCTTGAAAACCTAACCAAATAAGCTGACAACGTATCAGAACAAATAAGAGAGTTTGGCAAGTTTGCTAGATGCATGATCGATAACAAAAATCAATAACACTTTCATACCAGCAATACTCAAAACAATGGTGGCTTAAACAAGGGGGCATAAACATGCATATATTATTGAGCTGGCCAAAAATTACAGAAGATGTTACGGAAAATCCCGAAGGAACTTTTTGGCCAACCCAATATATGCATAGAGAATAACATATATAATATTATTATTATGTTAATATTCTAATAGTATTCTTATATATAATATGTATGCTATTTTTTTAATCATGTGAATGGAATCTACAGGTGGAGTCCAGGGTGCGTATGGCACAGCTCTGATGTCATCAGAATCCAGGCTTGCTTTCTCTTTTTTTTTTTTTTTTTTGCGGTACGCGGGCCTCTCACTGTTGTGGCCTCTCCCGTTGTGGAGCACAGGCTCCGGACGCGCAGGCTCAGCGGCCGTGGCTCACGGGCCCGGCCGCTCCGCGGCATGTGGGATCTTCCCGGACCGGGGCACGAACCCGCGTCCCCTGCATCGGCAGGCGGACTCTCAACCACTGCGCCACCAGGGAAGCCCCAGGCTTTCTTTATTTCTCCTCTTCTTTTCTCTGCACATAAGGTCCATCTTCAAGATACCCTCATGGTCCAAGATGGCTGTCAAGCTTCACCATCACATCTGATGACTGATTAGAGCTCGAGGAAGTGAGGAGTGGTGGTGTTGGGACAAAAGGGATGCCCTTCCCTTTCAGGAGGCTTCCCAGAATTTGCACCCAGCACTTCTGCTTGTATCTTATTGCTGGGACCTGGTCACATGGCCATGCCTAGCCGCAAAGCTGAGTGCACTGCCACCCCAAATAAAATCAGGGTTCAATTACGAAGGAAGGAGGGGAGAAAGGATATTGAAATGGGCATCCCTCAGGCTCTGCCATAGATCTCAATTTCCAAAAAGGGGAAACAGAGGCCCAGGGAGATGAAGGCACTAACACACAGCCACGAAGCAAGTGTCAGAGCTGGGATTTTCAAGTGACTGATTCTTGATCTTCCCAGAGTACAGGGCTCCCCTCTCACCTGGGTATGTCCAGCCACGGGAGCACTGACCCTGCTCACTCCCAGCCCTGTTTGGGTCAGGGTCTGTTTTGGGTTTCTCTGTCCCCACTACCTAGTGTAACAACAGTGAGGTCCCAGTGTTGGGCATTTATTCACATCCCTCCCCCCAACCTCTACAGCTTCTTGCACAGGACTTGGCATGTAGATGTGCAATGAACATGAAGCAGGAGGGCATGGAGGGAGCTGACAAGCTGTGAATGGCTGAAACTGGCTTTATCCTTGCAACTGCAGACATTTTTTCTTGCCTCCCATATGCTGTGCCCTGATCTAGATGTGTTTCCCAAGTTTCACTTTTCAGATGCATTTCCTAGACCCTAAAATGTTAGGCCTGGCCCAGGTATGAAAGAGCAAGGAGGCTGCCTTGAAACAAACAAACGATCAAAAAATGGAGAAACCGAAGGCCAGAGAAGCAATGTCATATGACATGTCATATGTCTCTCACTTGGATTCCTCTTCATGGACACACAGAGAAAGATCGGTTTCCCAGCCTCCCTTGCAGTCAAGTTTGGGGGTCATGTGACTAGTTCTGGCCAATAAAATATGAGAAGAGATGAGCATCATCACTTCCAGTTTGAGGCAGTGAAGGGCCAGTGTGCCTTCGCCACCCCTCTTCTCTAAGGTGACCTTGGAGACCACTGGTCTAGAAGGGTGATTCACAACCGGTTATGTGCATACACATCACCTGGGGGTCTCATTAAAATGCAGATCCTGGTTCTGGGTGGGGGGGGTCTGAAATTCTTCACTTCAGACAAGCAACTGGGGCTTCCCTGGTGGTGCAGTGGTTGAGAGTCCGTCTGCCGATGCAGGCGACGCGGGTTCGTGCCCCGGTCCGGGAGGATCCCACAGGCCACGGAGCGGCTGGTCCCGTGAGCCATGGCCGCTGAGCCTGCGCGTCCGGAGCCTGTGCTCCGCAACGTGAGAGGCCACAACAGTGAGAGGCCCGCGTACCGCAAAAAAACAAACAAACAAGCAACTGAATTATGCTGATCCATCAGGGCACACGTTTGAGTAGGGAAGGATGATTTGAGAGGATGCAGCTCAAAGGTGGAGAAGACCTGCCCAGCTTCACTGGACCATTTGCAACCAAAAATAAACTTTTGTTGGGTTAAGTCACTGAGATTTGGGAGTTTATTTTTGACCTCAGCATAGCTTAATGTCCCCCAATTAATACACTGGGATAGGACATTGTCATTTAGCTAGTCAACCCGTATTTATTGAGTTCCTACCATGATCTTATTTTGTGCCCTGGATGCCTCACTCCTAAGGAGGCGCTCACTCTCCAGGTCCTACAAGGGCAAGGTCAGCACCTGACGGCGAGAGCTCCTAAAACTTTGATCCCTTAGCACCTCTGTTTCTGCATCCTAGTCCCAGGGCTGTAAGTCACTGAGGCAGCCAGGATTTGAAGTGGGAACTTTTTGGCTTACGAGCCTGAAGTTTGCTTTCAGTAGCGCAAAGAGCCACAGTGCTCATTCTAGGGTCTTACGGGGGGCGGGGGCCGCGCTATAGCAGCAGCCAAAAGACTCACGAGCTCCCTGGACTATCTCATCCCTCTAGTGCCAAACTTGGCAGTCTGAGGGCCTGAACCACAGTAACCAGTCAGCACAGTGGCAGCTCCTGCCGCGGACTTTCAATCCTTTGAACACGTACGGACAGTTCATCACTTACACTCGCATCACCCGACGCCCTGCTGCCAACCTGCGGGCTTCCTGAACTGGCCAGGTCCCAGGGCCGCCCGCTGTCCACACTCACCCATCTTCAGTTATTTAGAGAGAACAAGTTCCAAGCAAAAACACATGCTCTGAATCCGAGGGGCCCCTCCCGGCAGGAGGCGACACTTCCACTGGCGTCTTGTTGCCTCTCTGGGCAGCACTGTCTTTCCTTCCCTCCCCTTGGAAAGCACACCCGGCCTCACCCCCTCACTGGTGGGGGAGGGACTCGTCCTCTGATACGATATCGCTGTGAGCAGTGTGCCTCTCTCCACCTCCTCCTCACCTCCTAGTTTCTCTGGTCTTCCTTCTTGTCTTAGAGGAAGAAGTGGTTCAAAACTTCCTCCCACGAAAACTAATCAGTGGTAACAGAGGTCAGAATAGTGAGTACCTTGGGAGGCAGAGAGTATAGTCTTGGAAGAGGCATGAGGAACTTTCTGGAAATGTATCTTGACCTGGGTGGTGGTTACATGGGTGTGTACATATGTGAAGAGTTGTTGAGATGTACACTTAAGACTACTGCGCTGTAAGCATTTCTGTTTATGTTACCCCTCAATTAAAAAAAATATATGCCACAGAGACCTCTCTGAGCAGTAAAAAAATAAATGACCACAACATAGGTTTTGGAGTCATATGAACCTTCACTGAAAGTCTGCCTCTGTTTTCTAGCTGTGTGACCTTAAGCAAGTTATTTAACCTCCCTGAACTTCATTTCTTTTTCTTTCTTTTCTTTCTTTTCTTTTCTTTCTTTCTTTTTCTTTCTTTCTTTCTTTCTTTCTTTCTTTCTTTCTTTCTTTCTTTCTTTCTTTCTTTCTTTCTTTCTTTCTTTTTTCTTTCTTTCTTTCCTTCCTTCCTTCCTTCCTTCCTCTTTCTCTCTCTCTTTCTTTCTTTCTTTCTTTTTTAAAGGTATGGACTGTGAAGATTAGAAACACCACTTTTTATAAAATGTACTTAGCACAGGGCTAGCTCCCACTGGGTGCTCAATACACAATCACTTTCATTGTTATTAAAACCAGTGACCCTAGCAAGGATAGGATGGGGGAGTGGTTTTCCCTGGGGACAGACAATAAAAGGGGTACATTGTCCATAGAGAATTTAAGGATAAAATTGATGATAAAAAAAAGTCTGCTTTTCGTTATCACCATGCACTGGCAAATCTAAATAATGTCAGTTGGAAAATGCTACATCCTGAAAAAATCTTTTATTGGTGTACATTCTAAACAATTGTTGTGGTGACTGCTGAATTTTAATATTATATAGGTAAGCTTCAAATTAGCACATTTTAATTTCTTATCCTTTAATAAACCTCTTCTACATGGAAGTTAATCTGGAGAATTTCTAAGAATACAGTTACCGCGAGCACAGGTGGAGTCAGGAACACATGTTCACAAAGAGAATCAGTTCCTAACAGTTCGAAATCTTTCGTGCTTGCTCCAAGTACAGTTCCTGTCTCCAGCCCTGCGGTATTACATATTTCTGCATCTCACTAGTAGATTCAAAGAAACAATGACTGTAGAGTGATGGTGAAGACGAAGATATATGTAGTTCAAGTCTGTCATTCTAGGCGACTCCTTGGAATTTTGATTTGTGTCTAAAATTTAGAAAAGTGAAACAGTGTGAACTGCAAAGGGTAACGTTTTTGCCTGGTAAGTGCAAATTCTAGCTCATACATGAAACATATGTGTTTCATCTCAATGATTACTGATCATACTTTGTTGTATGAAGGAGATGGGTGTTCCAAAATGATCCACTGTGTGTGTAAAATATCCTAGGCATGCCTCTGACTCAAGCAAAAGCATTAATAAAGAACACTGTATCTCCTTCTCCCCAAGTCTGTGGACGCGCAACCCTCACCCTCAGTCACTTCCTCTAGCCATAAATGATCAAATCCCACATTTTCATCTTCAGCCTCCATCTGCATCAACTCCTTCTCCTGGAATTGCACCCAATACCAAATCACTCTTCTTCCTTGCCAAGTGCCCATTATGGACCTTTCTGCTGTCCAGCTCCATCGCTTTGAGATTTGGCGTACTGGGGGAGATGATGGGAGCCAAAGCCTTCTCCAGCCACCACGTGACATCACCTCTAGTATTATCTTTGCCAAATTCTACAGTCAAAGGTCATGTCTTTATACCTCCCCCATCCCAGTGGCTGGGATGTTGTAGATGCCCCTCAAATGCTGGTGGTGTGAATATCATGTGTCTTACTTCCCCATGTGTAGCACCGCGCCCCACCTCACTGTCAGCTCCAGACACACCAGGCATCTTTGTCTCCCAGAACAGGCACTGCTCTCACGCTCTCCCCCACCTCTAGGCATCTGTACATGCTGTTCCCTCTGTCTGGAATGTTCTGCCCTCTCTAACTCCTTTTCGCCTTGGTTCCTCCTCCAGAGATCTGTCCATTACCCTCGGTCTGAACAGGACCCCTCCTCGATATTCCCAGAAAGTCCACCTGCTCTCCCACTGTCCTTTCCCCCTCTGGGTTTGCCCCCTCTGCAGGGGCTGGAGACGCAACAGAGGGGGCCTCAGAGTTGGTTGAATTCAGCAAAATGGATCTGGTTCTTCCAGATCACCTAGCAGGGCCCAGCAAGAACGGGCACACACTAGGTCCAGTCTGCATGGGCTCATCCACCACGGGCCACCTTCCAGAGCCCAACAAGCAGGCCACGGGGAGGCCCCTTGTCGCCAAAAGCAAACAGGCCTCCAAGGGAAGTTTTGCTCTGGGTCACACCCACCTCTGGATGGCTGCCAATCTTCCTGCCAGAAACCGCAGGCCCGCCAAAGCCGCCTGGAGTCCAGGCCACGGGGCTTAGAAGCACTCGGGTCAGTTTTGCAAACGGGGTGTCTTCTGAGCACTTCCTGGATCAACAGCCCCCCGTCCCTGGGGTCAGGCAGGAGGGCTGGGGCTGGGTTGCAGCTAGAGAGGCCCCTCTTGGGCTGGGAGGAGCTAGAGAGGCCCCTGCCAGCCTGTCACAGGCTCCTGGCACTGGCACTGGCTCTGGCTTTCACATACACACACACACACACACACACACACACACACACACACACACTGGCAAGCACCCCCCAGGTGGCCTCCACAGTCTCACCTTCAGGTAAATGCGCTCATCAGTGGGAAGATGAGAATGGGAGAGAAACAAGGGCTACAAAGGCCAGCGTGTGTGTGTGTGTGTGTGTGTGTGTGTGTGTGCGCGCGCGTGCATGCCTGGGAGTGACCTCACAGCTGCTGGAACATAAAGACTTCCAGGTCCTGCCTCCCAGGCTCAAAGCTGGCTCCGTGGGGACACAGTGACATGAGAGGCACACCACAGACCCACCTCCTGGTCTTCTCCCTCCTCTGCCTCTTCTCCAAGGTAAGGGGGCCCCAGGCCCCAAAATGTACTGCTGGCTTCCTTGGTGTGGTGGGGAAGGTGTTAAATCACAGCCAGGGACCCCCTGGGAGAATTCCTGCAGGCCACCTGTGTGGGGCTCAGCTCAGCTTCCCTCCCTGATGCCCAGACAGCAGGCCCTGGCCAGCTCTGCTGTGTGACCCCAGGCAAGTCTCTTTCCCTCTCTGAGCCTCAGCTGCTTCCTCAGTTGAATGGGTATAATGTTCATGGGGCCTCTGTGAAGATCATTTATCATAGTTCAACTACAGTGCTTAGCACAGGACCTGGAATATGGCAAATGTTTAAGAGAGGACTTTTATGATTATTACCAATCCCCATAGCTCCTCTACAGACAGAAGTGGGTCTTCTCATTATAAATGGGGAGACTCAAGACATGGCCTGCCTTTGCCTGTGAGCCAGGATTTGAATGGATGTTGGTGCATAGCTGATTGGAATGTTCATACCACAGGGGCATTAATGCTGCTGGGCCCTCATGTAGTGAGTGGCCTGCTGACCCTAGCTGGAGGCGGATAAGGAGACAGCTCCATGGAATAATGACCTTCTCTCCTGGGATATTTTCAAAGGGCTTGTGGAACATCCACCTTGCCTACCATGACCAATAACCCCATAAGGAATTATTATCCCGTTTTCAGTCAAGCGAGTCTCCGAGAGGGTAGGCAACTTGCTCAAAACCACACAGCATCAGAGCAATAGAGGAGGTAGAACCCAGGATAGGCCTGGGTGTGAGGCAGGGGGGACTGCAGTCTGTGTCTCTCCACCCCCAACCTGGACCAAGGCCACGGTTGCTGAGCCTGCCATCACCTTAGCAAATGTCAGGCTCCTGGCGTCATGGGTATCGGCCCCCCACAAGCCACAACCTCACTGTATTTTCATGCTCCTTTGAGGATCACAGGCAGGAACTTTTCTCTATCCTGGGTCCAAGCAGTGGTTGGGGGAAGGCTCAGAAACCATCCTAATCCTGCTGTTTGCTCTCCCAAAGCGGGTGTGCAGGACATGATTCCAGGGAGGGTAGCGTGGGTAGCCGGAGCAGGGGACTTGGGGTTCTGGGCTTAGGATTAAAGGAAAGACCAAAATGAAGCTGTCCTAGACTCACCGTTTACCTCCCCCAGCCCTCCATTCTTCCCAGGCTCCAGGGAGCCAGGCAGCATCCCACACAGAACACAGGAACTTGGTCATCACACACATGAAAGCCGCAACAATCCGCAGAGAGAGAATTCCAAGTCTTGCAGGCAGGGCTCAGGCCTGCGGACAGGGGCAGGCGGTAGAGACCTGGAAACAAGCCAAGTCACGTTGACCTAGAGCTGGCGGTGACCTCATTAAATCCTTGTCACGACTCCAGGACAGGTGGTCTCCACCCCATTTTACTGAGGAAGAAACAGCTCCCTCCCCACGGAACAGTTCAGTGAAGTGTCCAAGGTCACACAGCAAGTCAGTGGTAGAACTTGGAGTTCACCTCTTGCCCAGATGATTCCCTGTCCAGGGCTCTTGCCTCCTGGGGACCACAGCAAGGGTCTGGGGAAACCAAGTGTGTGATGGGGCAACTTGAACGTCGGGATGGGGTGGTTAGAAAGGGCACGGAGATAGAGGAATACCAGAGAGGACCTATCTCTTCTTGGCTATGCTGAAACACCCTCCCTGATATCTCTCTTGAACAGATGGGTAAATTGAGGCAGAGGCTAAGTGGCATCAGAGCCACTAGGGGACAAGAGGTAGGTGTGGCAATTAAGAGACTGGGCCTTGGATTCACATGAACCTGGATTCTGATCCTGGCTCTACCGCTTACTGGTGATACCACTACACTGCTTTAAGCTTCAGTTTCCTCGTCTTTAAAATGGGCATGATGCTTAACTTCCCTGGCAGTCCAGTGGTCAGGACTCCATGCTTCCACTGCAGGGGGCCCAGGTTCGATCCGTGGTCAGGGGACTAAGATGCTGCATGCCTCACAGTGCAGCCAAAAAAAAAGAATTAAAATGGGCATAATGCTGGTACCTCACACTGGAGGGTTAAATTAGTACATTAAAGTGCTCAGCACTCGGCGTGCCCATGGTAAATGTCAGCCATAATCATCGGGGTTATCAGTGGCCCCTCCTGGGCACGTCAGGACCTGCAGATCTGGCCCCTGTCAAACTCTCCCCGTAGAGAGAGCCCAAAGTGAGACCCCAGGTGCAAAGCAGAAGGCTTATCTCCTGGCATCCCCGCTTTCAGGAGGGAGGGACCCAAGAGTCAGTTCTGGTCAAAGGCCCCCCACTTCCCACCAACCAAGAGAGTTCAACCTCTGGTTTGGAAGGGATGCCCAAAGTCCAGCTGATTTTTTCTCAGCTCAATTCCACGTGAATCACCTCTGAATTTATTAAGATGCAGATTTAGATTAATAAAGAAGGGCCCTAGATGCTGCATTTCTAACAAGCTTCCAGGTGATGGGGCTGCTGCTGGTCCAGACCACACTCTGAGAGGTGAGGCTAGACCATCTTCTCTAGAATCTGGTATCACCTAGTCTCCTGCTTGAAATGCCTGTGGAAGTGGAAACTCGCTCTTCGTGAGGTTCCAGGCACAGAGCTGTACACTTGCATCTATTATTACCAGTGCCATCTTAGATGGGGGCCCTGTGAGTGCCCCCTGGTCTGCGACCCCCACCGGAGGCTGGTCTGCCAATTTGGGGCAGCCCCTAGTGGCCAGCATGGGAACTGCAGAGGTTTGCAGGATAGGGAGTCCTAGGGGTGGGAAAGGTGAGGATTAGGGCAAAGGGGTCATTGCCTGCTTTGGGGCCACACAGGACATAGGAGGTCATTCATTTCATCTTCCTAAACTGCAAGTCTTCCATCTTCTGCATAAAACCCTCCAGTCCTCCAAGGATCCATAGATGGGGCCACTGGTAACATCTTGAATTATGCATGGTCCTTGGTCCCTACCTTCCAATGGACATATGGGGACCCCAGGGCATCTGGTTTCTGGTTTGGTTGTTTCACTGTCCTGAGTGAGGAGGGGCAGTCAGGACACCTGGACTGATACCTTGAGCCTGCCCCTGGGGGTGGGTTCCTAAGGCTTTTTCCCTATTACAGGAAATGTCTATCCCAAATCTGGGTTCCTGGATCCTCAATGAGGAAGCAGGCTCCCAGCCCTGCAGCTAACCCACTGGGACTTTGTCCCTTCCTCTATCTGGAGCTCAGTTCCCCCATCTTTACATGGCAGGGGGAGGGATTTAGACTGGAGCAGAGGTGCCAGTAACCTAGCTGGGCATCAGAAGCCCCTGTTAAGAACAGATTTGAGGGCTCAGCCTCTGGAAGTTCTGATTTGGTAAGTCCCAGAGGAGGCCTCGGGATCGGTATTTTACCAGGTTCCCTGGATGATTGGATGCTCATCCAGAAACATATTCTAGATTGTTCCAAAGATCAAAAAACATCCATGATACTGTTTGATTTATTCAGCCCTCAAGATAAATACCCACTGTCCACCTGCTAAAAAGTGAACAGCACCCTGTCATTTTAATCCTTCCTTTTGTTGCTTTTACCCTCCTGTAAGCTCCTAGAAGGCAGACCCTAAGCCCTTTATCGTAATTCACAATGAAGATCATTATAGCCAGATGCATGGAGTGTCTACTGCACGCCAGGCCATGCGCTAAAGGTTTAATATGCATCATTTCATGTACTCCTCAAAACAATTCTCCGAGTTAAACATTATTGCCCCCTTTTTACAGATGAGGAAATTGAAGCTCAGAGAGCATAAGTAACTTCCCCAAGATTGCTCAGCTAATAAGGGGCAGAGTTAGTTCCGGAACTCTAGTCCAGAGCCCTTGCTCATGACCACAGTGCCATGCTGTCTCTTAGGGAGTGCCGTGGGGCTGCCGGGGTCCAAGGCCAGGTCTATGTGACTCCAGGGCCAAGGTGTGAACCCTACACTGGCAGAGAAGGAGTCAGTTGTGAGGGGCTCACTAGCCACCTTGAACGACCATGGCTGAGCGAGGTCTCTGTCTCTGCAGGTGTGTGCCCAGCTGTGCCCAACACCGTGTACCTGTCCCTGGCCCCCACCCCGATGCCCACAGGGGGTGCCCCTGGTGTTGGACGGTTGCAGCTGCTGCCGGGTGTGTGCACGGCGGCTGGGAGAGCCCTGCGACCATCTCCACGTCTGCGACCCCAGCCAGGGGCTGGTCTGCCAGCTCGGGGCGGGCCCTGGCGGCCGGGGGTCCGTGTGCCTCTGTAAGCAGGTTTGCGGGACTGATGGAGGGGGTGTTTGGGGGGGAAGTCAAGGCCTTGAGGTCCTGAGTCCAAGAGAAGCCCTTCTCTCTCCCAGCCAAACCTGGTGACACAGGGTTCCCTAAGCTCACTCCCCTCTTCTTTTCTTTTGTCTTTGCTCAGATCATGGCCACCACCCAAACAACCTACCCTCCTTCTTCCTGTCTGTCCAGATCATAGCCGACTTTCAAAGCCAAGCTCAAACACAGCCCTCCCAGATTTCTCAAACCAGAAGTCATCATCCCTTCCCAGGACCCTCACAACACTCTTGGGAAAAATGAAAGGGCAACTCCCTATTTAGGGCATAACCTGTGTCAGGCACTGTGCTAAGCATTTACCTCCTAAATCACATAATCCTCACAATAATCCTATGAGGTAAGTACTTTCAGACCCATTTTATAGATGAGGAAACTGAGGCTCAGCGATACTAATGGACATGCTTAATGTTACACAGCTGGGGACTGAGTCAAGCAGGCTCTAAAGCAACATTCCGTTCTGTCCTCTTGTGGGATTGGGAGCCCTTGGACAGTCTGAATCCCGAGTTTGCTATTTGCTGGCGACCTTGGGCATGTCACATCTTCCACTACCCTAGGCCTTGTGCCTTCTGGGGATTTAAATCAGGGGTTCTCAACTTTGCTCTAGGACTGGATAATTCTCTGTGTGGGGCTGCTCTTCTGTGCAGGACTTCTGGCAGCATCCCTGGTCTCTACCCACGAGATGCCGGGGAGCAAAGTCATCCCCAGTTGAGAACCACTGGTTTAGAGAACTATAAAGAGGTGAAGACTGTTCTGTTCCCTTTTTTTCTTTTTAAATAATAAGACTTGTAGAGCAATTTACCACTCTCATCTACATAGCTGTAACACTTAAAAAAGAAAAAAGAATGAGAGATAGAGAAAGAGAGGAAGAAAAGCCCATGAATCATTGACAATAAGTCTATCTACAGGAAAAGGCTTGTTAAAAAACAAAAATTATAGACATAAAGTTATCAACAGTAAATCCCTGTAAAATACTTTTTTTGATAAGGGGAGTATACTAATGAGAAAGGGGTGATGTGTTTTATAAACTTCCAGATGACTGCTAATAAAAATGTATCTAAAGAAAAAATTAGACAAGTAACACTTAGCTTACAAGGCTGTTATCTAGCTAAGCCATGACACATGTAAAGCACTTGGCAGAATTTATTTATTGAGCACCTGCCTAGCATTTACCATGTGCCAGGCACTAAGAGTTTCACAAATATCACCTCATTTAATCTCTCAACAACCATATGAGGTAGATCCTACTGTCATCCCCATTTTGTAAATGGAAAAAAAGAGGCACAGAGAGGCTAAGTAACTTGCCCAAGGTCACACAGCTCAGAAGTCGCTGAGCTGGGATTTGAATTCAGGGAGCTGGCTCCACAACCTTTGTTTCTATCACTCTACTGCCTGATGCTCAGTATACGCTTAGTACATAGTGGCTGTTACTGTCACTAACTTTATTAAGGAGCTTTTCGTATTCCACCTTGATTCAAATTTCAAATACCTGGAGGCCAAGAATTTACCTGGTCCTTGCTCCTTCCTGCCACTTCCAGCCCTGGTCAGGCGACACAGTGGTGCTCATGAATGTTTAAAGACTGGAACCAAATTTGGAGGCTGGGAGCTAGTGAAGCCACGGATGAGCCAGGGCCAGCTAAGACCTCACAGAGGCTGAGTCTAGGTCTTGGCTCTGGAGGGAACATGCTTCCCCAAATCTCTCCTCTCACAAACTAGTTGGACACCTCTTCACTGAGGACCAACTCCGAGCTGTGTGTATGTCCGGCACGAGCTCCCGATCTCCCTGGCATTAAACGCGCAGCTTCCCCAGCTCAGCCAAGTGCGTCTCCATCCCTCCCGTGGCTCGGCCTCAAACTTTGGAGTCATTCTTGACTTCTCCCTTTTTTTTCACATCCCACTCACTACCCACCAGCAAATTCTTTACAATATTTCAAGAATTCAACATTTCTCAGTCCCTCAACTGCTACCACCGGGTCTGAGCCCCCTCATTACTCATCTGGATCTTGCAGAAGCCCCGTAACTGTCTCCCTGCTTCTGTCCTTGGCCCCTAGTCTGTTCTCAACACAGCAGCCTGAGGGCTCCTTTAAATACATAAATCAGGTCACAGATCACTTCCCTCCTCTGCGTAAAAGCCTCCAATAGCTTCTCATCTTCTCAGAGTAAGAACCAAAGCCCCCTCAGTGGGCGACAAGACCCTGCAGGATCCTGCTCCTGTTTTCTCTACGACCACATCTAACTCCCTCTCTCCCTCCTGCTCTCTGCTCCAGCCACAATGGCCTCCCCGCTGCTCCTTAAATACTGAGATGAGGCACGCTCCCACCTCAGGGCCTTTGCACTGGCTTTTCCTGCTACCAGCACTTTTTCCCCCAGATATCTGCATGGCGAGTTCCCTCACCTCCTTCACATCTTTACCCCAATATTGCCTTTTCAGTGAGGCCTTTTCTGATCACCACATTTAAAAACTACAACCCTGCCCTACTCATTAACCCTGCCCTCCTTTATTTTTCTAGCACTAATCACCATCTGACATCACAAACACCACCTTGTTTCTTGTGTTTATTTCCACTGGAGCGAAAGGTCCAGTGAGGGCAGGATTTGGGCTGGTCTCAGTCACTGCTGTATCACAAGATACCTAGAACAATGTGTGGCACGTAGTAGGCACTCAATAAATAACTGTTGAATGTATGAAAAATAACAACAGTTCTGGTGGGGCTAGCAGTAACAGGCACTGTTTATGGAGCATGTACTGCGAACAAATCCTTTATATACGTGATTTCATTTTAACCTTAATAATGAGGGAGGTCCTATTATTATCCCTATTTTGCAGATGAGGGAACTGGGGCTCAGAGAGGTTAAGTCACCTGCCTAAGGTCACACAGTGTGCAAGTGGTTGCAGGTAAAACAAAAAACAAAAAACAAAAAGACCCTGTTGTTCCTTCTCCTGCAAGGGACTCTCAGAGGGAAAGAAGGATGCAGAAATTACCAGATGACAAGCTTGTGCCCTGAAGTTATTTGGGGGAAGTTTCTGGACAAGGGGGCCATTGGAGAGGGCCCAGAAGAAGAAGTAGGGTTTTGGCAGCAGTATGTGTGTATGGGTGGGGGGATCCCAAATCCAGTACATTTGAAGGTGCCTCATGGTGTCGGGGACCACGCACATGGATTCACACAGATCCCGGGGTGGGGAGTGGCTGCCTAGGGATCATTACCTACCTCCCAATTAGCTCTGAGCTGAAGGACCCAGGAGAGATGCCAGGAAATCTTACTAAAATTATCGCTCCCTCCAGCTGACTTTCCTAAATAATCCCTCTGTTTACCAGGTCATCCCAGCGACCAGGAGGCCCCAGGGCTGCAGCCCCAGGAGTCTGGCTGGGAGACCCAGGCTAGGGGTTATGGATTAAGGTGCAGCTACCCCTCTGGTTTCTTGGAAACCAGTGGCCACATGGTCCAGGCCAAAAGGTCAGGGATTTGGAACCAAAGGGCTGTGGCCTGGAAGGAGTAAGGAGATGGGGGTGACACTGGCCCTGTCCTGCCCAGAAGAATAGCATCACCTATTCCCATTTAGTGAGCATCTACTAGGTCCCGGGCTTGGGGCAAAATGCTTTAAGTGCACTAGCTCATTTGATCCTCCAGTGGCTTTGTGAGCAGGGTACTGAGGCTCAAAGAGGTGAAGTAACTTGTCCCAGGTCCCACAGCTAGCAAGCAGGGAACTGGGATTTGAACCCAGGTCTGTGTGCTTCCAAAATTCCTGCATGTGTATGGATCTATTCGAGGTTTTTCTCAGAAGACCTGGGAAAACCAGCTTCCCATGAGTCCTTTCCCCCACACCCAGGTGAAGTGCCACCCACATCTCCAGGAAACCCTCCTAATTGTCCCTTTCTCTGCACTTCCTGAGCGGCTCACATACACCTCTCCAGGGCTCTTACTTTATTCTGTCTCGGAGATGGCGACATTCATACCTGTCCCGCACACTGGCCCTTGAATCCCTCTTAGTAAGGACTGGGTCTTAGTCCTGTCTAGGAACACAGTGGTTGGCACACAGGAGGGGCACGATATATATCTCTGAAATGATAAGGAGTCAGAACTATTTTATCATTGTCTCTCACGTGCTGAGTCTTGTGCCAGGCATTCATTCGAAGGGCATTTCCTGCGGTTCTGTGATGCCAGAACGAACCCTCTTGGCCCCAGCCCTTAAGGGGTTCATGTCCAATGGAGGAAGAGGCCATAATACACATATCTGAGGGCTTCGTCCAAAGAGTGTTTCTTAAATACCTACTCTGTGCCTAGCCGTGTGCTAGGTGCTGCGTACACTTTATCTCATCTCACTGGAAGTACGAATTACTGTCCTCATCATTGCTATTAAGGTGACTCAGAGAAGTTAAGTCACTTACGCAAAGTCACACAGCCAGCAAGTCGAGCCCTGACCTGACAGTGATGACTATAATACAGCAGATGGACAAGGAAAGTTTGTGGCATGAAATTTCAGTGTGTATACAATAGTGGTAATATTTTATATATTTAAAAAACATATTATTATTAATATATAATAATTATTCTAATAATAACAACAGAGCAGCAAGGATCTATTGAAGGTCTCCTTCATGTTGTATTCATTCCAAATATCATTTCATTTAGTCTATGCCACACCCTGTGAAGTAAGTACCATTATAACCCATTTTGCAGATGGGGAAACTAAAAGAAGTAACATCACTTGGGCAAGGTCCATAGCTAATAAAAGAGCTGAAACCAGGCCAGTCTTCCCACAAAGCCTGTTCCAGGATGCAGCACGCTGTCTTCCTGCAGGCGACAGGGCAGTATGGCAATGGGGCGGGGGTGCATATCTCGGGGCTGGAGCCCCCTGCGGCGCTCAGATTCTGTAAGGGCACTGCATCCCCAGCGGGATCCAGACCAGCTCTGCAGAGAGGACCCTGTGGAGGATGTGGCCAGTGCAGCCCTCCCAGGGAAAAGTTGGGAGGTCACCGATGGAGATCCGGTTTCTCCTCTGCAGGGGGAGAAGATGAGGGCAGCTGTGAGGTGAACGGCCGCCTCTACCGGGATGGGGAGACCTTCCAGCCCCACTGCAGGATCCGCTGCCGCTGTGAGGACGGCGGCTTCACCTGTGTGCCCCTGTGCAGCGAGGACGTGCGGCTGCCCAGCTGGGACTGTCCCTACCCCAAGAAGGTGGAGGTCCCAGGAAAATGCTGCCCTGAGTGGGTGTGCGACCAGGGAAGGGGGCTGGGGGTCCAGCCCCTCCCAGCCCATGGTGAGTACAGGGCTGGTCCAGGGCCACCTGGAGGTGTGGTGGGGGGGAGGGCGGGGAGGGCTGGCGGGGGGAATGGGCGGGGCCTCTTAGGTGCCAGGACACCTGGACACATCAAAGCTAAGGTTATACTGACAAAATCTGGGAGGGGACAGTGGCTACGGGGACATGTAGGAAAGTGGAGTGGAGGGTCACAAGACCTCTTTAAAACTGACAAAACAGGAGGCGGTGGTGCAAATATATAAGTTTAAATCCTACACAATTAAAAATAAAACTTGGTGGCAGAGGGGGGAGGGGAAAGGAGGGTTAGAACACTTGAAACAAATTCTCACATTTCATAACAGAGGTATAACATAGACCTATATTATTATAATATATATGTTATTATACTCATAATATATTGATACATATTAATAACATTTATATAATACAATTTAAATATTATATAATATTAGTACTACATTATTATTGGGGTTTATCAAAAGAGGAACTCAAAACCGAGTGAAGCAAGGTGGTTGCCTCTGGGATGTGGGCCTAGGGGTAGGCAGGAAAGACAGTGACCTCATGCTATAAACTCTTCAGTTATAGGATTACGTTATTGCTATGTTACTGGGTTTTTAAAAATTATTATTATATGAATTTAATTTTTGAAGGCAACCGAAAAGAGGGCATTGTTTCCATAGAAGATGGCGCCACACGAGAGGCGATAGAGCATGGTGGGTGAAGCATGGAGTCTGCCTGTGTTCTAAGCCCAGTTCCGCTACTTCCTAGCTGTGTGAGAAGTTACTTAACTTCTCTGTGTCTCAGTTCCTCCAACTGTAAAATGAGAATGAGAGCATCCACCTCATAGAGCTGCTGTGAGGCCTAGATGAGTAAATACAAGCTAAGCAGTTATGACGTGCCTGGCACACAGCACTCAGTGTATGCTGTTATTATCCCTACAATGGAATATGATACATCTGTTTAAATACATAGGAGAATGCCAGGGAGTTAGCCTTATGTATAAAAAGCAGGATATGACACCGTATATGCAAGTTGATCTCCGCTGTGTGTATGCATGTGTGTGCGTCTATAGCTATACGAACACATATACGTCGTACAATGCTGCACACGTGTATATAACAGAGAGTTTTTCAACCCGGGCACTAGTGACATCTGGGCCAGGTAATTTTTGGTTGTGAGGGGATGTCTCGTGCGGTGTAGGATGTGTAGCAGCATCTCTGCTGGATTCCAGTAGTCCCCACTCTTACTTGTAACAAAAATGTCTCCAAAGGTTGCCAAATATCTTCCAGGGGGCAAAACTGTCCCCATTTAAGAGCCACTGGTTATAAAGGACTAGAAGGAGGGATACTAAAATATTAACAGCACAGAATAAGACTGGAGGAGAAGGAAAAGCTAGACCATGGGAGCCCACCACCTTGATCCAGACACGGCCTCACCATCACCAGCATCCTTACCTCCAGGTCATGGTACCACCACACACACGGGCCCCAACCTCCTTCCTGTAAGATGCTACTTATCACAGAACTTGTGGAGGATACAGCAGTGAGAAAGTCACCATTTACTGGGAGGCATCATGGCCAATGCCATCATAGTTGCCTAATAAGCAATAATTATGAAGTGCTTGCAAATACCAGGCACTGTGTTAAGTGCTTCACCTCCGCTATTTCATCCAATCCTTCCCATCAACTATTAGGAAATTTACATAGGAAGAAACTGA
The DNA here is from genome assembly GCF_005190385.1 of Monodon monoceros. Lineage (NCBI taxonomy): Eukaryota > Metazoa > Chordata > Mammalia > Artiodactyla > Monodontidae > Monodon > Monodon monoceros. The sequence continues at coordinate 15,403,361 of NW_021703769.1, read as the reverse complement.
GGCCCAGAGAGGTTAAGCAACGTGACCAAGATTGCATCGCAAGCCAGTGGGTAGATTTGTCTGCCTAACCTTGCCGTGCTGACCCCTCTTTCTCTCCCCCAGGACCCCAGTTTTCTGGTCTTGTCGCTCCCCCAGCCCCTGCCGCCTCCTGCCCAGAATGGAGCACGGCCTGGGGCCCCTGCTCAACCACCTGTGGGCTGGGCGTGGCCAGCCGGGTGTCCAACCAGAATCGCTTCTGCCGCCTGGAGACCCAGCGCCGCCTATGCCTACTCGGGCCCTGTCCACCCACCAGGGGCCACAGCCCATGGAACAGGGCCTTTTAGAGCCAGACTGAGAATGGAGACTCGGTGTCACCCGCCCACCCAGCAAGCAACCTGGGCTGCAGGCAACAGTCCAGCTTGGGTCCACCATCCGGGCCCTGGAGGACGAGAGTGTTGCCAAGCCAGCTGGTCCACCTGGACCCTGAGATGCAGCGGGATGCATGCCCTAGTCCCCCTTTCTCTAACTCACAGCCTGGGAGAATGGCCAGGTTTCTTCTGGTCCATTCACAGCCTTTATCAATGATGCGCACGGGCTAGCTTTCCAGAGATGGGGCCACCACCTCTCCCTTAATCATTAGACTGAGGCAGGTGCTGGGCTGGATGGGCTATTTTTCTGGGGTTATGCTAAAGAGGGCACAGATATTCTGAACCTCCTGCTTCCTCTCCTGGAGCGATGTAAGAATATCCCTGAATATGTGCCTATGTGTCAAGCCTGTGCTGTCTAAGAAAGCCCTCCCCCCCGACCATGGGCAGAATTCAGGGACTGAAATCTTTGTAAAAATCACAAGGTGAAATCACTCTGTCTTGAAGAAAGTCAGAAAACAGGCCTTAACTTGACCCATTAAACCCAACTTGTATTAGTAAGAATTAACCTGTTTTGAGACTCTGCAATGCACCAGGCCAAGCCAGACATTTCATACGGGTCAGAGCTTGGAAACATTTTTGACTAGAGAGAAGCAGGGGATGATGAAGAGTACCTTCCAGAGACTGGGGAACACGGCCTGAAATAAACCAACCCATGTGTGAAGTTCCGTTTGACGTCTCATGTTTTATTGTTTAAAGACAAAAAAATCCCTACATACAAATTTTATATCCTCTTTGGCGGTCTACCTGTGTTTGTTTAAAAATAAAAACTATGTTTTCATCAGGATCCAACCAGGAAATTAGAAAACACTCTTGGTATTTACCAGGATTTCTTCTTATTTAAACTAATTCGATTGAGGGATGAGGCACACCCAGTTAAATGCACAGGTCTTTTATTTTTATCTTTGGTCGCGTTGGATCTTCGTTGCTGTGTGCGGGCTTTCTCTAGTTGCGGCGAGCGGGGGCTACTCTTTGTCACGGTGCGCGAGCTTCTCATTGCGGTGGCTTCTCTTGTTGCGGAGCAAGGGCTCTAGGCGTGCAGGCTTCAGTAGTTGTGGCACGCGGGCTCAGTAGTTGTGGTTCACGGGCTCTAGAGTGCAGGCTCAGTAGTTGTGGCACATGGGCTTAGTCGCTCCGCAGCAAGTGGGATCTTCCAGGACCAGGGATCGAAGCCATGTCCCCTGCATTGGCAGGCAGATTCTTAACCACTGCGCCATCAGGGCACAGGTCTTACTGGTTTCATGAGTCTTTACAAACGCACACACCAACACCTCAGTCAAGGTGTAAAACATTTCCATCATCAAAGGAAGTTTTCTCGGGCTGGATCATCCTCTCCGCCCTCAAAGATGATGTAGCTTATTCTTGAACTTCACGTAAATAGAGTCATACGGTAAGTATTCTTTACTGAATGACTTCTTTCCCTCAGTACCGGACCTCGGGGTGGAGAGGCAGAGGGAGGGCAGAGCCCAGAAGCTGGGACCAGAAGGTGAAAGATGGAATCACAGCAGGGCTGTCTGCTGGGAGCAGGGGCCACCACGGAGATGCAGCCGTGTGCCTGACAAAAGGCAGATGGAGATGGGGAGACAGATCCTGGCTTCTGCTCTCTCCCACCCCCCAGTTCCCAGAAGTGCCTCCCATTGGTCAAACCTACTGGGAAGACCTGGGAGGCCAGGAATGCAGTGCTCTAAGGTACAAAACAGAGCCAGGAAGGTCGATTCTCAGCACACAGGTGGTAAATGACCTGCTCTTCAGTACGGTGGCCTCCAGTACTTCGGTCAGGTACCACCTCCTCCGGGTACCCCAATTTGAGAATCACAGGCAGCACTGGAGCCATTTAATCTTCACAAAATAGAACTAACTCTAGTTCACAGATGAGGAAGCCTAGATCTGGAAATGTGATCTGTCCAAAAGCTGGTTTGCAGTTGGGGTGGGATTTTAGTCCAAGCCAGGTTTATCTGACTCTCCAGGCTGGGTCTGTGGTCTCTCGCAGGCTGAGTTTTGGTGGGTTTGGTTCTGCAAGTGTAAACTCTGAACACGCTGCCCGGAACAATTCTGAAATCATCCTGAGAGCCAGGATGAGAGCAATGAACTTGCACTGAACTGTTCCTACGTGGGGGGCTCTCTCTGCAAAGAGCTCTACCCACATAATCACATGTTGCCCTTGAAACATCCCTAAAACAAAGTGCTGCTGATGTTCCCATTTTAGAGGTGGGTAAACTAAGACTCAGAGTGATTAATGAGTTGTCCTAGGGTTGTGCTGCTGGGCTCTGGGCCAGGTTTGCTGTAAGGCCCATGACCTCACTCCTGAGAAGCTGTGAGCAGAGCCATGAAGAGTGGCCCCAGACAGCCTGCCCGGTCCTGGCTGGTTTCCTGCTGAGATCTCAGGCAGCGTACTTAACTTCTTTGTGCCTCGGTTTCCTTTCCTCTAAAATGGGGATAATGGAAGTACTCAACACAGAGGGCCGTTGAAAGTATTATGTGGTTTAAATAAACATTTTAGCTATCATTACCTTGACTTGACCTCCTAGTGCTTTCGCTTTTTCATCTGTAAAATGGGCATAAATAGTAATGTCCACCCTGTAGGGTCGTTGTGTTGAGTGAGTACCCACCACGTAGGGGTATTGTGAATGTTAGGTGAGTGATTCCTCTACGTCCACTTGAAAATAAGCTATCATTATCATCCTGTCTTGATAATTCTTTGCAAGTCAGAGACTAATGTGAAGGCAAAGGCTGGGAATCTTCTTGTTTGTGAAGAGGGGATGGTGTTGGGGACAAAGGTCACCAGGTGAAACTCAGGCTACCCCCACTGAAGCCCGGGCCAGAGGGACCCAGCCCAGCCATGCCCCGTTATATTTGTTAGTTGCATCCATGATATTCAAGTAACAATAATGTATTCTTTCTTGTCACTGTATAATATTCCATTGTGTAAACAGAGCACATTTTATTTACCTATTCTACTTTCAATGGGCATTTGGGTAGTTTCCAGTTTGAGGTTATTATGAATAAGGCATGGTGAATATTCTACTGTATGTCTTCTGCTAGATATTGGTAAACATTTCTGTTGGATATGTATCTAGGAGTGGGATTGCTGAGTCAAGGCCTGTGCTCTTTCTCTTGGGTCAGATTATCTCTGAGTATGATGGAGGTCTCTACACATAATAGGTGCTCAATAAAGACTTATTGCAAAACTAATAAAAATGAGAGCTAACATTCATTGAGTGTTAACAATATACTAGGCTCTGTTCCAAGCATCTTCTATGTAACGACTCACTTGACCCTCACAATAACCCTTTGAAGTAAGTATAATTATGCCCATTTCACAGATGGAGAAACTGATGTACAGAGAAATTAAGGAAACAGCCCAAGTGTACACAGTTCAAAGCTGGCAAAACCAGGATTCAAACCCAGAGGGTCCCGCTCCAGGGCCCCTGCTCTTGGCCACCAGGCTATACCGAATGCAGTCACTGCCATGTTCAGAGGTAAGGCCCACGGGAGTAGAAAAGAAGGAACAGAAGCAGATGGGATGGGACTTCCCTGGTGGTGCAGTGGGTAAGACTCCATGCTCCCAATGCAGGGAGCCTGGGTTCATCCCTGGTCAGGGAATTAGATCCCACAGGCATGCCACAACTAAGAGTTCACATGCCACAACTAAGAAGCCAGTGAGCCACAACTAAGGAGCCCGCCTGCCACAGCTAAGACCTGGCACAACCAAATAAATAAATTAATTATTTAATTAAATATTAAAAACAAAAGCAGCAGATGGGAAGAGTCAGCAGGGCCTGACCACGCCTGTGAGATCTCGTTGGAAGGATGGATATGATCGGCAGGGGAAAAAAGAGGCCAAACACATCCCGGGGCTTTCTGCTGGGGGATGGGGAGGGTGGGGGGGCCATCGTCAGCAACCAGGAAGAGCAGAGGTGAGCCCCCATTGGTGGCAGATAGGAGGGGCGTGTCCTAGACATTCTGAGTTCAAGGAGACAGTAGTGATCCAGGGCAGTGTGGCCAGAGGCAGTTGGAGATCATAGACGGCACAGGTCTGGACATAGAGAGAAGGGTTCAGGCCGAGAATGTGGGTCACCTCGACAGAGGAGAGGAGTGGATAATCACATTGGTCCAGTTGGTTTAGTTATGGAAATAGCACGCACGTGTGTGTTTGTGTATAACCTCTTACCACCCTCCCCAGCTCCACTGCGCCCCCCTGGCTGGGGCCACCGTCATCTCTGCCCGGATACCTGTGGGAACTTTCTCCTGCTCATCACAGGGGGTGCCAGAGGGATTCTGTTAAAAACCACATCGGACCATGCCGCTCCTTTTCACTCCGAGGAAAGCTAAAGGCCTTTACGTGACCTACAAGCCCCCCACTCTTGCCCCTGTCACCTCTCTGCCCTTGTCCTCAATTACCCTCTCCCTGCTCTGACCTCACTGGCCCCCTTGCTGTTCCTCAAACATACCAGACTTGCTCCCACCTCAGGACCTTTGCACGGGCTGTTCCCTCTGCCTGACATCATCTTCCCCCACGTGGCAAATCCCCTTGATCTCTTTCAAGTCTGACTCACAAGTCACCATTTCACTGAGAACCCACCCGAGCTCTTCCAATACCCTTGATGGACTTAGCACGTTTCAACGTAACTTACTTACTTATAACATTTACTATTTGTTGCCAAACTCCACGAGCAGTGGGAATTAATTTCCCTGCTTTGTTCACTGATGGATTCCCAGGACCTAGAACAGTGCCCAGGACGGACCAAGCCCAATCATTATTGAATGAAAGAATCTTGCTTTTCATTAAAAAATGTTTACGTATTCATTCAGCTGCGCTGGGTCTCAGTTGCGGGATCTTCGTTGCTGACTGGGGGATTTTTGTGGCTCGCAGCACCTAGTTCCCTGACTAGGGACCGAGACCAGGCCCCCTGCATTGGGAGCGCGGAGTCTTAACCCCTGGACCACCAGGGAAGTCCCTGTCTTGCCTTTAAAAAAGCGATTCAGGGGGCTTCCCTGGTGGCACAGTGGTTAAGACTTTTCCCTCCCACTGCAGGGCGCACTGATTTGATCCCTGGTCGGGGAACTAAGATCCGCCACGCTGTGGCCAAAAAAAAAAAAAAGGGGAGGGGGGATTTAATGGGGCTTAGAAAAGTCAATATGTAGTTGACAAATGGGAGTGGCTGCCCAGTTCACAGTGATTTCCCAGTGTCCGTGTCTGCGTGGGTCAGAGCTCACCCTGACCCTCACGCCCGATCCTCAACCTTGGTAATTCTCAAAGTGGGGGCCCCAGACTGGAAGCAACATCATCGCCTGGGAACTGGTTAGAATTGCAAATATCTTGTGTCCCATCCCAAACCCACAAAAACTCTGGAAGTGGGGTCGGGAAATCTGTGTTTTAACAAGCCCTCCACTTCATTAAAATCTGTGTAGGTTTAATAGCGTGACTTCATATGAGAATACGAAGAAAACGGTGATGTGCTGCTGCCCCCTTGTGGCATTTTGGTGAATAAGCCGCCAAGAGACCACCAGCAGGGAGGAGCCTGGGAGCCTGGGACCCATTCCCTTCCTGTTTCAGGAGTGAGGAAAGGGAGTCTCTGGGCAGGGAAGGGACTCATCTAAGGCCTCAGGATGAGGCAGTGATAGACCTGGCCTAGGATTCTTTCCTATTTGAGTCGAATGCAGCAGCTTTCTTAAAACATTTAGACAGATGCCTGTAAGAGCCCCTGCTGGTCCCTGAGCCAGGACACCAGTGTCTGTCCCCCGGTCCCTCTGCCCACAGTTCAGCTCTGGACAGGTCGACCACACGATACAGCCACATGGATCTTTCTTGAGCACAGCTACGGTTATGTCACTCTGCTTAAACCCCTCCTGGGCTCAGAGGTGCCCTCCGGGTGGGGTCCACGCCACGCTGCTATGTCTTCCAGCCTCTTCTGTGCTCCAGCTACACGGGATGGATTGGGCTCCCCACTCTGGCCCAGGCCTCTCCCCAAGCTGTCCCCTCTGCCTGGGCCACTCCTTTCCCCTTCACGGATGCCCTGATTATTCTTCATGAGTTGCAGTCTCTACATCTAACCGAGGCCAACCCTTCCCTGGGCCCTGGCTCCCACCCCCTCTCACCTGTCCAGGTGCTGACTCCTGCCACTTTCCCCATGTTATCCCCACAGCTTCCATTTCTCCCTCTCTTCCAGATTATCCCCATCAATATACATACACGTTGGTCCTTTGTCCAGCGCTGCAAAGGATACAGCCCACCAGCCCATGGCCATCCTGGCTACTGCAGTAACAAAAGGTGGGGCACCCTCTTCAAGGGGCAACTCGAGCAGCCTCACGGGGGAGGGGGTGCCTGGGAAAGGGAAGCCTCGTATGGCCACCACATTTCACGTGCTATCAAAAAGTCCACCTGCCTCTCCAGGGCTAAAATGTGGTCTAGGGTCTGACGCACATTCTTAGCAACAGGGTCATGGTTTAGCCAATTCTCAAGAACTTCATCTTTTTCCTCTTCCACTGCAATTAATTACAACACTAGGGCGAGCCCCAGGGCAGGAGCCTAGGCCTTTTGGACATCTCAAGGTTAGTCAACAAGCCTACTTGTAAGTGGCCCCTCCACACTGGTCTGGTTCTTACCCATGTTCCATTTGCTACCCCCTGGCCCTTCACCACTGGCTTTCGTGGAAATGTTTCCAATCTCATCTCTGGGCTGAGTCTCTTCACCTGCTCCTGTCGGATGGGCAGTACTTAACATGGGCTTCTTCTGTAGCTTCCTCCCAGCCCTGAAGCCAGCAGGCGGTCAACACGGGGGCTGACTTTGACTTTACTCTCCTTCTCACCTCAAGGGCTGGACCTCTGTGTCCCAATGACCCTCCTGCATCTCTTCATCTATGAGCCATCCCACTCATGTCCCATTCCCCTCCCTTCCTCTCTCGATTCCTTTTCTGTGCCCACTCTCACCCCCTTAAAGCCCAAGGTTTTAGAACCTGGTAGCATCCACACTGCCTCACCGCTTACGACAGACGGACAGTCCAGGGTCCCGATGCGGCCCCCGTACAAAGTGAAGTCCCCCTGGGTCCTTTCACCAACTCAGCCAGATTTCTCAGGTGTCTGAATTTAATCTCCAAAAGAAATCTAAACTTATTTCCAAATTTTGTGGCAACCGTCATATTTGTAATGTTTCCTTAACCATTGTGGCGTACGTACATAAGGGTGTCCATCAGATTGCTATTTAAACCCTTATGGGGGACTTCCCTGATGGCGCAGTGGTTAAGAATCTGCCTGCCAGTGCAGGGGACACGGGTTTGATCCCTGGTCTGGGAAGATCTCACATGCTGCAGAGCAACTAAGCCCGTGCACCACAACTACTGAGCCTGCACTCTAGAGCCCGCGAGCCACAACTACTGAAGCCCACGTGCCACAATGACTGAAGCCCACACGCCTGGAGCCCATGTGCCTAGAGCCCGTGCTCCATAACAAGAGAAGTCACCACAACGAGAAGCCCATGCACTGCAACGAAGAGTAGCCTCCGCTCGCCGCAACTAGAGAAAGCCCGCGCGCAGCAACGAAGACTCAAGGCAGCCAAAACTAAAATAAATAAATAAACCCTTATGTATGTCTTGGCAAACCAGATTCCAGCAGTCAGTAGGCCCCAAATCCAGTGGCACACCAAAGGGTCAGGGTTGATGGTGGGAGTGGTGTTCTGGGGAAGGCAAGTTTTAATACAGACAATGTTTAGAATTGCTGGCCCGTGGTGATAATAAAAAGCAGATTGAATTTAGCCCATTTATTATTGTTTCAAAAGTTTTTAAACACAGTGTACCCCTTTTTCACCTGCCTCTGGGGGCAGACCACTCTGGCCACCAGCACCCCCCAGCACACCACTGCTCACTGTCTAAAGCACAAAGTCTGTTTCTCGGTTATGTAACATTCCTAACAGGTGCTTCTGGTAGGTGGGCTCCTCCACAAACGATTAAGGGACTCAGGCTCCTTCGCTCTTATGCCTTCACCTCACCCCCACCTCATCCACATCCAGGATGACATGAGGCAAGAGGCTCAGCCATTCCATGCAAAACCCCAGCACTGTTTCTGGAACAACTGGGAAAGAGGTACCATCTTTTGACCCAAGTGGGCAAACTATTAGAAGGTAAGTCTTCAATTGCTGGAGGCTATATTTGCCACCATGAGAAGTACTGAAAAATTTAGTCACACGGAACCAAGAAATTAAGAGAAACAGATGGCAGGCAACTAGGTTCAAGCTGCTAGATCCAGCTGCGCCTGAAGCTGTCCTTCCCTAAACTTTTCAGTTATGTGAACCAATAAACTCCCTTTATTACTGAAACTAGTTTGAATTGGGTTCCTGTCACTTGAACTAAGAGTCTTGACAAATATAATTGTATACGGTAGTGTAATTACCTGTCTATTCTTGGCTGTTCTGTTGGGCTTTGTTCCCTAGAAGCCAGGTAGATTTCTGATTCATCCCTGTGTCCCTGAAACCCACCACAGGACCTGGTACATGGTAGGTATTTAACACGCGCCTGCTGAATGGTGACTGAGGCCGGGGTTCTAGCCCTGATTGTGCCTCTAGTCTGTGACCTTGAGCATCTAATTCTCCCCTGTGAGCTGTTTCTGACTCTGCACAGTGGAAATGATCATCTTTGCCCTGCCTTGCTGGAGGGCGGCAGTGAGGATGAGATAAGCCCAGCTTACAAAAGTGCTTAGCAAACTCTAGCGCTCTGCACACGCAAGAGCCACAGTTATATTTGCAAAAATGTACATTCTGTCCTAATTTCATCAGCCCCCTGTAGACTGTGGGTTCTTGGGACACAAAGCAGACAGCACGTTGGAGCAGAAGTAAGATCTGAGAGGAGCAGCTTTAGCTGCCCCCAGTGCCACCTCCATGCAACAGTAGACTGGTTGCACCTGCAGATGAGATAAGCAAGATGGTGCCTGGTGCCCAGCACTTGCCGCCCCACCATCCCCCTAGAAATCGCCGAGACAAGGGGTCCCAGCGCCTCCTCGAGTCTGAGCCATTGCAAACGACATGATAACAGAGCAGCAGCTGGCTGGTTGTTCTCCTGGGCACCCAGAGAGAGACCACATCTCCCAGCCACAGTGACCGAGGTCTGGCCATGGGCTTGACTCCAGACCCAGACCATAAACCCCCCTCACCATCCTCCACACTCGTTCTCTGCCCTCGTCTGCTGATCACATGCAGAGGACACAATGGAGGACTTCAAGGCTCTAGAACATTGTCCTTCACCTTTCTTTACAAACCTAGGACTCCTTGGGCAACTGGTAAAGTCTATGATCTTCTCAGACAAGTCATATTAAACACATAAAATCAAATACATGGGATTACAAAGGACACAAATTATTGAAATACGGTAACCAAAACAAAAAAAGTATGTGAGATTGTTACATGTGCTTTTTTAGGAATATATTGAACAACGAGATTCAATTACCATAATTTCAATGTGGCGAGAGTATAAACAGTATTTCAAGATATCCACAATAATTACTTTGCGATATGAAAATACTTGTGATTTCTTTTGGTGACAAATAGGTACTGCTACTACTACTTTGTTTTCTCCATTCATAATTGAAGTGCTAGATGTTAGCTAAAGGTCAGTGGAAAGATGCAATTATTTTCCCTTTCAAGTTCAGGAATTCCTGAATTTCATCCCCAGATCCTTGGATATTGTCTCTGGGAAAAGAATCTCTGCTTTAGGACAGGACAGAGTCACAAAAGAAAAGGAACTTCATGCTTGGATGACCACATACAGGAAAGGCCCCTCCAACATGTATTCGAACCAGAGGAAAAGACCGTATTTTACCAGGAATATTGAGATTCTGAAGCCAGGTTTGATTTCTTGTTCCAGCTGGGTGACCCTGAACGAGGCGTCTAACCCCTCTGAACCTCCATACTCAAAAGAAAAAGTAGACCATGGTCCCAGTCTTACAGGGGAGTCATGAGAATTAAAGGGGATAACAGCTCTGGATGCTTGCAAACTCTATGGGAATTTATATCTGAGGTCTTCAAACTCCAGCCAGTGAACTGGTACTAAAAATAAGGACAACACAGTGAAATCTCATCAAGTGAAATGGATTCCACCTGTAAGACTGTCTTTTACTCTGAACTTATGACCTTCCTCATTTGAGGGGTTGTGAAATTCATTCTTTTATAAAATGAGGAGGATTATAAATATAGTACTTGCTCATTTTTCCGCATTGTTTCTACTTTGCAAATGGAGTTGGCAATGTGATTTGGATTCACAAATATTTTACGCAATTGGGTGGCTTTATGAAGACCAAAAAGTATGAGAATCACTGCTTTATGCCACCACAAAAATAGTCATTCTTATTATCCCTCAAAACTAATAAAACTTAGAAAGGATTCGATTTCTGACCTGGCACAAGTTTGAATAATAATAGTTAACATGTATTGAGGGTTTCAATGTGTCCCAAACTGATCTAAATACGTCACACGTGTAACTGGCTTATTGAATAATCTGAATTTGGGGAGGGACACACATAAATGGATCTAGTTTTTCTTCACCCATTGCCTTTGAACACATCCAGTCAAATCTCTCCTTGCCCCATGCCTTTCAGTCTGGATTGAACATCTAATTATATACTATTTAACACCTCCTCTAAATCAAGCTTGACCCTTCACCTCAATAATGCATTGTTATTTAATTTAATAAACTATTAAATAGTCTAACTACGGGCACCTTACAGTGCTATGAGGATATGAGGTACGTACTATTATTAATGGCATCTTACAGATACTAAGGCCCAGAGGGATGAGGTTAACTTGCTCAAGGTCACACAGCTAGTAAGTTAGAGACACAGAATTCAAACCCAGGCTGTCTGGCTCCGGAAACTTGCCCGTAGTCTCTGCATTACAGTCCTCTGTAGCACGGAGAGAGTGTGAGCGTCTCTCTAAAAACCTTTTCCATCCTCCCCATTTGAGTTCTAGCTTCTCCTGTTTATGAGGCCTGGAAGAAGCAGTGGAGGAAAGGGGGAAAAAAACGTAGCTGGTGTTGCTTTGAGTCCCCTCAGGGAGGTGGATTCCTTCTGCGTGGAAAGTGTTTAAAGGCTAGTGTTCCTGGACCACATGACTAGCTTATTCAGGGTCTCCTGACTGTTGGGGGATATCTGGACCCCTTGACCTCTCTTAGACCCTGTCCCCAGAAGTGCACTTCACAGCCTCTTTCTGCCAGGGTCCTCTTTCCTGGGAAGCACAAGGATCATCCCTTTGGGGCAGGGCCCGACACCCATTCAGCTCATGGGAAGCTCACCCATTCTTGTTCAGCCAAGTGATGGGTGTACAGGATGCCCCCCTTCCTGCCATCTCTCTAATCACTTTTTCTCTGCTCAAACACACACTGAGGGCGGATCTGCAAGCCTGCCTCACGAGCGGTCGGGGAATCAGCTACCTCTCACCACTTCTGGCAAGAACCCAAAATCTCTACAAGTGGGACATCTCAGGATGGGGGTGGGTGTGGGATCCTTTCTTCTCCCAGGAGAGCAGAAAAGGTATATAATTTCTCCCTATTCTAGAAAATTATTCTCAAATTCTAGTCTTCTGCTCGCGGAGGCTGAAGGGGTGGGGATGGAGTGGGAGAAAAGCCGGTATGACGCCCCTAAAACAGTCCTGCTGGTGTGTGTCTCATGGCTTTCTGAAATATGGGGGTATTCAGCACCTTGCATCCCTGTGTTGAGGCTTAACTGTTAACTGGAAATACAAGACAATAGGAAAGTCCCACTTAAGAGTCTGTTACATGCATATCATCTAATTTAATTTTCACAACTGCCCTATAAGGTAAGCTTATTAATCAGGGTTCACTAGTAGCTGCTATAACAAGCAAACCCCAAAATTCAGTGGCTTAACACAACAGAGGTTTATTTCTTACTCACATAATATTCCAAGGCAGGTGTTCCTGGTTGGAGGGCAGCTTTCCTTCACGTGATGAGCCGGGTGACTTACATGTTACAGCTTCACCAGCTCCTGGGCCTCCGGGCCTTCTACCTCTAAATTGCAGGCAGGAATGGAGAAGCTCACCTGCTTCCTAAAGACGCCCACCTGGAAGTGACATCACCCCCCACTCACACTGCATTGGTGGGGTCTAGCCCCATGGTCATACTTGGAAGCAAAGGAGGCTGGGAAATGTAGTCTCTGGCTGGGCAAGTGTCTTCCGGAGCCGAATCCACCCTACAGTCTGACAGAGTTAGTCCTTGCTCCCTTCTGCTCTCTCCAATAGAATGCTGTTATGGGCTGAAAGCTTGCGTCTCCCCCAAAATGTATACGTTGAAATCCTAACCCCCAATGTGATGGTGTTAGGAGGTGGAGCTTTGGGGAGGTAACTAGGTCATGAGGGTAGAGTCCTCATGGATGGGATAGTGCCCTCACAGGAAGAGATATGAGAGCTTGCTTCTTCTCTCCACCATGTGAGAATACACTGAGAAGATGGCAGTCTGTAAACCAGGAAAAAGGCTTTCGCCAAGAATCCAACCATACTGGCACCCTGATCTCAGGCTTCCAGGCTCCAGAACTGTAAGAAATAAATGTTTGCTGTTTAAGACCCCCAGTCCACGGTCTTCTGTTAGAGAAGCCCAAGCTAAGACAAATGATGTGTTTGCCAAAAATCTGTTGGGTTTGTTCTCAAGCCAGTTTGAGCCAGCACATTTGTTATTGTCATGGTGTAATTTAATTAGATATTCCATAAGCTGATGAAATATGAGTGCAAAAAGGAAGAGATTTGTTTTTAGGAAAACAATAAAAATGAGTTGCTAAAACAGGCTGCCAAATTAGGTGTGGAAGAAACAACTACAAAAGATCTGGAAAAAATTACCATGAGAATCTAGAGGGATTCTGCACTCAAGTTGCTACACAAGTGTCTTCAGATCCTTGCCTCACTTGAAATAAACCAAAACTAGAAAGCAGAAGGTAGATTCTGGTGTAGTTCACGTAAGGAGGACAGCACAAAAAGCCAATGGACAGCCCCACGTTCAAAAAACAGAGTGGCAGATGTTCAAGGTGTGTATCATTTAAAATAATTCCCTGCGGGCTTCCCTGGTGGCGCAGTGGTTGAGAGTCCGCCTACCGATGCAGGGGACACGGGTTCGTGCCCCGGTCCGGGAAGATCCCACATGCCGCGGAGCGGCTGGGCCCGTGAGCCGTGGCCGCTGAGCCTGCGCATCCGGAGCCTGTGCTCGGCAACGGGAGAGGCCACAACAGTGAGAGGCCTGCGTACTGCAAAAATAATAATAATAATAATAATTCCCTGCTTCTTTGATTAGTTGACTAACCACTGGTCCCAACTGAGCTGGATGTGTAATAATAATTCTACGGGATTATTAACCCCATTTTATAGGTGATGAAACTGAGGCCCAGGATACCAGTAGGTAGGTGGTGAAGGCAGGATTCAAAACCAGCCAGTCCGGTTGAAAGTCTACAGTCTCACTCTCTGTACCAGCAACGTCCAATGCAACTTTCTGTGGTGAAGGAGATGTTCTGTATCTGCTCTGTCCAATGTAGTATGTGTTTAATGGACACTTGAAATGTGTCTAGTGCAACTGAAGAACTGAAGTTTTAATTAAATTCAATCTTAAGTATAAATGGCCACCCACGGCCAGTGGCCACCCTATGCGACAGCACAGTTCTGTGCTGTCCTTACTTTAACATGTGCCTTTCTTAGCACCTCAGGCTTTTAAATTTCATTGCCTTGACTCTTTCCGGCCAATGATGTGTCTTCTGAAATGCAAGCACTGCCCACTGTGATTCAGATGTCTCTTGATTCTAATTCTTTATGTTGACTGGAGAACGAGAGGGATGGGCATTGGCAGGAGGAGAAGGGGCAACGGCTGAGCTGGAATGGCCACGTGGCGGCAGCTGCCATCTTGTGCCCGAACCCCTTGCAGCTCCTCAGGGTGGGGGAAGCATCGCCTTTAGGTGCAAGAGCTTGAGAGCAGGATGGGACGGCTCCCCTCCCTACTTAACAGCGTGACTTGAGGCAAAACACCGCACCCCTTTGCACCCTGGCTTCGTCCTCTGGAAGGTGGGATTAAAAGTGCCTGCTGTTGGGAATTCCCTGGTGGTCCAGTGGTTAGGACCCTGAGCGTCCACTGCAGGGGGCATGGGTTCGATCCCTGGTCGGGGAACTAAGATCCCGCATGCTGCAAGGCGCAGCCACATAAAAGTGTTTGCTGTTGTGGGGACTGCATGAGGTGATGCCTGCTAAATGCCTAGCTCCCTGCTTGGGTCTAGTAACTGCTCAGTAAATGTCCTTCTAATCCAATCCAATCCTCAGACCAAAGGAACAGCAGGGAAAATGTGGGGGTGGGGATGGAGAGAGAGAAAAGGCTCTTTCAAAAAAGCCTTTCAGTGAGGAAATTCTCAATTGTAAATCAAAGTAGAGAGAATGGTTTAATAACCCCCCCATACTTCTATCAGTTTTTAAAATTATTAACCAGAATAAAGGCTTTAGTATCTTCAGTAACTTAAAGATATCCATCCTTAGGAAGGTGAAGAACAAACTCCCAATGGCTCCAACCAAATGGCCACAAACACGTGTTAGGAATCCTCTGAGCAGCCCTGGAGGGTCCCAACAGCCAGAGACAGGGGCATGCTCAGACAGCTGTCATCTGTTGCCCCCCCCTACCCTCCCCAATTAATATCTTCACCAGCCTGGGAACCATGGTGCCCACACATGGGTGTGGCTATGCTGTTTCCCAGGCAATAGGTTCCATCTCTCTGGGTCCCCCAAGCCATGTAGCTTGTCTTCCAGTGCCTGGAAGATTCTGGAAGAGCCCCCCCACCCCCGCCAAATCCCACCTATAATGTTCTTTAAATTAGCAAGAGGCAGCTTTTAATTTCTTGCAACCCAGATCCCTAAATGATGCTCAAGTTACAGAAAAGCCACAGCTGCCATCTCGAAGGAGCTGGTACCTATCATCCCCTGAGGTCAAAATAATCCATTCTTTTAGAAGAGAGATGAGAGATCTTATCAGGGAAAATGGCCAGGGCTTCTGACCTTCTGGAAAATTACTGAACTATATTCTAACTATAAAAATCAATCCCTTAAGATCTCAGTAGGTCTGGGGAATAAGCTGTGTAGAAAAGGAATAGAAGAAATTAATTGGGTGGAGGGGGCACTAACATTTGCTAGGCACCTAATCTGTGCTGAGTGCCCCTTCATGCTTTCATTTAATCTTCACAGGAACACTGGTAGGCAGATACTTTTGCCCCCATGTCACAGATGAGGAAACTGAGGCTCAGAAAGGTGAAGCCACTTGCCCAAGGTAGAACTGAGGTCTGGCTCACTCAGAAACTCACGTTCTTTCCTAACCACTGTCCTACCTACCATGTGGCACATTAGACGGCAGCCTTTATTCTTTGTCTGAGTCTGTTTCTCTCCCTGATGTGGGAATGACAAGGCCTGCTGGCTCCTACAGCTTTCAGAAGGACCTTGACCTTCTCAGGGACGTGAAGCACTTTGAAAGGTGTAGAGGACCCAGTTAGGGCCTGGAATCACCTATCTCGTTGTCCTCAAGGCTGGCAAACTTGCAGCTCTGGAAGAAGAAGATCCAAGCCTCACTGATGGGTCCCCGTGCGACTCTGGCATGAAGGGACAGAGGAAAATCACTAGGTCCCCTCAGGTTCCCAAAGGAAAAAGAAGGGAGGGAGAGGCGGAGGGAGGGGGAGCTTCAGGGAGTGCCTTGGGGTGTTGCTGTTTTTGGTGACTGCTCAGCTGACTGTTCTCCAAGCTGAGAAACACACATAACAAACTCTAACCTCCTCTGGCTTAAAATAGAGCTGCAGAACCGAAAATGCCAAGCACAGGGCAGAGTCACCTGCCTGGCAGGGCCAGACAGCTCCTCGTGGCCCCAGTAATACCTCCCCCGCCAGCGGACCCATCTGACAAAGCACCTCTCAGCTTCGTCTCATGAGATGCTCACAACAGTGGCGGCGGGAAGCCAGAGCTCCTCAAACCCACCTTAGAGATTAGGAAAGTGAGATCCGAGAGGCCACTAGAGGGTGATAAAGCCCCCAGCATCTTGCCTAATGAGGCGGCACCGTGTATCCGAAGGATCGTGACCCTGGGGGGCCAGAGAGCCCTGAGTTCAAGTTCTGACTCAGCCGCTGCCTGGCTGTGAGGACTTGGCAAGCGGGGTCTCTTCTCCTCTGCAGCCCGGCTTCCTGCACTGGGGAGTGAGGCTCCCTTAGCAATGTCTGTGAACGTTCCTAGTGCGGACAGCGCTCCACAGTCTCTTGCCCCTGCTTCTGGAAAAAGAATTGCTGACATCAGCAGGCAGTCAGCTGTAAAAAAGGAGGAAAAGTGGCTCCTGGGCACCTGGAAAGTGACATATGGTGTCTTTTATAATGCAGGAGGTGGGCCTGACCATCACCCCCATTTCTCACATGGGAAAACTAAGGTGCAGAGAAGCAGAAGGCTTCTATCCACAGATACCCAGGTAGACAGTGAATGAGCTGGAATTTAAACCCAGCCCTCACTGACCCAGCTGTGCTCAGGACCAGGACTCATTAACTGTCCCCGGGGTGGACCCAGCCCTTCCCCTGAGAGCAAGCTCCCTCCACCCCTACTGGCCCCATAAGCTCTGCTCAGGCCCTTCTCGGGCTATAGATCCTTGGTGCCCCACCCGGGCCCACTCTGAGACTGTAGGCCAGGTTTCTGTTCCTCTGAAGTCTGAGCAGGAATCAGAAAATCAAACTTGCTGACACCATCGCTAAAAATAAAGCTGAGGCAGTAGCACCAGCCACTTGCTTCTGAGCTGCTGAGCTGCCCCCCTCTAGCTTCTCAGGGGAAGAAGGGGTCCAAGGCTCCCCTTACCAGGCACGGGGTCCCAATTCTGCCCGAGAACTGAGTCAGGGCGGGAACTGAGTCTAACATCCCTGTGGACCTGGGCCTTTGCTCTGTTGTGATAGTTGCAACACTGGCTAACACTTCTAGATGAGTCGTCGGGGCCAGACGATGCTCTCAGGGCTGCACATTTACCCGCTTATTTAATCCTCACAACCACTGTAGTAGTGCCCTATTGCTGCTATAACAAGTTATCACACACCTAGCGGCTTGAACACAAACGTATTACCTTCCAGGTCTGTGGGATGGAGGTCTACACGGGTCACGCTGGGCTAAAATCAAGGCATTGGGAGAACTGCGTTCCTTTCTGGAGGCTCTAGGCAGGAATTTGTTTCCTTGCCTTTTCCAGATTCTAGAAGTCACCTGTGGTCCTTGGCATGTGGCTCCCTTTCTCCATCTTCAAAGCCAGCAACGTCAGGCCAAGTCCTTCTCACCTTGCATCTCTCTGGTTCCCCCTCTTCCGCTTCCCTCTTCCAGTTATAAGAATGCTTGGGATCACATTGGGCCCACCCAGATCATCTGGATAATCTCCCATCTCAAGGTCAGTCGATTAGCAAACTTAATTCCATCTGCAACCTTAATTCCCCTTTGCCACATAACGTAACATATTCATAGGTCTCAGGGATAGGATGTGGGCATCTTCAGGGAGGCCATTATTCTGCTGACCACAGCACCTTATGAGATAGGAACTATCCTAACCCCATTTTAAACTGGGGAAACTGAGGCATCCCAAGTTCACACGACTGGTAAGTGAAAGTAGGACACGCTCCCAGGCAGTGGAGGTGCAGAGTCCACGCTCTACACGCTGATACTGCTGCTTGTTCATCCACAAACGATCACTGGATGTGTGCTCTGTGCTAGGTCCGGTTGCTGGGGATAGGCGGGGCACCAAGATGGGGTCCCTGTCCTCAGGGGGACACATATATGGAACACGAGAATTACAAAGCAGTGGGAGGGATGAGAGATGGCAGGAGCACGGGAAATCTTCGAGGAGCAGAGGAGGAACACCTTAGGAGTCAGGAAAGATGTCCAACTAAGGGAGAGGTGAAGGATGAATAGGGCATTAGCCAGCAGCCCCTATCACATAAGGAGGTTGTGAGGATTAAATGCATGAATACATGTAAAGTGCTTCAACCAATGCCTAGCCTCTAGTAGGCATTCAATAAATGTTGGCTGTTGAATGGGCCGGGGGGAGGACTGTTCCAAGCAAAGCAAGAGTTTGCACAAGGAGCTGAAAGTTTAATGGAGCTGGAGCAGAAAAATGCAAAGGGGCTGCAGGAAGAGGGGCTGGAATGGTCGCAGGGGGACAAGTGATGCGTGTCAAGGCTGCAGCAGAGACCTGGGAAGGTGGGTGCCCCAGAGAGCTGCAGGAGAGGCTGCCTGTGCTCTGCCCAGACTCTCCATGAAGGCTTACCCAGGACTCTGAATTGAGTGTCGCCTTGGTGCTGGGGGGGGGGGGCAGGGGCAGATTCCTCAGGGAGTGAGGTCAATGGAAGGTGCCCCGAGTGCCCAGCTGTTCAGGCCAAGGACCCCGGGATCATCCCTGAGTTATCCTCCCCTTCGCCCTCCACACCCAACCCCTCAGCAAGTCCTGTTGCTGTGCGCATCTGGGTAACGCTAGCTGTGGTAACAGATGGACCCCAGACGTCAGGGGCTTAATGCCACAGAAGTTCAAATTAGGTGTTCCTTTGGGATACCCTTTGCAATGTGTCATTGCACCCCAGCTCCTCCCACCCCGTGGCTCTGTCCTCTCCTAAAGACTAGGTGTCCGCATTCAGTCTGCAGTTGGGGAAGACAGGTGGGGGCATGGCGTGTGGGAGGGCTTTATGGGCCAGGCCTGGAGGTGGCACAGGTCACTTCTGCCCTCATTCCATTGTCACATGGACACCCCTAAGCGCGAGGGAGGCTGGGAAATGTGGCTGGCCGTGTGTGCCCGGCTCCACCCCCGGCCCCAGCATCTCAGATCCACCCGCTTGTCTCCATCTCCAGGGCGATGCCCCTGATTCCAGGCCACCCTAAGCACGCATTTGGACGACAGGAGTCTCCAAACTGGGGACTTCCCGGGCGGTCCAGCAGTTAAGACTCCGTGCTTCCACTGCAGGGGGCCCTGGTTCAGATCTCTGGTTCAGGAACTGAGGTCCCGTATGCCTGGCAGCGTGGCCAAAAAAAAAAGAAGTCTCCTAACTGACCTTCACTCTGGGCCACCATCCCTTTCCCACATGACAGCCAGAATGCTTTTGTTTCTAAATGTCAATCAGATTGTTGGTGTCTGTTTTCCTGCTTACAACCTTCCTAGGGTTTTCTTTTTCTTTTTTTTCTCCGCTGCGCCCCGTGGCACGTGGGATCTTAGTTCCCTGGCAGTGGAAGCGTGGAGTCTTAACCACTGGACCTCCAGGGAAGTCCCTCTAGGGTTTTCCATTGTACTGAAGAATAAACCTTCGGGAGGGCCTGTAAAACCCTGTGTGAAGTGGACTCTCTGTCTTCCTTCCAATCCCCACTCCCACCCTTACTCCCCCAGCACCCCAATTATTGTGGCTCCAGACACACTGGCTTCTCTGCTTAAAGGACCCGCACTTGCTGCCTGGACGCTTCCGCCCCAGTCCCTCCCCAGGGAGGCTTTCTCCCCTCAACCTTAGCTGGCGATCCCCCCCACCCCCGCAAGAAAAGAAGTTTTCCTTCTTTCTCACACTTTTCTTAAATTATCTCTTTGTGTGTTTGCTTTTTAGCCAACCCTCCATCCTAGGATATCAGGTCTATTTACACCAGGAATCTTGTTTGCACCAGTAGGTGCTTTGGTAAATATTTGTTGGATGACTGACCGAACGGATAAATGAATGACTTGTCCAAGGTCACAGGACGAGATAGTGGTGGAGACAGGGCTCCTGCAGACCTGGGCTTTGGGCGCTTTGCTCCCACTGTCGCTATCTGCAGACACCCTAGCCCCGGGGCCCCACCGGGTAAACAAAGGCAGGTGTGCGGGAGGCGGCAGGGAAGGGGCAGCTGCAGGAGCCCTCTCGGCCCTCCTCGCCCCGCCCCGCCGAGGCCCCGCCCTTGGGTACCGCACCCCAGCCGCAAGCAGCCCTGGCTCCCGCCGCGTGGGGCGCGGACCGGCCGTCGGGGCGCATGGACGGGGCGGCGGCGGGCAGGGTGCCGGGCCGGCGAGCGGGGCCCAGGGCTCAGCGATGAGGAAGCAGAGCGTGCGCACCGCCGCGCTCATCCTGTGCATCCTGTCCTACCTGCTGGTGGGCGCCGCCGTCTTCGACGCGCTCGAGTCCGAGGCGGAGAGCGGCCGCAAGCGGCTGCTGGCCCAGAAGCGGAGCGAGTTGCGGAGGAAGTACGGCTTCTCGACCGAGGATTACCGCGAGCTGGAGCGCCTGGCGCGGCAAGCCGAGCCGCACCGCGCCGGCCGCCAGTGGAAGTTCGCCGGCTCCTTCTACTTCGCCATCACCGTCATCACCACCATCGGTGAGCGGCCCCGGCGCCTCCCCTCAGCGCTCGCTCCATCCCCAGCTGCCCGCGGCGTCCCTGGGTTTGAATCCCACTTCTGCCCCTGTCCAGCTGGGTGACTTTGGACCAGTCATTTCAGCTCGCCGAGCCTCACTCGCCTCCCTCTGTCGAATGGGCTGTCTGTCGTTCCACGCAGGCAAGGCTGGGAGGAGCCAGTAGGTCCCGTTTGCCAAGAGGCTTGGCCCGCAGGAGTGTCAGAAAACGCCCCAGGGGCTGGCAGACGGATGGAATGGGGCCAGAAGCCCAAATGGCTGGAGTTGCTTCCTTGCCTGGCTGCATCACGCTGGCTGTGTGACCTCAGACCACTTGCTTAACCTCTCTGAGCCTCAGTTTTCTCCTCTATAAAATAGGGGTGCTAATAGGCCCTATCTCAAGGCTGTAGTGAGACAGTTATCATTAAGGAGATAATATATGCAGAAAGTTTTAGCACAGGACCCGACACATAGAAAGCACTAAAAAAAAGATTGCTTTTTGTATTATGACACAAAAGAGAATGGGCATCTACTCTGTCTTAGTCCCTGCAGTATGGCCAGTGCCTAGCCAGTAGTAGACACTCAATAAATATTTGTTGAAGGAATGACTGATTACCACCAGCTTTGGACCTCACCCTCGGGGATCCAGAGCACTTCCTCTGCAGTATCTGGACCGCCAGCCGTTGCCATGGCTACTGTCTGGCTGGTACCTGCTGAGCCTAAGCCTGGGGAAGCGGAAAAGGAGAGGAGCAGGTTCTGCAGGGCTCCAGGCTGGGTGCCAGACACTCCCCGGGCCCCAGCTGTGGGTGTCCAGGTGTCCCTTTGGGCTTAGACCACCAACCTGCAGTGCCGTGGAGAAAGTTCCTCCGTAATGCTCTTGCAGGCCAATGTGAGTCTGTGCGTTTAGCAGTGGAGTTAGAAGCCTGAGTTCTGCAATTACATCGACCAGAGTTCTGTTCTCATCTCTGTTGCCTCCTGCCTTCTCCGACAATTGATTGTACCTTTTTGAGCCCTGGTTTCCTCAACTACAAAGTGCAATTGTTGCTACCTCACTGAGTCATTACCAGGTTTAAGTGAGGCCAGCTGTGTAAAATGCATAGCAGAGGCCTGAGGCTAGATAGCGACTATTAATTAGCAATAATAACAATTCATTATTTGCCAACTGTGGGCCCAGCTCCCGTTCAGCCCTTTTGACCCCTCCTGTCAAAGTGGGCACCCCTGCTTGCCTATCTTGGCCTAGCCTAAGACCCTCCCTGTTACTGTGCCCAGTGGTGTGGGACCCTATCCACCTCCTCTGCCTTCCGCCACATTTTTTGGAGTCCTCCCAGCTGGATTTGGCCTCTTCTTCTGACTGCTCCCCTCTGACCTGCATCTGGGAGGGTGGGGGGAAGGGACTGTGGAAACAGCAGTTTTGCCTCTTTTGGCCACCTGGGGGCGCCAGCACTGGCTGTGTGGTCCAGGTTGCATAAGCCAGCCTTGCAGAGGGAGAGCCAGGCGCCAGAATCCAGGAGCTGAGCTCTGTAAGGACAGAAGAGAGGCACCGAGAAGCTATGGAGGATAGTGGTTAATAGCTCGGCCCTGTGATCTTTGGGCAGCTTCCTCCTTCTGAGCCTAGTTTCCTTATCTGTAAAATGGGGATAATATCATCTCATACAGTCATTGGACGATTAAATAAAATAATCCATGTAGAGTACCTAGCATGTTTAGTTATTACCATTATTCATTTTTCTTTCTGTCAAAACCTGACATACCCCCAAACAGCTAGAAACAGTACCGTCCGGCCTCTTATTCCTAAAGCGGCTCCTCTGTCTCACACTTAGCACCTCCTTCAATCTGGTCTATCATTATTATCATTGATTATTTCTTTCATTTCTTTTTTTTAATAATTTTATTCATTTTTGTTTGCGTTGGGTCTTCGTTGCTGCGTGCGGGCTTTCTCTAGTTGCGGTGAGTGGGGGCTACTCTTTGTTGCGGTGCGTGGGCTTCTCATTGCGGTGGCTTCTCTTGTTGCAGAGCACGGGCTCTAGGCGCGTGGGCTTCAGTAGTTGCCGCACGCAGGCTCTGTAGTTGCGGCATGCAGGCCCCAGAGTGCGTGGGCTTCAGTTGTTGTGGCGTGCAGGCTCAGTAGTTGTGGCTCGCGGGCTCTAGAGCGCAGGCTCAGTAGTTGTGGCGCACGGGCTTAGTTGCTCTGCGGCATGTGGGATCTTCCCGGACCAGGGCTCGAACCCACGTCCCCTGCATTGGCAGGCAGATTCTTAACCACTGCACGACCAGGGGAGTCCCTATCATTGGTGATTAAACTTTCATTGAGCCCTTAGTCTGTGTCAGGCTCTGTGCAGGGCATTCACTGGTGACCAGGGACACAGAGAAATGACCAGCATGGTCTCTGGTCTCACGGACCTCACAGTTGTCTAGTGGCAGCAGAGTCGTCCCCTCCCCCCGCCGCCAAATAGATAGAGGCAGACTGATAGGGCCATAAAGTAAAAACATGGAAGTGGAGCCATAGATCTTTAAATATATATATATATATATATATATATATATATATATATATATAATATTTTATATATACACACACACATATATATATGGTTGATATTTCAAATGTTATATATGCACACAGGGTACAAAAGGTATAGGATGAAAAGGAAGTCTCCCTCTCTCCCTGTCCCTCAACCCTTGGATCCCTTCCCTGGATCAAATGCAGTTATCAGCTTTTTGAGGATCCTTCCAAATATCTTCTCCATATATTCCTTTAACACACACACAAACATGTTATAATACATTATATTACACATGCGGTTTCGCCTCTTGCTTTTCTCACTTCATATATTTTGGTGATGTTTTTACATCAGCCCCTGAAGAACTGTGTCCTCTTTTTCATGGCGGACTAGCAGGGCCCCCCAGCCTCAGCACCGGCGACATTTTGGGCTGCCTATTCTTGTTGTGGGGACTATCCTGTGCATCAAAGGATGCTAAGCGGGACCCTGGCCTGTACCCACTAGATGCCGGTAGCACACAGCCACCACCTCCCGGCTGTGACAACCAAAAATGTCTCCAGACATTGCCAGTCGTGCCCTCGGGGGCAAAATTGCCCCCCATGGGAAGCACAGCCATCGTCTGAATGGCGCTGTGGCTTATTTAACCAGGCTGCTTTTGATGGGACACTTAGGCTGTTTCTCAGTTTTCACTATGACCAACAGTGCTGCAACGACAACTCACACGCATACATCACTTTGCACGTGTATGTATTTTGGAGGACTACCTTCCTCAGTGTGGAACTGCACAGGCCAGAGGTGTATTTACATTTTGGCAGATGGAGCTAATTTGCTACAGGAGGCATATTCTGTTGGGGAAGGGCCACCTGACTTTTCCTGGGTTATGGGACCCTTTGAGAATACCATGAAAGCTTTCGCTTCTCAATCCTGGAAGACACACATATCCACTATTTCCATGGTGATGGCACGGTGTGCCAAGACTCAGGGAAGCCCACTCATGTTTACGTCCCCTACAACAGCTGAGGGGACTCAATGAGGAGCTCCACCCGACTGAAGAGGTGTTTTGTGAGAGCTGGCTTGGAGCAGGATCTGGGAAGGGAAACGTGGACTGGGACGGGGGAGAAGATCGTGGTGGGGAAGGGAACCATGAGAAAAGGACAACCTGGTTGGGGAAACAAAATGGGGCGAGGCTGGAGAGGTGAGGGGGGTCCTGATCATGAAGGAGCTTGGACATCACCTGAGAACTGGGACTTTACCCTGTGGGGACTGGGGAGACACAAAAGATTTTGCTTTTTTTTCTTTCAAGGCACAACTTACAGACATTAAAATTCACTATTTTTCAGTGTACACTTCTGCGGGTTTTGCCAAATGAAAACCTGTCTTGTAACTGCAGCCACGATTAAGACATAGAACCATGTTCATCATTCCCCAAAATTCTGTCATGCCTTTTTTTTTTTTTTGTCTGCACAGCATGTGGATCTTAGTTCCCTGACCAGGGATCAAACTTGCGCTGCCGGCATTGGAAGGGCAGAGTCTTAACCACTGGACCGCCAGGGAAGTCCCCTGTCATGTCCTTTTTTAGTTAGTTAACCCCACCTCCAACTCCGAGGACTGGCAACCACAGATCTGTTCTCTGTCCCTATAGTTTTACCAGAATGTTTCCAGAATGTCATTTAAATGGAACCATGCAATAGGTAGCCTTCTGAGCTTGGCTCCTTTGATTCAGCAGAATACATTTGAAACCCATCCTTTGTTGCTGAGGAAACAGTAGTTCATTCCTTCGTATTGCTGAAAAGAATTCCACTGTATGGATGTACCACAGTTGTTTATGCATTCCCCAGTTGAGGGACGTTTGGATTGTTTACAATTTGGGTCGATTATGAGTAACCATGCAAGGTTTTCAAAGCCGGGGAACGACCTAGTTCGAACTAGCATTTCAAGATGCTCTGCCGGCTATGGGGGATGGGGAGAGAGACTCGGCAGCGGGCGAGAGTGTGAGATGGAGCTGGACTCTCATCAACCCTCCCCTCCTCTCTACCTTCAGGGTACGGTCACGCCGCGCCGGGCACGGACTCGGGCAAGGTCTTCTGCATGTTCTATGCGCTCCTGGGCATCCCCCTGACGCTGGTCACCTTCCAGAGCCTGGGTGAGCGGCTGAACGCGCTGATGCGGCGCCTCCTGCTGGCGGCCAAGCGCTGCCTGGGCCTGCGGCGGCCGCACGTGTCCACCGAGAATATGGTGGTGGCCGGGCTGCTGGTGTGCGCGGCCACCCTGGCCCTCGGGGCCGCCGCCTTCGCGCATTTCGAGGGCTGGACCTTCTTCCACGCCTACTACTACTGCTTCATCACCCTCACCACCATCGGCTTTGGCGACTTCGTGGCGCTGCAGAACGACGAGGCGCTGCAGAGGAAGCCGCCCTACGTGGTCTTCAGCTTCCTCTACATCCTCCTGGGGCTCACGGTCATCGGCGCTTTCCTCAACCTGGTGGTCCTGCGTTTCCTGGCGGCCAGCGCGGACGCGCCCGAGCGTGCTGCCCGCCCGCTACGCCGGGGGGCGCCCGAGAGCCGAGGCCCCGCCCTGCCCCGCCACCCCGCCCACCCCGCCGGCTCCACCTCCATCTCCTACCGCATCCACCAGCTGGAGTTGCGGGCCCGCGACAATCTGGGCTTCTCGCCCCCCGCGAGCCCTGGGGCTGGAGGCGGCGGCGGCGGCGGCTGCGGGGCAGGCAGGGCCCTGGCCCGGCGTAAGTCCATCTGACAGCCCTACCCTGGCTGGGGGTCGATCCTAGAGCCGGAGGGTCTGGATTCACCTGTCAGTACACCCTCCCCAGACCTCGGAGAGGGGTGAGGGGCCGTAGCCTCAATGCCGTCCTCTGCCACGAGTAGTTCCTCATTTCCGTCTGTGGCAAGCCCCTCCCTCCTCTCCAAAAATGTATTAAAGTCGCATCTTAAGCACAAGCATGACTCTAAACTCGCCCTGTAGGTGCAAACCACCTGTGATCCAAATTGCTTTAGAAGGCGTGGCCACACCCGCCACTGAGGAGAGGCTCGCCACAGGCCCATGTCCCTAGCTAGCCCTGCCGAACGGAAGCAGGTGCCCATTTTTCTGTTGTGTGAAGAGGTGGGCTTTCCGTGTTGTGGGGAAATGCATGACTTCCAACACTGGAATCCTACCAGTGAGGCCAGCTGCTCCCACTACGAGAAGCATGGGGATCGGACGGACTGAAGGGCAACCTTTACGGTCCAGCGTGCACCAGTGGGCAAATCTCTGCACTATTTAAATGATTACTCCTTCTCTTACTCGGCGCGCAGAGTGGAATTGGCCCCACCACCACACCTGATGCTCTTTGTCCTTGGCCAGCCCCACTTTGGGATAAGGGGGGGCCTTGCTGACACCCGTGTCACGGGGACACCTGGACCACAGTCTCTTCTGGGAACTGTGAGACCTGGGTACTGCCAATCACCCACAGTGTGACCTCGGGGAGTCTCATCCCCTCCCTGGGCCTCAGTTTCCACATCTGTAAAATGACTGGGTTCACCCAGTACCCTGTTCCCTCCTGTGCATCTCTGGGAGGGTTCCTGGGCCAGGCCCCAGCCCCGTAAGGAGACGTTAACAAAGCTGACATCCCAGAGCACTGAGATCCTTAAAACTAAGGGCCTTTAGTGTCCCAGAGAGAAGTGCGTCAACACACAGTCACGTTAGAAAGCCACGTTAGAAAAGCCAAAAACTTTAATTTTCAACATGAGCTACATGGTCATGAACACAATGCAACGTGACCCGCTCCAACCCAGGGGGCCAGGAAACCCTCCCTCCCCAAAAGCCTGAGGGGCTCCTGCTGCCAAAGAGGGAAGGGGGGGAAAGGTGAGTGAGTGGAGAGTGGGCCTGAGGACCAGGGGTCCTGCCTTCCTGCCACCCCTCAGGAGGCAGTGGAAGAGTGAAAGGGCTCCAGAGGTGATGCCTGAGGCCCCGTGTTCAAGTCTCCACTTTGCCCTCACAGAAGCTATGCGTCAAACGGTCACAGTCAGTGCCTCCCCGTCAGGGTTTGTGAGTCAGATGAGCTCATGGACATGAACGTTTCCCGTCCACTCAAGAGATGCTGCTATGCAGACACAGAGCCTCCCCGAGCCCAAAGGAGTCATTACAGGGCAACGGGGGATGGAGGTGGGGCACCCCAGTCCCCTGGGCCTGGCACAGGGCTGCTGCTCAATAAATAAATGCAGGTGGCCTTGCCGGACGCAACAGCCGTGCTCCAAGGGCAGCAGGGCTCAGAGGTGCCTCTGAATGCTGAGGTGTGCCCGTGAGCTCCTGATATAAGGAGCCGGATGGCAGATCAGCTTGTAAAGTGCATGACCTCAGCTCTCTGCTTCACCCCACGTTGAAGAAAGAGCTCTGAACTGTTGGAGAACCGAGTTCTCATCCAGGCTCAGCCACCAGCTCACAGTGGGACCTTAGCAGGTGCCTCCCCCTCCCAGGGCCTCAGCTTCCTCGTCTGTAAAATGGGGCTGAAACACAGGTGCCCACCGACTGCCCAGGGGCTCTTGTGAGGTTACACGCAAGGTAAAAGCACTGTGAAAACAAAAAAAGTTTGAAAAGCACTACAGGAAGATCAGCTGTTATTATATCTGAAGGTCTGGTGAGGACTTCCCTAAGACGAGGTGTACCACAGCCAGCTCACTCCCGCACAGCCCCAGGGAGGAACCAGTGTCTTGCCTCCCTCAGGTTGGTCTCGGAAGGGTTGTGGCCCCTTGGCGGGAGTCCCCACTTAGACATCAAGGCCTGGACCAAATCCTGCACAGCCTCAGTTAGTCAGGCCAGAACCCCAGGAGAGCGAGGTCTCTATGGCAACCCTTTCCTCCAAACCCGGGGCCAGAAAAGTTATTGGCCCACCAAGATGGAACCAAGCAGGGCTGGGTGGCCCAGGGCTTAAAGGTCACAAATATTTATCATGGCAGATGTGCCCTGGAGCGACGGTCTTCTGTCCCACAAAGGAGGGACAGTGGAGCCCTGGTTTTGGCTCACTTGCTGAGGGGTCTCATCTTGGGCAAGTCACTTACTGATTCTGAGCCTCAGTTTTCTCCCCTCTCAGATGGGCTACAGTTGGCACTGCCCATCTTTCCAAGGCCCCTGGGAGAAGGACACAGAAAGAAGAGCGGAGGAAATATTGTGGGAAATGGTGGCTCCAGCTCAGCCTCTGGTGGGAAGAGGAGGCCCCGGCTGGGGGTGCCATAAACTCACAGGTGACCCCAGAGGCCTGTGATCTCTTTGTAAAATGGAAATGATTTCACCAATGGTCCCAAAGCCCCTTTCGCTTTAGTGCGACAGGCAGATTCTGGAGAAGGAAAGTGGAGATGACTCCTTCCCACCATACCCCCGCATGTGACCTTTGGCCCAAGGATTGAAAAAAGAATTGTCCCCTGGAGACCCCAGCCCCCCGACCCCTAATCCCCCCAACTCCACCCTCTCTGCTCTTCTCCAAATGGGGGAGTTTGAGCTGGCAAAGGATCAGACAGGAGCGGGCTTGAAGGTTCCCCAAAGCTAATGATAAGGATAGTCACCCCTCCCCAAACCCCCATCCCTTGGTGAGGACAGACGGTGGTTCCCACGCCAAAAGGTCGGGGCCCCTTGGAAGGTGGCCATGTGCTCACAACGATGATACAAAGAAAGAGGGCTCCAGCCCTCACCCCAGCCCACCCCTCCAGGAGGTGAGCTGAGAATTCACAGAACAAACAAGAAAGTCATTGAGGGGGGCCCTCGGTGACCACCCTCTGGATGTTATTGCTTTGGAGCATGCTCTCTCTCTTTATAAAGGCTGTGCAGACACCCGAGGGCAGGATCACGCTGGGGCGCACAGACCACACCCCCTCCCCTCTGGTTGAAACAGCCAGGCTCCGCCCTGTCTTTGAAAAGCTACCCCTGAACTACCAGAGCAGTGACAGCTGGAGAGAGAAGGCGCTCTCCTGGCTGAAAATATTACGAATGGTGAGTAATAAACGAACGGCAGAAAAATCACACTGGTTTAAAAAAAACACACGGGGGAGGCGCTGATTCTGGGCCTCCAGAGCCGGCTGCCTCCTGCCCCAGCCTTGGGATTCCAGCCACCACAATCCCAGGAAGGTCTGAAGGCCTCCTGGATCAAAGGGGACCTCCATCTCCCCTTCCCAGAGCATGGGGGCGCTATACCTCCTCCAGAATTTTAAAGGGTGCCCAGGGCTCAAACAGGCTGAGGGGAGGGGAGGCTCCAGGTGGAAGGAATCACCTGGTCAACAGCCTAGAGGGGGACTGGGAGGAAGGTGGGTCTCAACACAGCCGGGCATCCCCAGTGGGAAATGACCTCCTCTGATGGAGCCCAGGCCCCCTCTGCCAAGGCTCACAGACTCAGGAGTGCTTCCTAAATAAAATCAGTACCAAGGGTAATAAATCAGAACATCTGAGTATCATGGGCAGCTCTGGCTACAACCCTACATGGGGAGGGGGAGGAAGGAGGGGGAGAAGGGAGAGGGGAGGGGGAGAAGGGGGAGGGGAGGGGAGGGGGAGGGAGAAGAGGGGAGGAGGAAGGGGGGCAGCGGGGGCGGGGGGCGGCCTCCTGTGTGAACCAGACTCCAGATCGAGGCCCAGGCCAGGCCATCGAGGGGGGAAAGGCCGTCTCCTGGAATGCACTCCATCTCCTCTCGCCCCGTGTGGGGACTCTGTAAGGACTCTATGTGAGCTAAGAGCAGGCACAGGGCCTGGCACACTAACCCTACCTGGCTAACCAGGACTATGCCCTACACAGCAGGACTGGGTAATGAGGGGGGTATGGGGAGTGGGCGGCTGGGCGAAGGTGGCAGAAATGTGCTTCTAGAGAGGGGGGCCAGCCTGCGTCCTCCCCAGCATGCAAAAGGGCTTGTGAAGGCCCTGGGGAGGGCCCCAGGCCTGCTCGAGAAGGAATCTCCCAATTCTCACACTCATGCCTCTCCTCACTCTCTTTCTCTCCTTGAGCCAAGGTCACTGAGGCCGGGGCAGTGGGTTCTGCCCTTAGTACGGGATGGTTTGTTTAAAAAGACTAAAATTGGGGAGCTCTGTTGCCTCCCCAGACCCTTAGCCTGGAGGCAGAGGGCCAGACAAGATAACCTTTGACCTCATCCAGCAAGGAGGGATTCTCCTACTTGGGAAACCCTCGCCTGGGCACCACCAGTCCCAAGCCCAGCTTTCCTCAGACTCCCTCTCCAATCCCACATCCCCAAAATTCAGAGACGGTGAGCTCTCTGGAGCTGGGGTTCTCAAAAATCGGGGTCCCACAGCTCCTCTGCTAAAACACAGGCGACAAGAGTTCTGTCCAGTCCACTAACGGTTTGCAAACTAGGTTGTTGCAATCCCACAGAGGCAGGTACCCTGGGGGTCTGTGCCAGGCCCAGGGCACCCCTCCTATCCTCTGGTCCCTGAAGGACCCCAAGTCCTAGAGCCACCATAAGAGGGGCAGGCAGGGGACAGACAGATGGACTCGAACAGGCTGCGGCAAAGCTCCTTCCACGGGCAGGTGGAGGGAGGCCTGAGCTCCTCTTCAAGTCAGGGGCTTGGGGCCCCCCGGAGCTGGCTCCGGATCCTTGCAAAGCTGCCCCATAGGCTCTGGGGCAGGAGTAGCTGCCTGAACCCGGTGCCGCAGGAAAGACACTTGCTGGTAATTGGCACCATGGAGATGGCCGCTGGGTTCTGGACTTGGCTCCGGGCAGCGAGCTTCCAAGGAGGCAAAAAGGGGGGCGGTCGGACAGTGTCTGGGGCAGGAGGATGGTTTGCTCTGCCACCTCGGTCTTTCCTTTCTCCGGATTGCAGCCACATCCACCAGGTCAAGAACCAGCCAAGTCAAAAGTGCAGCCAATCCCATTGGGAGAGGGAAGGTCTCAGGGGATAGGAGGAAAAGAAGGGGTGAGGAGGGGCCCTGAGGGGGCAGGTCTCCCCGTTCTGCTTCCCCGCTGTGGGGGGAGAACCCCATCCTCCTCTGTTCAATGTGCCCCTGGGCCTGGGGTCCCAGGTCGGGGCTGGGCGGTCTCCAGACCATCTTGGGGAGCCCCTCCCCCTCCCTGGCACTAAGATCGCTCGCCGCAGGGCCCCACGGTGCTCTCAAGGGACAGCTGGGATGCCTGCCGGAGCAGGGGGCCCGTAGCTGGGTCCACCATGGAGGAGGTGGGGAAGAGCTTGTACCAGCCCACGGCCAGGGTGGTCAAGTCCAGCTCCTCCAGCAGTACGCGGGCCACACCCATGAACTGCTTCCGCTCCATCCGCCCGTAGTTCCCCCACACGATCACCTGCGGGGCAAGAGACACAGTGGTTCAAATCCTGTCAGTGCTACTCACGGGCCCAGAAGCAGAACCTGGGGTCACCCCACGCCCCATTCGTCTCTGAGTCCAGGGAATTCTACCGCCTAAAATGGCTCGAGTCCCACCATATTCTCCTGGCTCCAGTGCCACCATTATTGGTCCCTGGATGACTGGCGTCCGGCCTCTGGTCTTGCCATTTCTTTCCATCCTCCACCCGCCCCATCTCTGAGCCCAAGCCTTGAGGGCTGGCCCTACATTATGAGTGTCCTACCTGCCACCCCACCCCCCAAAAGGCCCTCTGCTTCCAGATCCTCAGAAACAAAGTTTTAAAAAGTGGCTAGTAGGACAGCTGCATGTAAATCAATGAAATTAGAACGCTCTCTCACACCACAAACAAAAATAAACTCAAAATGGTTTAAAGACCTAAGTGTAAGACATGACACCACAAAACCCCTAGAAAAGAACTTAGGTAAAACATTCTCTGACATAAATCGTAGCGATATTTTCTTAGATCAGTCTCTCAAGGCAAGAGAAATAAAAGCAAAAGTAAACAAATGGGACCTAATCAAACTTAAAAGCTTTTGTACAGCAAAGGAAACCATCAAAAGAACAAAAAGGCAATCTACAGAAATCTAGAAGATACTTGCAAATGACGTGACCGACAAGGAGTTAATATCCAAAATACATAAACAGCTCATACAACTCAATATTGAAAAAAACAACCCAATCAAAAAATGGGCAGAAGACCCAAATACACTATTTTTTTTCTAAAGAAGACATACAGATGGCCAATAGGCACATGAAAAGATGCTCATCCCTAATTATTAGAAAAATTCAAAACTACAATTACCTACACTGGTCAGAGCTATTACCTTACACTGGTCAGAATGGCTATCATCAAAAAGTCTACAAATAATAAATGCGGGCTTCCCTGGTGGCACAATGGTTAAGAATCCGCCTGCCAATGCAGGGGACATGGGTTCGAGCCGTGGTCCGGGAAGATCCCACATGCCGCGGAGCAACTAAGCCCGTGCGCCACAACTACTGAGCCTGCGCTCTAGAGCCTGTGAGCCACAACTACTGAAGCCCGCGTGCCTAGAGCCCGTGCTCTGCAACAAGAGAAGCCACCGCAATGAGGAGCCCGTGCACCGCAACGAAGAGCAGCCTCCACTCGCCGCAACCAGAGAGAAGCCTGCGTGCAGCAACGAAGACCCAATTCAGCCAAAAATAAATAAAATAAATAATATATATATAAAATAATAATAATAATAAATGCTGGAGAGGGTGTGGAGAAAAGGGAACCCTTCTACACTGTTGGTGGGAATGTAAATTGTTGCAGCCACTATGGAGAACAGTACGGAGGTTCCTTAAAAAACTAAAAATAGAGCTACCATATGATCTAGCAATCCCACTCTTGGGTGTATGTATCCAGAAAAGATGAAAACTCTAATTTGAAAAGACACATGCACCCCCAATGTTCATAGAAGCTTTATTTACGATGGTCAAGATGTGGAAACAACCCAAGTGCCCATCAGCAGACAATTGGCTTAAGAAGATGTGGTGTACACACACACACACACACACACACACACACACACACACAATGGAATGTTACTCAGCCATAAAAAAGCATGAAATATTGCCATTTGTAGCAACATGGATGGACCTAGAGAATATTATACTTAGTGAAGTGAATCAAAGACAAATACTATATGATATCACTTATATGGGGAATCTAAAATATGACACAAATGAACTTATCTACAAAACAGAAATAGACTCACAGACATAGAAAACAAATTTATGGTTACTAAAGGGGAGAGGGAGGGAGGGAGGGATAAATTAGGAGTATGGGATTAACAAACTACTATATATAAAATAGATAAGCAACAAGAATACTCAATATAATAACCTATAGTAGAATATAACCTGAAAAAAATAACTGAATCACTTTGCTATACACTTGAAATTGACACAATATTATAAGTCAACTCTACTTCAATTTTAAAAAAAGTGGCTGCTACGTGTATAGTGTACATGGTACCCTCCTTCCTTTTTTCCAACAGACTCTTTTCTGCAGTGCCTTCCTCATTTCTTGGTCAACCTCCTCTCTTAGAGTGGCCAGATGGATGGTCTGTGGCTACAGGACCCTCATTTGCTCTCCGGCACCTCAGGTTCTAACTCTGCCCCTCTCCAAAGGTGGGCTGGCTTATCACACATAGAGCCTGTTGTCTTAATGCGCATGCTTTAGGGTCAGACACGCGCAGGTTCTAATCCCAGTGCCGGCTGGGTGGTTTGGGGCAAAGTCGTTTGTTTAACCTCATAGAGTCTCAGAGTTCTTGTTTGTAAATGGAATCACCCGCACTCAGCTTACCTGGCAAGCGAGGATCACAGGAGATAATGGATGTGAAAGCTCGCTGTAAGCTGTAAGACGTTCTTCAAGCATGCAGGATAATATGCAAACAACATGGGCCACTGCTATTGGTTACCGCATGTCAGGAACCGTTCTAAGGCTAAACCAGCCTTAGATTCAACCTTCCCAACAACCCTACAAAAAAGGATTCCAATTTCACAGCGGTTTAAACTGGGGCTCGGGGAGGTTAAATCATTTGTCCGAGGTCATTCAACTAATAAGTCTTCAGCACCCCTTAGGCAGCTGATCAGAAGCTCATGTCTGGTGTGTGGATGGGTCTGTTTTCACTGGTGTTATGGGCTGAACTGTGTTCGCTCAAATTCATGTTGAAGCCCTAACCCCATAATGTGACTGTACTTGGAGACTGGTCCTTTAAGAAGGTGATTACATTAAAATGAGGCCGTTAGGGTGGTTGTGGTTTTAACTGGTGTTGTTATAAGAACAGGAGATTAGAACACACAGCTAGACACCAGGAATGTCTGCATGTAGAAAAAAGGCCATGTGAGCACACAGCAAGAAGGTGGCCGTCTGCAGCCCAAGGAGGCCTCAGGAAACATAGCCTGTGACACCTTGGCCTTGGACTTCTGGCCTCCAGAGCTGTAAGAAATACATTTCTGTTGTTTAAGCCCCCCAGTCTATGGTACTTTGTTATGGCAGCCTTAGCAGACTAATACAACTGGCATTCCTCAATTGCAGTGGGCCTGTCCTGCTCTGACATTAGTCAGGAGGCTCAGTAGCAAGGACCCCATGTCAGATTTCTGTTTCCCCACTCCCTCCACAACCCAGATAGGGATGTGCTCTGGAGCTTCTCCAAAGATGCTCAGGCCAAAATGCACAAACCTTTGTCCAGTGGACCAGATGTGGGCCCCAGATGGTCTTCTGGTTGTTTTAAATTTTCTCTGAATGTCTTTAGACCAGAAGGGTTTTTCCAAACTTTTTTGACCAGTATATACAGCAAGACAGACATTTATATCATCACCCAGTAAACACATGGGATTCATAATTGAAGCAAGTGCTCCACCAAATAAGACTTATCTTACTAAGACTTACCTTTCCTAGTCCTATTTCCTATTTCTTTCCTATTTCCTATTCCATTCCATTAAAAAAAAAAAATACTTGTTGAGACCCACTAAATTGATTTCACAACTCACTGATGGGTCTCAACCCACAGGTTGAAAGACTATGCCCTAGACAGGACCTGGGCTTCCCAGTTTGGCAAAAGTCCCACTGTCTTGGCGACTTGTAACCTTGGCCCTACCCTTGTTTGCTCTGCCTGCCCAGGTTAGGAGCAAGAAATTGAGGTATAAGCTAGAGGCGTCCAAACAGCAGCCCTGAGAGAGCAGGCGTATGGCTCCTGCAGGCATCCAACCCGGGCCTTGCCGGCCCCATGATGGGCAGCTATTTCTAGCTCCCGGATCCTCCTAAAAGCCACGGAGCCGAAGACCTCTCTGGATCCTCCAAAGGCTCTCAGTCTATTGCCACTGTGCTCCATGCCAAGCCCCTGGCCTCCAGAGGCTGGTGGTGGTGGTGGTGGTGGTGGTGGTGATGGTGATGATGTTAACGGCAGCCGCTTGTAGAGCCAAACTTGCAAATACTCTTCTTGCACAAAGCACACATTCCACTCTCACAGTAACATTATCAGTGGGTACTATTAGTATCCGCATTTTACAGATGAAGAAGCTGAGGTTCAGAAAGGAACTTGTTCAAAGTCGCACACCAAGTTGTGGCGCTCAGATTAACCACAGTGCTCTACTTCCTCCAGATGAGGCCCTACAGGGAGCCCCCCACCCCCAAGAAGGGCCTCCTTCTCCCTCTGATACTGCACCCCGACCCACCCCCGAGCCCCTCACCTGCAGGACTTTGCCCTGGGGACTCTCTGGAAACAGCAGCACCTGGTTATACAGCGGGTCCAGCGACTTGCGAGCGACTTTGGTCTTCTTCTTGGCAATGCAGACGCCGTTCTCTAGCAGGTAGGCTTTGATGTAGGCCGCTGGGGACAGAGGCCAGCAGGATGAGTTCTAGCCTGAGCCCCACATGGTGGGCGAAGGGCGCAGCAGAGGGACCCGCTGCTGGGGATCAGAGTCCCCCCAGGGGGTCTGCAGAAGAGGCAACAGGGGCAGGTGGGGGTAGGTGGTGGGGTGCAGCCAGGGTTAGCTGGGGCCTACTCGGCCCCCTTGGGTGGTCCTGCCTGCCTCCCCTTTCCTTTGCTCACCCTTTCCCTCTCTCAGTCCCTGGCTTGCCCACCCTTCCCGGGCTTATATATTCATGGTTGATCCATTCACTCAGATGTTTGCTGAGCACCCACGGTATTCCATGAGCCCTACCAGGCGCTAGGGTAGAACCATAAACAGGAAAGACAGTCCCTGGCCCCCAGGAGCTCAGTCCAGTCGGGGAGGCTGACAAGGTCAATGGACAATTTCAATTGGGTGTCCAGAAAAAATCCTAAATCACCAGTTACACAAGAGTCACTCGCTTTGGGACTGAGGGATCCCTCAGAGCTGGACCCAATTTTCTCTCTTCTAGACCCAGACGGCCCTCAGGACATCCCCCCAACCTCCACCCCCCACCCTGCAGACGGGAGGGCAGCCTCCACACCTGGCAGTGTCTTGGAGCCGGGCTTGGCCGTCAGTCCCCGAGCCTGGATGATGTCCACTTCAAGCTGACCGTTCCGCTCCTGCAAGCCGATCTCCACATCCCCTGCAACAGGCCCCAAGAGCTGAGACTGGGAAGTGGCTTGGGAGCTCCATCAAGGACTCAGCTCCTCCTCTCCGCTGAGGGATGAGATCCCTTCCCCCTGCTCCCAGCCCCAAACAAGACCAGAACAACTCCCACACCAAGCGCCCGGGCTCTGCGGAGCGCCTGGCAGGTATGAACTGGGCTCCAGGCTGGGTGCTCAGCAGATGGAGGCAAGGCAGAGGGGAAGGAGGGAGGGACACGGGGCTTCTGGTGGGGACTCCCCCCACCCCAACATTTGGAACAGGTCTTGGGACACTCACCCATCGGCGTGGTGGCCAGGGTCTGGCGGCCCACAAACTGTGCTGGCCCCATGCTGCCCAGGAAGTCACTGAACTGGGCGTCCGATGCCAGGCAAACTCCCCCATAGTTAAGGCTGCAAAGAAGAAAGAATGAGACAAAAGCAGACGTTCCCAGGGGCCGACTGAGGACTCTGATGACTCAGGCAATCAGCTCCAGAATGGCCCTCATTCCACAGTGATTCTGTCCACATCCATCACCCAGCCTCAGGCAGACCGCTGTCCTATCTCTGCCTCCTTTCTACTTTAACAGCCCTGAAATCTCAGCTCTGACTCCAAAATTCCAGGGCTTAGCTTCTGTGTCCTGTACCTTTCCCTGTCCTACCTCTCCTCGCCGAGCCTCAGGTTCCCCCCTCCATGAAATGGGTATGGTGACACCCGCCTCTCGGGGTGGCTGTAGGACTCACGGGAGATGATGTTTGTCAATGCCTGGCTCTATGGGTGAGAGCTGCGATACTCAAGGTGTGGTCCAGACACCAGCAGCGTCACCCGGGAGCTAATTAGGGAATTGAGGCCCACTCCACTCCCCTGCTGCTGAATCAGCGACTGGCTTTTAACACAAGCCCCAGAAGACTTGTTTGCACTGGACAGTTTGAGATGCACGGCGCCAGTGGCTCAGCCTCCAAGGTTCGCACTTGCTCTTGCCATAGAGCTGCCCAATGTCCACTCGCCTTCCTTTGGGAACTAGACCTCAAATCTCCTTTGGGGAGCCCCTTCCCCCAAGGCATTGATTCGCATGGAGCAGAGCAGACCTGGTTCCAGAGGCGGGCGTAGGCTCAGCCTAGCCAATCAAGCCGTTCCTTCCTTAGCCAGTGACTGGCTCAGGGTTGGGCGTGTGGCCCAATGCAGCTCACAAGAATCTGTCCAGGAAGATTTCTTCGAACTGTAGGAAGTGAGAAGCTCTCTCTTCCCATCAGATTTGAACCCGAGACGGGAAACTGGAGCCTCTGGCAGCTCTCTTGCTGCCGTCTGGAGCCCATGAAGGAAGACATCACACAGGTGGCACTGCGTGACCTCCTGGATCAAACTCTGCCTGAAGCAGGAGATATTTTGTTGTTGTTGTTGTTGTTACATAAGTCAACAACAACAACAATTATTATTATATTATTTTGCTGAAACCAATTTTAGTTTTTTCTTTCCCATCTCCTAGGTCTGTTGTATTTAATGAGATCAGGCACTAAGTACCATGCCTGATGTGCCCCTATTACCTTTAGGAGCAAAGCATTCTCATAGGAACCTTGCCACAAACAAAGGAGGTTGGTTTTGTTTTGTTTTGTTTTGATTTTATCAGCATTATTCAGATGAGGAAGCAGGTTCAGGCCAACCTAAAGCCAGAACTCACAGGGCAGACTCAACACTTGGATACAACACTTCTAAGGCCAACCGCAGGTGACTTTCCACCTGGGCATGTTCCAAGAGTAACAGCTAACTTTTAATAAGCACGTACTGTGAGCTGGGTTTCACAGCAGCAGCCAGGGGCTTTTTGAACAGGAAGGGGAGCCTGCCTTGGGCCTCAAGGGCACTGTACACTTTGTTCCCCAGCCTGAGAGCAGCTGCCACCCTGCCCCCAGCTCCCTTCTCAGGGAACCTGCTGAGCTCTCGGCCTCTGGGGTCTCTGGTTCCACTCCGAGGGTGCCACCTTCTGCTTCCAAACCACTCTGCTAGTCTACCTTTGCCCCAGTTCTTCAGAGAGAACAATTCACTCATGGTCTCCTCTGCCTGTACCCAGCTCTTCACACCCTAGACATGCTCCTTGGTGCCTGAACCACAGCTGCCCGCCTTTACACCTCCTTGCTAATTCACAAAACCTCACAGTTGGCAAAGGATATACCTGCTGGCTCTGCAAACAGTTACTGGAAGGTGTCCTCCAAGCCAGCAGACTCCCTCTTTCATCGATTGGAAGACTGAGGCCAGGAGTGAGAAAGACACCTGTCCGAGGGCTATATGATGGCAGTGCCTGCTACCATACGAGGCCACTGCCCAACTCATGTCACCCAAGACTATTTGGCCTTTATGTATAAAATTCCAAGCAAGCTGGGGGAAGAAACAAGAGAAGACTCCGTGCACAAACAACTTACCACTCTGCTGAGCAAACAAACATATTGCCCCCCAGAGAAACAACTAAAAAAGACTACTGTCTTCTTATGAGGCACAACCGGTCCTCTACCCGCCCACCTCAGGTTGTGGGAGCCCAGGGGTCATCAGAAGACAGGAAAGCACTGCTGGCTGCAGTGGCCCAGAATGGACCAGGAGAGGAGAATTTGAACTGGGGGCCAAAGGATACACAGGGTCCAGCAACAAGGGGAGAGGAAGGAAGGCCACCTCCCACATACTATCTTCCCTCTATCCTGACCAGAGTCACCAGCAGAGGGTCCTGAGGTCCTCAGGATGGTGAAACCACAAGAGTAAAGGAGCCTAGTGAAGAGCAGGAGAGAGTAAGTACTTGTCTCTCGCCCAGGAGGGTGACTGAGACAAGGCAGGGGCAAGAGAGTCTAGTTCAGGACCTTGGAGAAGGTCTATGTTGCAGATGTATACAATGTCACAGAAGACAGGAAAGGACAGAGATCCAGGAAGAAAAGAGGGAAATCAACTGTTTTAAGC
Source organism: Monodon monoceros (assembly GCF_005190385.1). NCBI lineage: Eukaryota > Metazoa > Chordata > Mammalia > Artiodactyla > Monodontidae > Monodon > Monodon monoceros. Next base: position 15,363,784 of record NW_021703769.1, on the reverse strand, counting down.
TTTTGGACATTGAGGAGAAAAGGACTGTATTTAGCCACGGATGACTTATAATAGTAAAAATGGAAACAATCTAAATATCTGACAGCAGAGGAATTATAAACACGTATTAGATTTAAAAAAAAAAAAAAAAGACAAGAATAAAGGAGCCTGGCTGGGTGCAATGACCAGAAACACCTGCACTGAAGTCTGCATGAGCAAAATACAAATGTCTGTATTAAGTCATTGTCATTAAGCCATAAGTCATAAGTCATAAGTCTGCATGAGCAAAATACAAATGTCTGTATTAAGTCATTGTCATTAAGCCATAAGTCATTGATTGAAGAGGCTAGTTACAGCAACTGGTGTGACTAATGGATGCAGTGACCCTGTCCCCTGGCCAGAGCTGATGGACCCAGGGTCAGACAGCTGACCCAAGCTCAGTCAAGCAAAGACTCTCTCTGGGAAATAAAAGAGAAGCCCGGAGACCAACAGTCATGAGACCTGAGCCATGTGAATGGCCTGTCCTCGAAAAGAGCCCCAAACTACTAGCCACCCAGTCCTGTCCACCCAGTTCTCTCCTCAAGCACGTGAGATGTCCCACAATCATTCCAACAAATTCTGTTTTGACTTAAGTTACTGGCAGTCAATGGAAGGATAATAATTTGAGATTTTAGCCTGAGTACTTTTCCATTTTCACCATTTCCTACTACCTGCTGCCACCCTTTCCCCATTCAGGCAGGAGCCACGGTATCCTAGGTCTACTGCCTCAGAGAAGGGATGACCCTGTAGGATGCAGAGAACAAGACAGTCAGATTCTTAGCTTTTGAGTTTCAAATCTAAGAAGCATCAGTCTTGGAAGGAGAGGTGCAAAACCCGGCCGTCCTGCCCGTGAGTAAACAAACCAACCCCAAATCCCCAGCCTGGGAGAGCAGAGGGAGTCAGGCAGGGAGGGGAGAGAACGGAGGAAGGTCTGGGTCCCCAGGCTGGGCTGGCAGTGCTAAGGGATGATGGGAAACTCCACAGAGGTTTGGGGACTCTGAAAGCAGAGGGGACTCGTGCCCATGCTTCTTATTGGGTGGAGCTGAGAAAAGGGCGTGATGCTTTGCAGAAATGTTGTCTAGTGTCTTGTCAAATGACTCTGGAGCATCTCTGAGGCCCTGTGTGTCCCTCCACGCCCTGGAGAGGAGCACATGTTCCCACTGCACCTGAGAGAGGGCCAAACTAAGATATGGCAGAATGGTACTGGAACCCAGGCAGTCAAGCTTCCGAATCTATTATCTCTACAATCATGCAACGGTGTTATAGAGAAAGTATGGGGAAAATAACTTAATTACCTGGGGACAGAAATGGATACCCGCTCTGCTTGCAAACCCAAAGAACCTGAATTAACAGCACGAAAGCTAAGACCTAGACTCGCTCACAGCTGGTGACCTGGCCTTTCCTCCACACCCGTTTCTTTTCCACCCCAGCCTCCTGAGGGTCCAGAATCCATTCTCTTAGGAGGGTCTGGGCTCTAAAAGCTCGAGAAATAGCGGTACCTCGTGGGATATAAGGCACTGAAGGGGCCCAGCCCCCCAAGGCAGAGCAAGGCCTTCTGCAGCCTGAAACTGAAAGTTTCCTCCAACATCGTCACTGTCTGCCCCTCAGTTCCTGGTGGGATTCTGAGCAGACAATGGGGAACTGGCAGGCCTGGTGCCCAGCGGTGATTGTTTATAATATATGGGTGGCGGCCTGATTTCCCATCCCAGGGTGCCTCGCTGGCTGCCAAGGAACCAGGCTGACTCCCCAGAAACCCTGAACGGGTTGCCCCATCCTCCAATGGGGCTGGAGGAAGAATAAAATGGAGGTAGGTCCCTGCTGGCCAGGGGACCAACTGCATCAGAGACCCCGCTCCACCTCGGGGACTCCCCTGGAGGACGGAAGGCAGAGGATACAAAGTCAGAGCTGGTCAAGTGCCTGCTGTGTGACCTCTGGCCAGCGGCTGGTGGCTCTGCACTTGAATCTTACCTGCAAACGAGCCCACACCTACCCTAGAGACAGAAGTGCAGCCCTCCCACCGCTGGGTGCCTGTGCTGTACCAGTTTTAAATGTTCTGAAAATCTCTGCTTATAGGATCCATTCCCAAAGGGGTAGGAAAGAGTGTGCTGAATTAGTAAATGCCACAAACTTGCTGCTACTTAGACCGTGCCTTATTCAGTAGGAACTCAATAGATGTTTACTGCCAAACACTTGGGCTGTCCCCAAACTGGGAAAATATACTGGTTGAGGCTGAACTCGGCATAATACAGACCTTGGGTTCCAGGGCTGTGCAACCTGAGGTAAGCTTGGTAATCTCTCTGAGCTGCATGTATAAAATGGAAATAAATCATAGTCACCTGGCTGAGCTGTTGGGGAGAGTCAACAGGATGACGCAGGCAAGGTGCTTAGCAAAGGGCCTAGCACACAGCGTCTGCTGAATGAGTCAAGGATTGAGATGCCGTGGCTAGCGGATCCCTGCTGCCTGGTGTTTTCTTTTTTTTTTCGCCGTATGCGGGACCCTCCCGTTGCGGAGCACAGGCTCCGGACGCGCAGGCTCAGCGGCCATGGCTCACGGGCCCAGCCGCTCCGTGGCATGTGGGATCCCCCCGGACCGGGGCACGAACCCGTGTCCCCTGCATCGGCAGGCGGACTCTCAACCAGTGCGCCACCAGGGAAGCCCTCTGTGGTGCTTTCACAGCACTTCCAATTCCAGACCTATTAGGAAGTGCAGCATCTGGATGCCTGAGACAAAGAGGCCAGGTCCTCTGGGCGGGTGGGAGGGGGAGCAGGGCAGCTACAGCAGCTGATCCTCCCAAGGGACACATGCCACCAGGCGGAGGCAGAGACCTGAAACAGGATTAAAACCTCTGTTCTGCTGGCCTTTTATTTTGTGTTACTGGTGAAATGAGATTTCCTGCCTTTCAAATCCTGTTAGTTTTGTTTGTGGAGCTGAAACCCATTTGTCTTTTATTATTAACCTTTGAGCTCAGTTTGGCCTCTGGTTTTCCCGTGTTCTCAATGGTTAAAGAAATAATTGGGTTATTCGGGGGTTTTGACTTCTACTCTCTTTTCCAGATGGATCGCCTGTCTCAACTCATCAGAAATTAAAAGGCGGCCCAGCCGGCCCAGCCCTCGTGGTGAGTATGGGTTATGTGGTTCTGAAAGGTTCACAGGCTCTCTGTCCATCCATTCACCACCTGCCCCTACATGTCCACCGTCCATCCATCCACCCTCCCACGGCCTCGCTGAGCCTGCAATACAGTCGGTTCTGCTGTAACGCAAAACATACATTCCTAAAAACCACAGCGCAGTGCAAAGTCCTGCAGTCAAACACAGAGCTTATGGGGAAAACACGGTTAGGGGCACAACACCCAAAAAGTGTATCAAAGAAAAAAAAAGGACAGGGATATAATAAAAATGGTAGCACAGTCTTATACGTGTAAAATGGTTAAGAAACGCACAGATACTAAAATAAATATGGTGCTTTATCGTGAAGACAGCCTGATGCTTGCTTTTGGAAATGAGTGTCAGCAGGTCTGCAGTGTGAGTTGCTGCAATGTGGTGACGGAGGGCTGTCTGAAACGGACGGGTGGGAAGCTGTAACACCAGGTGTGGGGGGAGGGGGGGCAGGAGGAAGCGAGGAGTATGTTTTGTGCATTCCTACATGGGTGCAGTTTCCCGAGTTCACCTCGTGTTTCTCGTGGATGAAATCACACCTGAGCAAAGGCGAAGTTTATATTGTGCTCAAATTATTCCAGAATACTTCAATCGTGTTGGAACAAATTTGCGTTTTCAAAACGAGCACTGCAGCAGCACTGACTGTATGCCAGGATACACAGCATCACACAGTCCTGACTCCAGCTTCTCAAGTATTCGAGACATTCCCAAACCTACCCCTCCCCCCACCCCGGGCCACGAGAGCGTAGCTCCTAGGCGTGAAGCCAGGGATTTGATTTATTTTTTATTGATCAAAAAGCTTGCCATGAGCCAAGCACTGATAGTACTAAGTTATCCATATTAACTCATTTAAACCTCATTTAACAATGCTGTGCAAGCTAGGTACTTATAATTAATACCCCCTTTCCAGAAGGGGAAACCCAAGGCACTGAAAAGTTAAGTAACCCGACCAAGATCATGTTGCTGCTAAGTGGCAGACCTGGGATTTGAACCTGGGAGTCTGGTTCCGGGGTTCATCTACTCTACCTCTCTGCTACACTGTCTCTGCATCCCGAGGGGACCTTAGCCTTGCCCAGGGCAGAGCGCAGGGATCTGCAGTCCACGCTTTGGGGTCAGGCAGGCCTGGATTTGAATCCTGATTCCCCCCACTCACTGGTAGTACAGACACGTTCTTCACCACTCAGAGCCTGGGTTTCCTTTTTGGTGAAGTAGGAATGAACAGTGGTAGGCCACCCTTGGTGCTGCTGTAAGTATTAAATGAGATGAACGCCTTAGAACAGAACTGGCGCAGTCAAGTGCTCAGCAAATACCGGTGCTTATAAAACAGAAGCAAACAAATCCCCATCTCCTAGCCCATGCCCACATCTGTCCTGCTTGTCCTTCAGGCACGATGACTGCTAAGTAGCAGAGGTGGGAAAGGGAAAGGGGGTTCTGACCACCCACCCATCCTCCTGGGCCTTCGGTGATGACTGAAACAGCCTTGACAGGAAGCCACCCTGAGGCTGGGTACACTGGCCCTGCCATCAGCTCACACTCTGCTCTCCAGAGCTGTGGGCACCGTGACCCAGACACCTGGGGAGCAGGATGCTGATGACCCAGACACCACAGGACAACAAGGGGCAGAGGAAGGAGGAGGAGGGGCGCCAGCAGCCAGCCTGGACGGCTTCGGGTTTATGGGGAGGGTGCTGAGACCCTGGGTCTGTGATGAAGGAGGCTGGGGAGGGGAGGGAAGGAGAGGCAAGTGTGTGTATGTACTTCTGTACGTAGTCTCCACCTATTACTCATCCAAATTTGTGGGGCATCTCCTGTGGGCCAGGCCCTGTGCTGAGCAGGCACCACACTCAGTGTCTAGTAGGACAGACAAGACACACATGTGAGAAGTAAGACAGACTGCTGGGTGCTATGGTGGGGGAAGAATAGGCTGTGGAAGCTGCCGATGCAGCCAGAGGAATGGCAGACCTGTGCCGTTCCACTTCCCCTGCCCACTCCCAGGACAGACATTGCCAATCAACCTCAACACTCCTGCCAAGCCCGGACCGCACTTCAGAATCCTTCTCAACACAGCGCTCCAGGGAGCCACTATCGATTAGCTGAAGTTGGCACACGAGATATAGCTTATGTTCTTAGCTGAGATCTGGAGGAAGAATGAGTCAGAGGGCAAAGAGGGAGCAGGGGTAGGAAAGGGAGTGCCAGGTAGAGGGAGCAATGTATGCAAAGATCTGGAGGTGAGACGGAGGGACGTGTAAGAGGTTCAGTGGTGGAGCAGGGGGCACACAGCTGCGGACTGGGGGAAGCTGGCAGAATCCAGAGGAAGTAAGTGCTGAGTGACAGACTGTGCAGTTTAGACCAAAAAGGAGACTTGCAGGTATCCAGGCAAGAGTGATGAGTGGCCTCATGGCTGGGGGAGGGGAGGGGAGTGGATGGAGTCAAAGACGATCAGGAGTGAAATAGTAGAGCCCAATCATGGACTGGATACGGAGTGCGAAAGAGCAGGAGGTGTCTGCGAGAGTCGTCTGGTTCGGGCAGCTGGGAGCTGGTGGCGCTGTGCACTCAGAAAGCACAGCAGACACTGCTGCTGTCCCCCACATGCCCTGACCCTCACCATGTCAGTGCTCAGTGACTTCTAACTGTTGGCACCCTCATTCCTCTGGCTATGTTTCTCTGGCCCCTAAGAAATTTCTCTGGTCTCCAGAGCCCTCGCTGCCACAGGAAGGGCAGGAGAGTTAAACGTGAACATCCATCAACCAGTAACCGATGAGAGTGGGAGTATAAATACTCCAGCTCCCTGGCCTCCCAGGAAATGACTCTCAGGCACCTGTTCCACACTGACTCCTAGAGTCCCCATCAGGATTAAGCTCCGGATGCCCACAGTGGCAGCTGGCTTCTCAACACACATGTTACTGGATGCCTCCCCTACCCTATCTCTCTCATGGGCCCCCCCACCAAGGTTTTCTAGAATCACCTTCCAAGTAAACTGCTTGCACTCAAATCCATGTCTTGGGTCTGGTTCTGGGGAACCCAAACTGAAACAGATGGTCACCAGGGAGTATCTCAGGATTGATGAGGGGTCTGGGGAGGTACTGTTCTCATGGTCCGTTCTCAGGGGGCTTGAATCCTTGCCCTTTATCTAGGGGAGATGGGCCTGCTTGGGGTGGGGGTGGGAGTGGGAGCTTGGATGGTTGCCCAACCCATAACTGTTCCCTTCCATCCTTAACATACAGAACCAAATTTTCAATCAGGCAGAAAGGGGCACTGGAAGAGAAAATCCTTCCCCAGTGCCAGGGGATAAACCAGGATCGGTCCACCATGCTGAGGCCTGCGGAGGGGAAAGACAGACTCGTTGAGCCACCAAACCATCCTGGAAGCATCCACCTCCAGAAATCTTGACAGATGCAGCCATTAAAGGAGGGAAAGAGTCGAGTAGAATGGGTAAGGGCAGACTTCAAATGCTAGATTTGAGTCGCCAAAATTGAAGTCACTTACTGGCTGTGTGACCTTGGGCAAATTAATTAACCTCTTTTGGCTTTCATTTCCTCGTCTGTAACATGAGGATATTAACAATTCAAGGGTTATCAGGTTATTGGGAGAATTAAATGAGTCAATACGTGTAAAACGCTTAGCGCAGTGCCCACACGTAGCAAGTGCTCTGTATAGTGTTAGCTCTAGAACATTACTACCATTAAGCCAGAGCTTCTCAACCTTAACACACAAACCACCTGGGGATCTTGTTAGAAGCCTGAGATGAAGCCAAAGCGATCTTGGAAAAAAAGAAAACAGAGTTGGAGGAATCAGGCTCCCTGACCTCAGACTATACTACAAAGCTACAATAATCAAGGCTACATGGTACTGGCACAAAAACAGAAATATAGATCAATGGAACAGGATAGAAAGCCCAGAGGTAAACCCACGCACCTGTGGTCAACTAATCTAGGACAAAGGAGGCGTAGATATACAATGGAGAAAAGACAGTCTCTTCAATAAGTGATGGTGGGAAAACTGGACAGCTACATGTAAAAGAATGAAATTAGAACACTCCCTAACACCATACACAAAAATAAACTCAAAATGGATTAGAGACCTAAATGTAAGACTGGACACTATAAAACTCTTAGAGGAAAACATAGGAAAAACACTCTTCGACATAAATCACAGCAAGATCTTTTATGACCCACCTCCTAGAGTAATGGAAATAAAAACAAAAATAAACAAATGGGACCTAATGAAACTTAAAAGCTTTTGCACAGCAAAGGAAACCATAAACAAGACAAAAAGACAACCCTCAGAATGGGAGAAAACATTTGCAAACGAATCAATGGACAAAGGATTAATCTCCAAAATATATAAACAGCTCATGCAGCTCAATATCAAAAAAACAAACAACCCAATCAAAAAATGGGTGGAAGACCTAAATAGACATTTCTCAAAAAAAGACACACAAATGGCCAAGAGGCACACGAAAAGATGCTCAACATCACTAATTATTAGAGAAATGCAAATCAAAACTTCAATGAGGTATCACCTCACACCGGTTAGCATGGGCATCATCAGAAAACCTACAAACCATAAATGCTGGAGAGGGTGTGGAGAAAAGGGAACCCTCTTGCACTGTTGGTGGGAATGTAAATTGATACAGCCACTATGGAGAACAGTATGGAGGTTCCTTAAAAAACTAAAAATAGAACTACCATACCACCCAGCCATCCCACTACTGGGCATATACCCTGAGAAAACCATAATTCAAAAAGACACAGGCACCCCAATTATCATTGCAGCACTATTTACAATAGCCAGGTCATGGAAGCAACCTAAATGCCCATCGACAGACGAATGGATAAAGAAGATGTGGTACATGTATACAATGCAATATTACTCAGCCATAAAAAGGAACAAAATTGGGTCATTTGTAGTGACATGGATGGACCTAGAGACTGTCCTACAGAGTGAAGTAAGTCAGAAAGAGAAAAATAAATATCGTATATTAAGGCATATATGAGGAATCTAGAAAAATAGTACAGAGGAACCGGTTTTCAAGGCAGAAACAGAGACACAGATGTAGGGAACAAACATATGGACACCAAGAGGGGAAAGTGGGGCGGGGGACGAATTGGGAGATTGGGATTGATATATATATATATACTAATGTGTATAAAATAGATAACTAGTAAGAACCTGCTGTACAGCACAGGGAACTCCGCTTCGCTGTACAGTAGAAACTAACACAACACTGTAAAACAACTATATCCCAATTAAAAAAAAAATCTTTTGAAACTTGTTTAAAAATAAATAAATAAAAATACTACCTTGCTAAATAGCAAAAGAAAAAAAAAAGAAACCTGAGATGATGCATTTCTTTTTATTCTTTTTATTGGCCATGCCACGTGGCATGCAGGATCTTAGCTCCCCGACCAGGGATCGAACCTGTGCCCCCTGCAGTGGAAGGGTGGATTCTTAACCACTGGACTGTCAGGGAAGTCCCAAGAGATGCTGCATTTCTAACAAGCTCCCGGGGGATGCTGCTGGGCCGTGGACCACACTTTGAATAGCAAGGGCTAAAGCCACTGTAACTGGTATCGTGTAGCCTGGAGCCCAAGCACTGTCAATGGCAGAATGGCCCAACCCTTGTAGGGAGCCCTTGTTCCCCAGCCCTGAGACCTGGCTGCATGCAGCATTTCCAAAGTTCTCTGTGCCTGCCCTTTGCATCTCTCACCACACTGCTAGTTGCGTGGTCAGTGGAAGGCAGGGTCTCTGAGATGCCCGGCCCAATTGTCTGGCACACTGTAGGTACTAAATGAAAATCCACTGTAGGTGCTAAATGGAAACCCCTGTGCCCACTTGCAGGAATAAACACACCCGGCAGCACCAGGGGCTGCAGACTGGCAGGGGCTCCTCAAACATGCCGGCTCCCTATAAGCCTCAGCTGGGCTGGCAGGAGCCCAGGGGGAGGACAGTCACACCCCCTCCTGTTTCAGAGCCTGGCATCTGGGTCCTGCCAGTGCCCAAAATACCTCCAGAACAAAGAGGAGGCTGACCACAGCTCAATGTCCCCACCTGTCCCTTCGATTTCCTTTCCTCACCCAGGTGTTGGAGGAAGGGGGTAGCACCTGGTTGGGCTCCACCAAGACTCAGCCCCTCTTGCGAGGGCAAGACTCTCCCATCTCCTGGACAAATCACCCTCCAAACCACCTGATCCTTCCTCAACTGTCTCAAGGCACCCACTGCAAACCTTTTAATAACCATAATCATCACAGCCCGTGCTTATCCTGTGCTAAGCACATTCTAGACACTATTATAATGGGGGTGGCTCACTCTATCTACTCTATCTACCTTTGTCACTCTATCTACTAGGATGCAACTGGCCACAAGGAGCAAAATACTCAACTTACAGTGGCTGAATCAACAAACAACAATAACAACAGCTAATAATAATA
>NW_021703769.1:15310328-15354172 GCF_005190385.1 Monodon monoceros | reverse complement strand
CAGCCACTGTTCTAAGTGTTTTACATATATTAACTCATTGAATCCTCACAACAACTCTATTAGTGGTCTGTACTGTTATGGACCCCCTTCTATAGATGAAGAAACTGGGACCAGAGAGGTAAAGTAACTTCCGTAAAGCTACACAGCTCTTAAGAAGCAGAAATGAGGCTAAAACCAGGGTTGTCCAACTCCAGAGTCCTGGCTTTGAACACATCTGTAATATAGCATACTCTCTGGTCCCTTAAATCACATGACAGCAAATGACAACAGGAGGCACCTCCTAAGCACCTGTCATGTGCAGGCATCATCTCATTTCTTCTCCACGACACCCTCCTATGCTGCTCCCCTCGGACAGGTCATGTGGTCTCTCCGAGCCTTCAGCTCCTCTTCTGTAAAATGGGAATATGGGTTTGACCCCCTGCTGTTGTTCATTGCACCATGTTGCCGCCCCCGTGGCCTGGTCTTCTGACCTGTCTGCAAGGCCAACAGATGAGATGTTTATCCACCTCCCTGAAGCTTAGAGGACTACAGACATGCCCAAGGCCATTCAGGGGGTCAGTGGCCAAGCCAGGACTAGTACCCAGATCTCCTGACCCCCTGAAACTCAGCAGGGACCTACTGCTACCCAGATGCCTAGAATATCCTCCTCCAAGTTTTGCTACCTTGCCAAGTTTCTTAGGTTAAAGAAAACATTTGTTCCCTTCTTCTTCGTCCTCCTCCTCTCCCTCTCCCTCCCGCCTGTCCTCCTTCTCTTCTCGCCCTCTGGAAAGTCTCCCTAGGAGGTGGGTGGACCGGCAGAATCTGCCAAGGCAAGGCCATTCAGAGACCAGAGACGCTCCGTTTAGGAGGGGCTGAGGGGGAGAAGGCTTTCAGGCGGCAGTGCCCCTAGCTGCGAGGCAGGGCCAGAAACAGGACGGGAGCAGAAGGTGGCAGCTGAGCCCCAGTCCCACCTCCCAGCAGCCTGGCTGGGTGTCTGGCCTTGGACAAGCCACTCAGCCAGGACTGTCCAATGGAACTTCCTATGATGACGGAAATGGTCGACGTCTGCACAGTCCGATACAGTTGGTGCTGGACACATGCTGCTACTGAGCACTTGAAATATGGCGAATGCAACAGAGGAAAAGAATATTTAATCTTAATTCATTTACATTTAAATAGCCACATTCGTCCAGCAGGGGACTTAACTTTTCCAAGCCCCAGTCTCCTCTTGTGCTTGACAAGGATGGTGATACCCCTGTCCTCCTCGGCCAAGGACGGCTGAGACAATGAAGCGATGGGGTGCTGTGGTACAAGCCCCGGCTGAGAGTCGGGACTCCTGGGTTCCAGACCTATTAACGTGCTGTGTGATGCAGGCCAAGCCCCACAACCTCTCTGAGTGCCCTGGTCATCTGTACAATTAAGAAGTCACTTTGGATCAAAGTTTCCTTGCCAGGGATGGGGTTTAGAAGAATGTAGGAACCCGCTACAGTTACACGAAGTGTGTCTGTATGACTATGCGGCTAAGAATGAGTGTCTGTGGGTGCTTCCCTGGTGGCCCAGTGGCTGAGAATCCGCCTTCCTATGCGGGAGACGCAGGTTTGATCACTGGTCAGGGAACTAAGATCCCACATGCCTCAGGGGAACTAAACCCGCGCACCACAACTACTGAGCCCGAGCACCTCAACTAGAGAGCCCACGTGCCGCAAACTACAGAGCTCACATGCAGCAGCAAAGGTCCCGCATGCCGCAATGAAGATCCACGTGCCACAACGAAGACCTGATGCAGCCAAAAAAGTAAGTAAATGAAATATGAAAAATTTTTTTAAAAAATGACTGTTTGTTTGTGTTCAGGTGCACATGTGTATATTTATCAGGGGAAAGCAGGCTCAAAGCTTTCCCAAAATTCTCAGAGGGGTCCATGATTGTTCCAACAATGAGAGCCACAGTCTAGACTGGTCTTCTCCCAGGGAGCCTTTTAAAAATGGAATTCCCAGGCTCCACTGTCAAGGAGTGTGATTCAGCAGCTTGGACTTGGGGCCCTGAGATCTGTATTTGTAGCAAGTTCCCAGCGATTCTGATGTACAGCTGGGGGAGAGAAACACAGGCAAGGAGCCAGTTGGACCTAATGTTTTATGACTTGATGTGTGTGAAACTCCTCATCAAGCAGTAGTACACATTTTTAAAAACCAATTGGGATTTAAGGAACTAAGAGAGTAAAGAGGAAATAACAACGATCCTAACAAGACCCCTTCCAACCCCCGTCTTCATTTACTGACACTGCTTTGCCAGCCACTGTGCCGTCTGCTTTATAAGTATTAACCCATTTAATCCTCATAACACCCCCTATGAGGCTGGTAGTACTGTCCCCGTTTTACAGATGAGGAAACTGAGGCACAGAGAGGTGACTTGCCCAGGATCACACAGCCAGTGAGCGGTGGAGCCAGGACTGAGATCTAGACAGCTGGGTACCGGAGTCCATGCTCCATCACACTCCCTCAGAGCATCCTTGCTTCATCACCTCCTTCTGAGGATGAGGATGACCCAGGAGCCCTGAGTTAGCACCCCTCTCAGCCTGAGGCTGACCCAGGGATCCTGGAGGGTGCTGCTCTGTCCCTCCCGCCCCATCCCACGCCCAAGACAACTGCGGGCCCCACACTCACTTGCCCTCAGAGCCGTAGCTGTTCATGCTGTCCTCGATGGACTCGTGGCTGGCCTGGCGCAGCGTCCTGCTGGGCATCTCCACCGCCAGGCCCGTCTCCGTGCTCCTCTGGATGGCCCCCTTCAACCTCCGGCTGTCCCCTTCTGGGCAGAGTGGCCAAGAGAGATGGGGGGAGAGACATGGGGTGGCAGGGGACAGAAAGACCAGTCCTCTGGTTAGTGTTTCAAAGGCTGGTGGCGGCCCAGCTTCGGCCTCTACCATCCCCATCCCCAGTCCATCAACCTCCTCCCACCACCAGCCTCACCTGCACCCACCCTCCCTGCCCTTTACACCCACCCAACAAACAGAAATCACATGAGTCCTCTTAGCTGGCAGATTCATTTACATGTACTTTTTTTTTTTTAATTGAAGTATAATTGATTTAAAATACTGTGTTAGTTTCAGGTGTACAGCAAAGTGATTCAGTTATTTTTTTTTCAGATTATGTTCCACTATAGGTTGTTACAAGATACTGAATATAATTCCCTGTGCTCTACAGTAAATCTTTGTTGCTTATCTATTTTATGTACTGTAGCTTGTATCTATCTGTTAATCCTATCCTCCTAATTTGTCCCTCCCTCCCTCCCTCTCCAATTTGGTAACCATAAGTCTATGTCTGTGAATCTGTTTCTGTTTTGTATGTAGATTCATTTGTATTATTTCTAGATTCCACGTATAAGTGATATCACATAGTATTTTTCTTTCTGTCTGACTTACGTAAGTATAATATTCTCTAGGTCCATCCAACATGTACTGCTTCTTAAGCTCACTTCTTCCCTGCAACCTTCTCCAAATCATTTCCCTCCTCCTCTTCAGCTACTAGTTACCGAGCACCTACTATGTGTCATATTCTCTGTCAAGTGCTTTTCGTGGGTTTAGACCAGGGTTTCTCCACCTCAGCACAACTGGCCATGTGGATGCATTATTGCTTAGCTGTCAGGCACTGCCCTGTGCACTGTGGAAGGTCCAACAGTATCCCTGGCCTCTACCCACTAGATGCTAGTAGCACCCTCCCTCCAGTTCAGTCATGGCAGTCAAAAATGTCTCCAGGGCTTCCCTGGTGGCGCAGTGGTTGAGAGTCCGCCTGCCGATGCAGGGGACACGGGTTCGTGCCCCGGTCCGGGAAGATCCCACGTGCCGCGGAGCGGCTGGGCCTGTGAGCCATGGCCTCTGAGCCTGCGCGTCCGGAGCCTGTGCTCCGCAGCGGGAGAGGCCACAGCAGTGAGAGGCCCGCGTACCACAAAAAAAAAAAAAAAAAAAGTCTCCAGACACTGCCCAATATCCGCTGGGGGGGGGGGGGGGGGGCAAAAATCACCCCTGATTGAGGACCACTGATTTAGACCACTGGCACCCTGCCCAGGTTTAAATCCTGGATCTCCTTCTACTGGCTGTGAGACCTTGGGCAAATAACTAGTCTCCCTGTGCCTCCACTTCCTCGACTGTAAAATGGGAGAGCAGGGTTATTATGAGGACGACAGCCCTCTGCCCTTCTACTCCCTCTCCCGTCAGCAGCTCACACCTTCGCTTCCACTCTGTGATCAGACGTTATCTTATCCAAGCTCTCCTTGATCATCTCCTGGCCCCTCCCACCCCAGGCCCTTCTCCACCCAGTGCCCTGCTTTGGCTTTCTTCCTGACACTTACGACCCCTGACACGTTCTGCACTACTGGTCTATTGACTAGCTTCCTCCACGCAGAAGGTAAACTCCGTGAGGACAATGCATTTCACTGTGTGGCGTGTTGAAGCCCCAGGGCTCAGAACACAGTCCAGCCATTGTAGGTGCTTAATTAATAACTGCTGGATGAATGGGTGCCTGCCCTGAGACTGATCTTAATCCTCAGCCGCCCAGGAAGCGGCGGCTACCGCTCTCCCAGCTTTCGCACCGAGCACGTGGGATTGAGGCGCGAGGGTAAGGGACTGGCCTGCGCGTAGAGCCGGAAGGCGGGGCTGGGGACGCGGGGCACCGTTTGACCCTGGGGCGGCCTCTCGGCTCTGTGCTCCACATCCTTGAGATCACGGCAAGCTTTCCGTCTCCCACCGCCCTGGAGGGGCTGTGGGTTTGCTAGAGGTGGAGGCGGATCTTTAGTGGGACCTTCCCCATCTCCCCACAGAGTCCGGGATGAGCTGACAGACCCCAGGGCCTTCACCAGTGCTCACTGACTGACCCATCAGGGGACAGCAGTGCCACCCAAACCCCGCGATCCTGCTCAGCAAGAGTATGGGGGGCGGGGCCTGTGTGCCAGGAAACAGGGCGAGGCCAGGACGCCTCCTACTGGTCTTCTCCTGGCTTCCCTCCTCCCAACTCAACGACCGTGTCCCCTTCCTCCCTGACTTGCCGGCAGATAGACATGTGCACACACACGCAGAGGTACAGGTGCTCTGTGTGTGCTTCTCAGAGTGTGTGCCCACATGTTTCTCTCCTACATATATCTGCGTAATTCAGACACAGATGTCCACATACTCAGAAAATCACACACACACAGGAAAATGTGAAAAGACATAGTATGTTAATGTATGTCTAAGTGTCTATATTTGTGTGTTGCCATGGGTCTCCACACAGCTGTCACTCTGTTTCTGAGGCTAAATGGGCATGTGTGTCTGGGCATGTGCCAGCCACATGCAGACACGTGGCCGTAAGAAGTGTACACCAACCCACTCAAGAACGCACACAGAGAAACCGACACAGCGCGCGTGTATGTGTGTGTATGTGTGTGTGTCACCCTGGGTTATTTCTGAACACGTGGGGGAATGTGTGTGTCCCTGTGTCTGTTTCCCGTCATTCCACACTTTGTTCTTTCCCTATTCTGTATCTGAAGTCCCCCTCCCAACATTTCTCTGTGTATAGCAGGGTCAGAGGCACAGAAAGACTCAGAAACACACACATGCTCACTAAGAAACACAGACTCACAGGCACAGAGAGACATCCCTCCAACACACACACACACACACACACACACACACGCACAGTCACCTCCAAGGACAACCCCCTCCTTACAGTGGGGATACAGACCCACAACCCGGTTACCCTGTAGGCAGGCTGCAGATACCTTGCCTGGGACCTTCACTTCCCCACTGAGCCCTGTTCTGGAGCCCCACACTGGCTCATCCTCACTCAGCAAGGTCTGACACATTTCTCCAGGAAGAGGGCGGACCAAAGCATGACAAACAACTCAGTCCCTAAGGGGACTGGGCGGGGGGAGGTTTGGAGAAGTATGGTTCACGTCTGTGTAGCACTCGACAGCCCCAAAGCATTTCACATCCAGTACCCGCCGTGGGCCTCAGAACAGCCCCGGCTCAGCACGCAGGTGAGCCTGGCTTTGCAATCAGGTGGCCCAGGCAGAGTCCCAGCTCTGCAGCCAGTAGCTGTGGGACCTCGGGCAAGTCAGGTGGCACCGTGACATGCCACCTTCCCCACCTCGAGAGTCCCCAGTCTGGGGACCACCATTGTACCCAACCATACCACACAGTGCCACCACCTAACCTTGTCCATCCAACCCTTCCTTTTGTCATCTCTTGCTGACTCGGTCATGGTCCAATTCTTCATTTTGTCATCTCTTGCTGACTCAGTGATGTCCCCAGAGTGACTGTCCCAATGCTTTCCCACTCCCCATCTCATAATCCCATCCATCCTAACAAATGACCTTTCTCCCACTTGGCTGAAAAGATGTGTCTCTTGGACTTGCTCTTTCTTGCTTCCAAATTTCACCATCCTGAGACCTTTCCACCTGCCCCTTGACCCTCCCTCCCTCTCTGAGAGGAAGGAGCGATCCTTGACCTGGCCCAGCCTGATCTGCCCTCTGTCCTCCCCATCCCACCTTCTCCCACCGTCACTGGGACCACCTCCCACCATTTGTCCTCTCTGGGTCTTGAATCTACCACCTCTCCATCTTCTGGCTCCTTCCACCCCTCCTGCAAGCCTACGCAAGGCTTCACTTCCTTGCCCACTCCCTTCAATAAACACACTCCTTCAGGGAACAGCCTTGGCCACCATATGCCCAACCGCAGGACTGACTACACCAGTCTCCAAGAGCGGCTCATGACCATGCACAAGGGCCTTATCTCAGCTTCCAGCCCCAGAGTATGGCCCTTCTGCTTACTCAACAAGCATTTACTGAGTGCCTTCATGTCTGGTGGGGAGTCCTCCTGAAGATGTTAAACACAATCCCAAGTGCTGGTCTCCACTGACAATACACACATGGATGGGAGACCCTGCTTCCGGTCCATAGGAGCCCAGAAATAGGTCCTGGTGTGACCCACTGCACTGGACAATGTTGATGCTCCGCCCACATCCCCACACATCTCCCTTCTTCCCACTTTCATGAGGTCCCACCACACTGCTTCTGAAAGCCACAACAAGCCAACTTTTTTGGGGTCTGTTTTTAGATCTTCCTTTGGGCTACTGAGCCCACTTTGTCCCCACACAGGCAGAGGCAGAAGTGCCTGGGAATTTGTGGCCCCAAGGCCCCTTAATCAAAGCCTAAATGGAACAAGAGAATGAACCCTCGGGTCCTTTGCCTCAGGTCAGAACAACTCTGGGGCATAACCCAGGCTCACGAGGAAGCCTGCAGGAGGGGCTGAAGCCGCCCTCTGTGGGATCTGCCCAACAGCACATCCCTGCTTGTTTCCTGGGTGCCCAGCCTCCTCGGGAAGCACTTCCTTTGTACGTCACCTGCACACGAATCTCATCTCTGGGCCCTTTTGGGGAAACTTGACCTAAGACACCTGGCTTAGCTGGCATCCTAAGGAAGTCTAGGTTCAAAAAAAGCTGCACAGGTGGGTTCCAGCATCACAGTGAAAATACCATTCCCTCCAGGAAGTGTGGTGATAAAAAGATCAGCTGCCCAACAGTGCAGGCATGGAAGGGGGCCCCCTTTCTGAAGGGATAGTTAAGGATCAAGCAAGAGGCTCCTTTGTCCGTGGTTATCCTAAGGCTCCATTGGAGAGGCCTGGAGTTTGAGTCCTGTAAACTTTGGGTACCAATTGTGAGACTGCCCTCAAGGCTGGCCACTGTGATGTACAAGTAAATGGAGTGTGGATGACCTACTTTTGGCGACACCCACTCCCACTTGCTGTACCCTGTGGGTTCTAAGTCCCTCCTCTCAACCTGTGCTGACAGAGAGAGAGAGAGAGAGAGAGAGAGAGAGAGAGAGAGAGAGAGTGTGTGTGTGTGGTGTGTGTGTGTGTGTGTGTGTGTGGCAGGGGGTGGGTAGGCATCAGGCAAAAGGTGTGTGGACAACTGGAGTCCCACCAAAACACAGAACAACTTGGGATACCAACGCCTGTGTGTGCCAAGCACACACCTGATGGAGAGTACAGCAGAGGGAGGAAGAGTGGGGTGACCCCTGCCTCCATGGAGCTCACAGTTCAGAGGCGGAGGCAGACATTAAACAGATGATCACCCTGATTAATCACGTGTTAAGGGCTTTGAGGAGTAAGTAAAAGATGTAATGACAGCACCCACTGGCGGCCCAGTGGGAGGGACACTAATGTAGGCTATTGACTACTTCGTCCTTTGAATGACAGTCACTTCAGATCCCTCCCTTGGCCTCTGTGATAGTGAATTCTAGTAGATCCCCTCCCATCTCTGACCACTGCCGCCATCCCTACACATTGAGCTCTCGCTCTCCAGTCCTTTGGTTCTTCCTCTCTCTCTAGAGCCTTCCCATCGCTGATTTCATTCCCCTCCCACAACATGAGGACCACCCTAAGCAAAAGAATTCTATACCTCAATCTATAGCCCTTAACTCTGTCAGGACCCAATACTTCCAGCTGCACTCTGGACGTTGCTACCTGCATGAGGAGCTGGCCAAAACTAAACCCATCCCACTTCCCCCAGTCAACTCCTCTTGACTTGCGTTACCACTTTTCCCAGCCACAGACTCAGAACCCCCGAGGACCTCTCTGACCCTTCCCCCTTTCTCATTAGATGCCAGGTCGTATAAAGTCTTTGCCCTTAACATCTCTCATCTCTCTCCCTTTCTGTATATTTTCACAGCCAACTACCCCAAGTCTAAACTATTTTAGTAGCCTCCTAACTGGTCTCCCTGCTTCCAACCCACCCACTCAGCAAGTCATTAACAGATTAACTATCTTAAAATACCACTTCAGACCAAGGTATTCCCTTCCTAGTAATTTATAAATTCACAAATAGTCAGAAAAGCACACCAAGCTATGCACAAAGAGGTTCCCCACAGCATCATTTACACCAATGAAATGCTGACATTAACTGTCTGCCAATAGGAGATGGGTTTACTAAGTGACACATCCCCATAAGAAGATACTGTGCAAGTGTTAAAAAGAATCATCTAGACCTACAACTACAGTGATATAAAAGATGGCTTCAACATACTGTGAAGTTAAAAAAGCATGTTGCAGGACACCATGTAAAGCATAAGACCATTTTTGTAAAGCTATAGATAACGTAGCTTTATCTTTCTCTTCATGCATAGACATAGAAAAATCTGGGAGGATATTACCCAAACCATTAATGGGGAATAACTGTAGGGGGAAAGATTGCTAGAGGGTGTGTGTGGAAGATTATTTTTGTAACTTTAAGTATAAGATATATACAGAAATGTGCACAAACCTTTAGTGTACAGCTTGATGGATTTTCACAAGGTAAACACACCCATGTAACCAGCAGCCAGATGAAGAAACAGTATTACCAGGGTCCCCAAAGCCCACTCGTGCCCAGTCTTCCAGGCTCTATCTTGCTCCACAAGGGTAGCCACTATCCTGATCTCAAACATCAAATATTTTGCCTGTTTTTAAACTTTATATACAGAGCATGGCCTTTGGCGGCGGCGGGGTGCTGGCTTCTTCTGCTCAGTATCATGTTGACTGTATGAGATGCATCCATATTGTTGTGTGTAGTTGCAGACTGCCTATTATCACTGCTATAAAGTATTCCACCGTATGAATACACTGTTCCACAATCTACTTACCCACTGTACTGTTGACGGGCATTTCATTTTTTTCCAGGTTGGGGCTATTAGGAATAATGCTGCTTTAGTGCGTGGCCTTTGGGGAACATTTGTACCTGTGTCTCTCGGAGGTATACCTAAGGGCGGAAATATACCTAACGGCTGGGTCACAGGGCAGGCATCTGTCCAGCTCTAGCAGATGCTGCCAAACGATTTTCCAGAGTAGTGGTACCAATTCACACTCCAATCAGCCCATTGGGGAGATTTTATTTCTCTTTTGTAGGCTGCTGTGTCTTCTGAATATTTTATAGCTAAATGTATTAATTCTAGAACGTAAATGAAGGTAAAATATAAATTTATAAATAAATCATGACTTCATGCCATGATCCTATTTAAAACCTTAGAATAGCTCTCCACTGCCCATCCAATGAGCTACCGGCTTCACACTCAGGCATTCACGACTCTCCATTATCTGATTCCCTCCCCATCTGCTCCTGATTCCCCTCTCAGTCTCTGCACTCCAGCCCAGCCAGGCACCTCTTTGCTCCATGTACATCCTCAGGAACTGCCTCATCCCCATTTTCTCTCCTTTACTTTCCTGCCTTCCTAACCTTCCCTATCAAAATTCTGACCATACTCCAGAGTTAAGTTTTAAATAACAGTTTATCAGAAACTCGCCAAACTCTTAGGGCTGTTATGAGGATTAAATATAATAAGGTAATGTAATAATACAATGACATTTAATCCTCAGGACATCCTAGGTGGGCTGTGGCACACAGTAAGCACTCAATAAGGTGGCTATTATTAATAATATTACCACTGTGCCAGATGCTATGCCAAGTGTTTTACATAGGCATCTTCTCATTTTAATTCTCACAATAAGTTGTGAGACAGTTACTACCCCATTTTATAAGGTAAGAAAATGAGGATAAAGAAGGTTTAAGTAACTTTCCCAAGGACACACAAAACTACTAATGGCAGAACTAGAATTCAGGCCTATGTCTTTCTGACTCCAATAACCATGTTTTTAATGAACCACTAAACTAAACTCACTGCACTCTATCACAGAATATAAATGCCATCTCTTCCACAAACCCTTCTCTGATCAGACTCCTTGAGTCCCAGGGGCACTTTATCTTCACCTTTATTAGGGTATCTATTCCACTGCACCTTGCAACACAGTCCTTGATCAGCCTACTGATTTCCCTGTCTACTGTGTAAGCTCATTCAGCCGTCATATCCCTTCCGCACCACGGACAGCACCCAGCGTTGCCCATCCCACTAACAGTGTTTAATTGAATTGCTTTTATTTTTAGGATGTGTCTTCAAGAAAAGTGCGAATTCTCCAGTGAAGAAAACAAGTAAGTCTCATTCAGTTGTCCATAACTGAATACGAATGTGTTTAATGTACCTTCTCCCAAAAGCAAGTATTCATAAAGGAACAGGATAAAATGCTCATAAATTATTAGATGACATTACTTTTAGCACTTACCCTTTACCAGACACTATTATATACATATAATATTTTTATATATAGTATTTCATATACATGATGTATTAAATTAATATAAATTACATGTAAATTATAACTTTATAAGTGTATATTTGTTTACATGTTTTATGTATGTTTATATAAAATTTAGCCATAACTCTGAGAGTCAAGTATCATTACCCTAATTTTACTAAAAGGAACCAGACTCAACGCAGTTCAGCAGCTTGCCCAAGGTTACACCAGACAAGAGAGTGCTAGGTTTTAAATCCAGACCTTTGTAAAGACAGATCTTACACTCTTAACCACTAGAGAGCTCAGTAATGTGGTGGTGGAAGGGAGAGGAGGGAAAGAACACTACCACTCTCCACTTCGACATTTCATCCAAAATGGGTCTTTACAGCTTTGTTTTCTAGATGAGGAGCCCAAAGCTGAGAGAGGTTATATGACTTGCTGCAGGTCCCCAGGCTCTAAAATCCCTAACCACGTCACTGGCCGGAGTATAATCTCGTTTCTGTGAGCGGCCTCCTCCAGGTCCATCTCACAGCCTGTGAAGCCCTCCAGACACAAGAGCTCTGGGTCAGTGGGCTACTTCAAACCAGGGTGATCCCCTGGGGCTCACTGCTTTCCCTTCCCACGGCCACTGCCCTTCTTGTCCCTCCAAGATAGATACCCTGGAGGCTACTGCCTCTTCTTCCTCCACGGTCAGCCTCTTCCTGGCCTAGCTATTCCCAATGACTTCAAGTGCCACATGTCTCCCCTGCCCAGGTCTTAAAACTCATCTGAAAACCAAGGGCTGAGTTGACATGCAGGCACTCAGGCCTCCATAGCCCTGATGCTGCCTTTGGCTGGATCTCCAAGGACAGGCCAAGGAAGCACAAACCCTGAGTGAGAACCCTTTACCTTCCCCCTCTTTTCTCCAGAGCTGTCGATATCCGCCTTCCCTTAAAATCGGAGAAAATTCCTTTTGGAGGGAACTCAGGGGTCATCTAAACCAAGGCCTTCCTTGTATAGAATGGCAACTGAGGCCCAAGAGGGACATGAGGTAATGACCATGTTGGCATTAGGATTCAGGTCTCCTCACTGCCAACCTCTCAGCTCCATTTCACAGTAAACAGCCACTCACGACTATTTCTGAAGCATATTCAGGAAGCAGCAAGGCCTAGTGGTTAAAAGCATGGATGATGGAGTCTGATGGCATGGGGTGTAAAGCTGGCCCCAGTCACGTTACTAGTAGTGCTGTCTTGGGCAAGTTACTTAACCTCTGTGTCTCACTTTCCTCTTCTTCTTCTTCAAAAAAATGGAGAATGTAATTTATGTGCCTCATAGGATGTCTGTGAGGATTAAATTAGTTAACACTTTTTTAAAAAGTACTTAGAATAGGGCCTGGCACATAGTAAGCACTATTTAGTACATGACATATAAATATTTGTTAATTAAGTAAACTGTCTCCATGCCTCCTTTGGGGACACAAATTTGAGCCTGCTCTGCATCACCAAGTTCACAGCTCACATCCCCACCTACTCTTGCCTGGATGACTGTAAGAGTCAATTAACTCAGAGGCTCCCAAGCACCTGCTCAGAGGCCAGTGCGAGTCTGACAGTTAGGAATATGCTGGGAACTTAGTTAAAATACAGATTCCTTGGTCTCCTCTCCTGGGGATTCTGGTTCAGTAGGTCTAGGGCAGGGCTCATGAATCTGTAGTTTTAGAAAATCCCCTGGTAACTCAAGTACTCGGTCAGGTGGTCAGCCTCTACTCTAACTGGTGTCCTCTTCTATTAGTTCTCCACTCTGTGGCCTGCATAAAACCTCCACTGTGGTACCCCATTACTTGCAGAATAAATTCCAATGGGCTTAACACACACTGCCTTTCTGACCTGGTCCCCGGTAACATTTCCAGTCTTGTTTTTTTCCCCCCATCCCCATGTAATCCCCTATCTACATTCCGTTCACACTGAATAATTCAGGTAATTCCAAATAGTCCATGTGACTGGCTACTCCAAATGTCTTACCGATCATCCTGCATAGGAAATTCTCAGCATTCTCTTCTCTGGAGAAAGATGCTTTTAAAAACAACTGTTTGTTGAAGCATAATACACAAAGTGTACAATTACATAGTATGCAACTCTTAAGTATATAGAGTAATATATAAGTAATAAGTAATAATAAGTAATATGCTTGATGAATAGTACGAACTGCACTCATGTACAGAACCGGCGCCCAGATCAGGAAACGGAGCATTACCAACGTCCCCAGAAGTCAGCCCCTCATGAGTAGCAGTTACTTGCCCTCCAAGAGTAGCATTATCCTGGCTTCTAACAGCCCAGATTGGTTTTACCTATTTCGTACTTCTATATACATAGAATCACCTAGCATTTACTCTTCAGTGTCTGACTTCTTTCACTCAACATTATGTTTGTGAGATTCACCCATGTTGATTGTTTCATTGCAGTTCATTCATTCTTGTGGCTTTATTGTCTTACATTGTGTGAATATATCAAAATTATTTTTGTTCTTTCTACTGTTGATGAACATTTGGGTAGTTTCCAGTTTGGAGACATTACACACAGCTCTGCCGGATACAATCTTGTGCACGTCTTTTGGTGACCATCTGTGTACATCTCTTCTGGGCACATACCTAGGAATGAAATTACTGGGCCACAGGACAGGCATTTGACATGCTCTTTAAATGGGTTAAGCAAGATGTGGACTGGAAAGTAAGACTTACATTATCCTTCGGCAGGAAGCAATACTCTGAAACAATGAGGCTCAGGACTGAGAAAACTGTTGATTAACTGTCTATTTGGCTTACATCTATATTCCCCAAATGTAGTATTTGTTAAGTCAATGTATAGAGGGCAGACAGCACCCAGGACAGGAGAGGGAGGAGTGAAAAAGGCCTGGAGCACACTAGGCATTCAGAAAGTGCTGGCGATTATAATTAACCTCTTCAAGGGTCAGGGGTCAACAGCTCACTGATACCACCTCTCACAAAACTGTCATTATTTCATGGATTCTAAGACACACTTTTCAACATCTCTGAAATCAAGATGTGAATGACAGCTGATTAGCATGTCATAGTTAAATCCTGACATGTGTTTCTCTCTCTTGGTGGCATATAAAATAACATTGCGACTTGCAGTTAGCTGGACATCCAGATGCAGCAGGAACTGTCCGTGGTGCTGAAACAGAGGTAGCACCTCACAGGGAGCAGAGATCTCAGAACAAAGCAACCCTATCCCCTGTTTGTTTTAAGACCACAGTTCTTTCCCATGGGCTTGCTGATGTCTCAAATTCCACCCTTCCATGTAAAAACAGGAACTCCCACTTACTGGGCTCAGCCAGAACCTATGATAGGTGCTCAGCAGACATTACTTCATCCAAGCCTCACAACCACTAGTGTCTCCATTTTCAGAAGAGAAAGCTGACTCATGGAGGTTAGTGAACCTGCCCAAGATGGTGAAGCCTTAGATGGAAGCATGATCTTGGTTCAGTGCAGACCAGAGAGTAATTTTTGCCCTTTAGGCTGCTTTTCACTGGGGGTGGCGGGGGGCAGGGTCCCGAGGACCTTTATCCAAGAGGATCTGAAGGGGGAAGAGGGAGAAATCATGAAGATGCCCAGATGAAACAGGTAGGCGCAAGGGAGGCAAAGAGCACATGACAGGGGTTTGAGAACACTAGACAGGGAGAATTTGAAGATTTGAGAGGATCAGCTGGGTAAGGTATATAAATGTGCTTTGCGACTCTAAAGGGTTCTGTTCCGGAAGGAAATGTTATTCTCACTTATTCAGTGAAGTATATATTTATTGAGCTCATTTCCTATACCATGCTTTTCTTGATCTTGCAGATTCTAACAAGACACAGTCCTTGTCCTTAAGGAACTTACAGTTAATAGATGGGGAGAGGAGATGAAACAGATAAATAATTATCATTTATTCAAAAAACTCTTACTAAGTGCCTATTCAGAGCCAGGGCCTGTGCTGGAGACTCCTAACACAGATGAATTAAACTCAGACCTGGCTGAAACTCCCAATCTACCAGGAGTCAGCCAAGTAAAGGGACAATATTAACACAAGGTGTTATAATTACAAGATAGTATAGTTCAAGGGCAAAGATATACACAATATTATGAGAGCCGAAGAGAAGGTAATTAATACAGCACTGGAAGTAGAGGCAGGGTCTGGGTTGTAGGGAGAATTATTTCAATGCTGAGTTATACTTGACTACAAATAAAATCGTAAGATTTTATTGTAGATGGAAGTGCTACATTTTGGGTGACCACAACCAAAGGCTATACTGACAAATGGAAAGCATGTAGAGAGAGGGCAAAAATGTGGAACCAAAATATAAACTGAGGACAAAGAGTTCTGAATGCAGAGTAAATGCACTTGGGGCAGGGGGAGGTCCTACACTTAGCAGGGATGGCCAGGGGAACGTCATTCACTCTATTCCAGCTCCCGGTCTACCGAGAGCATGGGAAGACTCCAGAGTGGTAAGACTTTCTGGAGAAGGGGGCATCTCAGCAATCACTGGAAGGAAGACAATTTACAGTTCCCACCAGTTTCCCCAGGAAGCCATTCCCACCAGCTCTTGGGACAAGCTGAGCAAGCGCTGGGAGAAGTTGGGTTGTGAGCAAAAGGTACAGTCTGTGGTCCCATCTGGCACCAGGAAGCTTCATAATCCACATAGCTTTCAAGGCTTCCAGGATCTGCCCCAAATCTATACTACAAGTCTGACATCATGCACATACCAGGTGTTCCATCCACACTGGATTACTCATCATTCACCAAACAGCCCATGTACTTCCATCTTCTTAAGAGCACAGGCTCTGGAGTCTGAATAACTGGGTTTGGGACTTAGAAGCAGCCCTCTGAGACTTTCTGGGCAAACTAAAGAAAGTTACTGAACTTCTCTGAGCCTCGGTTCCCTCAAAAAACAGAAATAGTAATAAAACCCACCTTACTTTGTTATAAGGATTAAATGTATTGGTTAGCTCTCGCTAGGTTGTGCTGCACTAACAACTGACCCTCAAATCTCAGCGGCTTAGAGAACCATGGTTTAGTTCTTGCTCATATTAAATGTCCCTTGTGAGCTAGCTATGGCTCTACTCCATGGATCCTTCTGGAATCCAGGATGAGGAGCAAGCCCTATCTAGGACGTGCTAGTCTCATGGCAGAGAGAAAATAGAAATGACGGAACCATGAGACAGCTCTTCTAATTACTGCACTTTTCTCTATGTATATTTCAAAAAAAAAAAAAAAATTTTGTTTTAATATACAAAAGTAAAGATAAAAATATGCCCCTGGGCTTCCCTGGTGGCGCAGTGGTTGAGAGTCCGCCTGCCGATGCAGGGGACGCGGGTTCGCGCCCCGGTCCGGGAAGATCCCACATGCCGCGGAGCGGCTGGGCCCGTGAGCCATGGCCGCTGAGCCTGCGCGTCCGGAGCCTGTGCTCCACAGCGGGAGGGGCCACAGCAGTGAGAGGCCTGCGTACCACACACACAAAAAAAAATATGCCCCTAATAATGTAAAAAGGCCAAAGGTGTAGGGGAGGTAAGGAAGTTCTCTCCCTAGGCACATACATTGGAAAGAGAACTCATCAAGCTACCAAAATGATTTGCTGGAACAAGGCAGCATGTCAGCCTATTATAGCACAAATCCACATTAACGTGAAATAAATCTTCTCATGCCCCTTGCGGGGCTGAACTCAAGAACACAGCATATGGACAGTGACTGTCATGATAAGATAAAGGCACTCAGGGTGCTTTTATCTTATCATGATAAAGGCGGTCCAGTGGTTAGGACTTGGCACTCTCACTGCCAGGAGCCCAGGTTTGATCCCTGGTCGGGGAACTATGATCCCGCAAGCCATGTGGCATGGCCAAAAAAAGAAAAAAATTTTTTAAAAAGATAAAGGCACTCAGTAAATTATAGCCACTATTATCAATAATACTCTGAGATAGACAGCAGCATCCCTAACTCCCAGAAATTCTCAGAAAACTGAGCCTCTGAGAACTGAAGCAGTTTGCCCAAGGCCCCACAGCAAGTGAGTGGTGGAGAGACAATGCAAAACAAACCCATCCTATCCACACAAAGAGGTGAACACATATGTTCACAGCAGCATTATTCATAACAGTCAAAAACTGGAAACAACCCAAATGTCCATCAACTGATGACTCCATAAGCAAAGTGTAGTAGGATATCCATCTATTGGAATATTATTCAGCCATAAAAAAAAATGAACTACTGATAAACGCTTCAACAGAGATGAACCTTGAAAATATGCAAAATGAAAGAAGCCAGTCATGAAATACCACATATTCTATTTATGTGACTATTTATATGAAATACCCAGAAGAGGCAAATCCACAGAGGTAGAAAAAACAGAGTAGTAGTTGCTGGAGGCTGGGGTGAGGGGGGACTGGAGTGTGACGACTAATGGGTACAGGTTTCTTTTGGCGGGTCTGGAGGGAGGAATGTTCTACAATTGATTGTGGTGATGACTGCGTAACTCTGAGAATATAGTAAAACCCGCTGAATTGTACACTTTAAATAGGTGAATTGTATGGTGTGTGAATTATCTCAGTAAGCTCTGCGTGTGTGCGCACAGGCGCGCGCGCGTGTGTGTATCATTTCCCAGGCCCTGCTGTTAACCCTTATTCTACACTGACCCTCACAGAATCAAGGACCCAGTAGTGTCGGGTGAGTAGGCTTTTCAGGTCAGCACTGGCCTCTGCCAGGGGCCCCAAAGGGCTCCAGCTGAGCAAGGGGCCAGTGCACAAAGCCTGTTGCGAAGGCCAGACGAGGCCTGGGCTCGGCGGTTTGGACCCCAGGTGTGCCATCTTCAAAGCACCCACATGCGCTCGGATCCCCACAATGGCACATGGATGAAATATGCGGTGGTTACATGGAGCACAGGGGTCGAATTCCTTAATGACAGTCCCACCAGGGCAAACTTTCCTCTGTGCCCCTGGGCAGCCCCCCCTAGACCGCCCCGCCCCCCCGCCCCGCTCCGGCAATACCACCTTCCCCGGTCGACACGTGGTCAGCTTCCTTCAGAGCCTATCAGACCCAGAAGAACTAGCCAGGATCACCTGAGACCCATTGATTGGTACCAGCTGGAACCACGTGGCACCATTCCTCATGAGAGCAAGCCTACCTTAGATGAGTGGCTCTCGGCACCAGAGGCTGCTGGTGAAGCCGGCCTCAAGCAGCATACCTTCTCAGTTGCCACGCAACCCATCCAAATCCCATGACTGCTCAAAAACCAGTCCCTCTCAGCACCACCGCACAGAAGACCAGCTACCCCAGCACCCACCTAACGCTTTCCAGGCGAGAACCTCCCCACACACTCGCTTAACGCACGCTGGGGTTTCAAATTCGCTGGATGGAAGTTCCATCCTTTACCTTCGAACAGTTTAAACAAATCCCTCCTTTGATCTGGCCTTGGCTGAGCTGCAGAGCAGCTGGGCCCCATCTTGGCTAAGAAGCCTAGGTTCCTTTCTGCTCCCTCAAATGAGAGCAAGGACCACGGTCCTCTTGTAGACTGGCAAGGGTGTCTGGCACTCAGCAAGTACTCCATACATTTGCAGAAAACCAAACACTACACTTCCCAATTCCAGCCCTGTGCTCCTCAAACTTTAATATGCAAATGAATCACCTGGGGATCTGGTTAAAATGCAGATTCTGATTCAGTAGGTCTGGGTGGGGCCTGAGAGTCTGTATTTCTAACAACTCCTAGGTGAGGTTGATGCTGCTGGTCTGCAGCCCACACTCTGAGTAGCAAGACGCTAACCCACTCCACTCACTCTCTTTTCTGATTTCTTTGCCTTTCTTGGTTGTGCAAGGATACTCTTGGGAAGCTGATGGAGGCTACTCTCACTTTCCTTAGAAAAGTACCTGTCAGCACATACACACAGTACGTTGTATAAAAATTTGAGGCTTGCAGTCCATGGGTTAAAAAACCCTTCCTTTGGACAAACCTTAGTTCTCATGGAAAAGAGGATGCAGTAGGGGACAGCGGGAAAAAAGTCCCAGCAGAGTTAGGACTCCTGGGTCTGGTCCTAGCTCCACTATGGACCTGCAGTGTAAAATCAGACAAGTTTCTGCACCTCTCTGAGCTCCCGTTTCCACACCATGAGGGGACTGGACTAGATTACGATGATAAACAGGTTTTCTCTTTTTACGCCAACTCTGGTAGCTGTTGCCTAAAATATCCCGTGTTAAGAATTCTTAGACTATGTCTGGATTTGGCAGAAAAGGGTGCTGTGATTGATTGGTGATGCCTGCCACGGTCCCAGGAAAGTGGGGGGGGGCGCTTAATTGATTGGTAATGTCTGCCAAGGTCCCAGGCCTGGAGGGCTATGGGCTTCCTGCCAGGTAACCAGCCTACCTGGAGGCTGGAGAGCCCTTCTAGCTGTGACATTCCATAACTCATTTAGAGTCATCCCAGATTGGGGAAAGTGAGGTCTGTGCTTGTCCTCAAGGGAGCAGGAAGGGATAATTCTTTAAGCTGCTGGCTTCTCAAACCTGCCACCCTGCAGCCCCCTTTGAGACGAGGTAGCAGAATCCCTGCTCCACAGCAAAGAAGGACAGTGTGTCCTTGCACTCTCATCTTTGGTTATTTTTAACTCCAAGGACAGAGGCGCAGGCAGAAGCTGAAACACAGAAGGGCTGCGGCAGGCCACCCAGCCTCCTGAGGGAGGGGAAGCCACCACCCTCCCATCCTCCCAAGATGCTCCATCGTTGGCCAAGTGAAGGTCAAGGCAAACTGCCAAGGGACCGGGGAAAGTTCCTCACCTCCCATGTGAATCCTTCCACGGCTCCGCCCTTCCTTGGTACAACCACAGACCCTCTGCCCGTTCCTATCCCACCACACCCTATATCCTGTTCAGTCATGCATCCAGTCCACATACACGTGCCGGGCCTTGTACTAGTGCTGAGGACACAGCATCGAGCAAGGCAGATGGGGGTCCTTGTCCACTGAGCCTTTCCAGTCTAGGGTGGAAGACTGACCACACACAGGATGGCAAGACAATTTGGTAGTTACAACTGCAGTAAGCGCTTGGAAGAGGACATGGCTGTGGTCACCCCACCCCCACCCCCAGGCCTACGAGTTCATCTTCAAGAGCTGGGGTGTTCTTCATCCTTCTATCCCTGGCACAGAGATTAAGCTGGCACGGAGGAGGGTTCACACAGGGAATACTTATTGATTGGTCATATTACACAGGAGACATCGCCTGGGGTTTGAGGATCCCACAGGAGCCTATCTCAGGCAGAATGAGATTCATTCGCTCATTCACTCATTCGCCAAGCATTTTTCTGAGCACCTTCTATATGTCAAGTACTGCTCTAGGCACTGGAGCTAAAGCAGGGAACAAAAATAAGGGAAACCATCTGTCCTCCTGAAGCTCCGATCCAGGGGAGGCAAGCAAACACCAAAGTGCACAAATACGTGAAGACACAGCGGGTGTCAGAAGGTGATGGGTGCAGGGGTGGGTGTTTTGGTTTTAGACAGAGGTCAGGGAGGTGTCACCATGCTACGTGAAGGAGGTAAAGAAATGAGCCACCTGGATATCTGGGGGGAAAGTGCTCCCAGCACAGAGGACACAAACATACAGACCCCAAGTGGATTTACATCTGTTATGTCTGACAAACAAGGAGGCCAGAGCCGCTGGAGCAGAATGAGAAAGGGGCGGTCTGAGATGAAGTCTGAGATGACGTGGCAGGCAAGAAAGCACAGACCTGGGGAGACAAACACACTTTGCATCAAGCCTGGCGCACAGTGGATGGAAATGATGGTGATGACGACGATGCTCTGCTGACAAAGCAGCTAGCACGCACCGGGCACTGGCTGGGTGCTGTGTGCTACGCTACACAATTAACATGGACTTTTATTTGATCCCCACAACAACCCATGAAATAGCTCCTATATTACCCCCATTTTACAGATGGGGAAGCTGAAGTTCAACAAGGTTTATGCATCTTGGAGGTGGCAGGGCTCGAACCGGAATGCCGGCAGTCTGCAGCCAGAATCTGATGTCTTCTGATCTTACCAGCCCTGTTGCCCAGGCCCTGCGTGTGAGTGAGTACCAGTTTCCTTCCTTCCCTGAGTTTTTAAACCTTTTGGACTTTTATGAATCTTCTGAAAGTTGTTTATCTCTCTTTTTAAAAAATTCTGGTTTTCTCCAGAAAAAAAAACCCCATAGATGCACAATGACACAACTTGTACATAATTTCAAGAGGTCAAGGTGATGACTTCTGGTCCCAAAAGGAAGCACGTTATATACATTTGTAGCTAAAGCAAGAATTGTCAGAGTTGTCCAAAGAGGCAGGAGAGAGCATGTGTTCCTACTTCTACAATTTGTCAAGAGCCTACTGGGAGTGAGGCACTTAAGAGATTCGTGGTATTTCATTTAACACTGTGAGGTGATTGTTACTATGCCCCATTTACAAATGGGGACGCTGAAGCACAGTGAGGTTAAGTGACTTGCCCAAGATCACGTGTTGGTATCTGGCAGAACTGGAACCTATTCCAGTTGTAGCTGACCCCTGACCTCAGTCTCTATTCCAGACAGCCTCCTTCTGAATTCTCAAATTGCACCCCTCATCTTCCCAGAGAGGGCAAGAAACGTGCTCAAGGTCTCAGAGCTCAATATATTTAGAGCAGGGTCTAGAGCTGTATTGCCCAATATAGTAGCCACGAGCCACATGTGACCACTTAAATTAATTACAATTTTTAAGAATTTGGTTCCACTGTTGCACTAACCACAGTTAAAGTGCTGAACAGCCACATGTGGCTAGTGCCTGCCATTTTGGACAGCGCAGAAACAGAACATTCCATCGCAGAAATTGCTATCGGACAGCACTGCTCTTGAATTTGGTCTCTTGACCCTTAACCTAGCGTTTTCCTACCGTCAGAGGCTATTAGAAATTAGATTTGCCTGATTACTGAAGTGAATGGAAAGGGAGACGGAAATAGGGCAGCTGAAGTTGTGCAAGGGAGAGAGCAAGCTCAGAAAGGCTTGTGAGAGGAAAGCTTCAGCCGACATCTTGTACAGAATAAAAGACACGAGAGCCATTGGCTTGGGACCCACGTTGCCGGCGAGGAACCCGCCCATATGTCTGGTTACAGGGACCCTCTGCTAGCTACAATTCCCATTGCCTTGTTGAAGTCTGCAGTTTCTCTAACGGGGACGGGGCCTTCTATCCAGTGGAGAGAGATCCAGCTGAACGGCCAGTTCCCTGGGAGAGAGAACTCAGTGGCTGAAGCACCTGCTCACTTTCCTGGGACAGGAAGGAGACTGAAAGTAGGGGGCATTCTGCAGCCAGCCAGGGCAAGCCCTGGACCCAACAAATCTGTTGGTGTGGGTACCGGGCAGTGACTCAGGGTGGAGTGGGGGCTGCAGACAGTGGACAAGGTGTCAATGGCACCCGCAGCTGCCAGAGCAGATGAGAAGACCTAAACCGCACTCCGGCTGCAAAACCAGCCTGGGGTAAGCGTGCTGAGCTGCCCGGCCACACAGTGCTCCCCGAGGACTCTTTTATGCCTGCAAGATGCTCAAACGCAACAAAGCTGGATTTCCCTGGTGGAACACTGTGGAGGGAGAGAAGAGAAAGGACCTTGCGGACCTGCCTGCCGTGGAGAAAACCACGGGGGCTAAGGCTGGAGAAGCCCCTTAACCCTGTAATATAATGGTCTCCCTCCTTCCCTTCCTTCCTTCACAACTGTCTGTTCCAAAAGCCTACTGAAGGTGGGAGAAAAGAAGAGGATTAGACGGAAGACATGGATTAAATTCCCATCCCGTCTCTTATCAGCTGAGGAGGTTTTAGAAACCCCTTAACCCTCTGAGCTTCATCTTCCTATCTGTAAAAGGTGGGTGATTTTACCACCTACTCCAACTCTGTAAGGCTCAAATCATCCTAATAATGCTGACAATGATGACTGTCATTTAGTGAGAACTTTTTGACGATGTAGCTCATCACCTATAGTAGGGTACACATTCAGCGCTCAATAAAAACCTCTTGGATGTTGAATTTACCATGTAAATATTCTACGTAACAGTAGTAGCAGCAATCATGATAATAATAAACTATTATGGAGTAAGTGCTTTACTACTGTACTGAGCATGCACGTTACTCAATTCTCCCAATGACCTGAGAGGGAAGTACTATTATTACTTCCATTTAAGACATAAGCACTGAGACACGGAGAAGTCATTTGTTTAAGGACACAGCCAACAGGGTAGGACCAAAGAAGCGGGGGGTGGGCAGGGTTTAAATCCAGGTCTGGCTGAATTTAAAATCTATCGCCTCTCGAATCATATAAGTACTCTGTAGACAACAAAGGACTGCACAAATTAGATTTTCCATATCATTGCTGTGTTAGGATTAATGGTGATGGTGACTCGGCACAAGGGGAGAAGGCCTTTCTGCAGTCGACTCTCTGTCAACGGAAGGAGCTGCCCTGAGAGGGTGTGAGCTCCCTTCACTGTCACCCGAGGGTGGACCCCCACTGGACTGGGGGTCTGAGGCGTGGTCCCCAGATGGGAGCCTGGGTCCGCACCGCGAATCCCAAATGAGGTAGAACATCAGAATCAACTGGGGAGCTAGTGAAGAAGTAGATTTCCAGGTTCCAGCTGAGGTCTTCAGTTGAGTCGCTCAGTATCCTGGTTGCAGATGGAAGAGCATGGGCAGGGCAGGTGAGGAATCACTGGGCTACTGAAATGCTGAGTAGCCTCTGTACTCAGCATTGCTGGATCCTAGAAGCCATGGGAGCCACCAAAGGAACCCAGGATGTGCCCTCAAGAAGCGTGTGATCGCTTACTAACCACAAAAACTTGTCTGTGCCAAGCATTACACCCACGGCCCCACAGACTCCTTCTCCCAGGCCACCCCTTCCCCGGGTCCCTCCTTCCCTTTTCCAGCTTCAGCATCCCCTCCTCCAGGAAGCCCCTCCTGACTCCCAGAACTAGGGACCCCTCTTTGGGCTTCTCCAATGACGAGATTTTCACTTGTGGACATGTGTGCCCATGTCCACCCCTGCTACCCCAGGCTGTGATGGGGCTGGTGGTGGCTCGCTCAGGACCTAGGCCCAGTGTAGACAGTCACCAAGCATTTGCAGAGAGGGACTTGCTCTGCTCCACAAAGGATGGGCAGAGGAGACAGAGAGGAAAGCAACCGCTGCAGGAAGGAGGTAATCCAGGTCACCAGGTTCGGAGGAAACAGGACCTACAAATTCTCCCTGCCACTGTTCAGAAGCAGCCGGGTCTATTTATAGTTCGCAAGCCTTCTGCTTCTTGCATTTAAATGCCGGGCCAGGCATGGAATAAAATCCTGGGTGGGTCTGTCAGTTTTTAAATTTATTTTATTATTTTTTTTACAAGAACAGGAGCGGAAAGCAGGGGGGAAAAAATGAACCGTGGCTATTTGAGTGAGCTGCCTGGTGCTGTCCCTGGTCCTGCCTTGGCAAGTCTGATGCAGTTCTAGACCTGATCCTAGAAATCAGTGTCCCTGTAGAGACCAGGCCGTGAAGGTCCTTTTAAGGTGATTCTTAAATAGTGGTTTTGGTTTACAAAACAGTATCACAGCGTGACCCTGCCTTGGTTTAAACACGCATTCCTGCACACATGCATTGTACACACACACAGACACAGACACACACACACAACTGGAGAGAAACAGCCCCAATGGTTAAACATTCTGCTCTTGGATTATATAGAATTGGAGTCATTTTAATTTTCTTTCTGTGTGCTTTCTCTGCATTTTCCCAAAGTTTGGGTACACAGAGCATAGCCTGAGAAGGTTAGGCCCAAGGAAACTGGCTCTGCCATTTGCTGTGTGGGCGACCTTGGGAGAGGTCCTTCATTTCTTCATCTGTAAAATGGGAACAGCAACAACAGGACCCCCCCCCTCAGAGGTTCCCTCTGAGGGCTATCCAAGGTAACACACATGAAATCTGAGCACAGCACCGGGAACGTGGCGTATGCTCAGAAAATGCAAAGCTAGAATAACTCTACAAGCGTTTGAAACTTGTGAAAGCACAAGATTGTTTTAAGAAACTAAAATGATAAGGAGTGACTCTCTGACTCTCCCACTCTCCCGGCTCGTGAAGGGACTAGACTACAGCCTGGTAGGGCTCAGAGGCCTGGGTTCCAAACGCAACCTGGCCAGAAATGCACCAAAGGACCCTTCACTCCCCTTGCCGTCTCGCCTTTCTGACTCTGAAAAGGATGGTGCTGGTGGGTAGACTGGTAAGTACCACTCGTCTCAGCAGATGCCTGAAGAGGATGACACAGCTCTGGTCTTCAAGAAGGGCCAGGTCCTGGACACAGCTCCAGAGCCTTTCCCAACCTGCCACCCCCCTTTCCTGACCCCACCTCCTCCCCACACCCATCTGTTTTTTTTTTTAATTTTTATTGAAGGATAGTTGATTTACAGTGTTGTGTTAGTTTCAGGTTTACAGCAAAGTGAATCAGTTATACATACACATATATGCATTCTTTTTTACATTCTTTTCCCATACAGGCCATTTCTACAGAGTATTGAGTAGAGTTCCCTATGCTACACAGTAGGTCCTTATTAGTTATCTATTTTATATGTAGTAGTATGTATATGTCAATCCCAATCTTCCAATTTATCCTTCCCCCCCCCTTACCCCCTGGTAACCATAAATTTGTTTTCTACATCTGTAACTCTTATTTCTGTTTTGTAGACCCACACCCATCTCTTAATGCACCTACCCACAAGGCATCAATAAACCTCAGGACACTCACTCTTCCTTGACCACACAGAACCCCCAGGGGTCTGAAGCACCTCCCTCCCCCCTTCCACTCCAGCCTCGTAAACAGCTTCTCACCCTTCAAGGCTGTACTCAGCACCCCCGGCTCAATGGGGTCACCCAGTTATCTGCTCTGCTTGTCTCTCCTCCTTGGCTGCGGGAGGCCCCCGTCTTACTCCGCACCTACCTCAGCATCCAGCACATTGGAGTAGGGGGTCAGTAAATACGCTGACTGCATAAATAACACTTTAAAATGAGAAAGGGCAGTGCATAGCGGTGGTTAGGCCCATAGATTCATGGGCTCAGGCAGACCTGCATTTGACCTTACTGTTGAAAGACCCTGAGCCAAAGACGAGCGTCTCTTCTCTGAGCCTCAGTTTCCTAATGTGTGCAATGGGCATGACAGTTGTACCCCCCTCGTATTCTGATGTTTTGATAGGATAATCCAGTGTTCAGAGTACTCAGCATGTGAGAAACACAAAATAAACATTTGCTGTCGTGATAAGGATGATTATTGAAAACGTAAAATGACTTTAATGATTATCTTGGGACACCAGAGTGTCAGCACTTTCCCTGGCGGTCTTGCTCAGGGCCCCTCTCTGGTTCAGGTCCATGGGACCCTGTGAACTATCGGACAGGTTGCTACCTGCACAAAGGTGCCCGACTGAGCTGGGTGGACACACAGCCTGTTTTCACTGGTCAGGTGGTACACCCCACGGGCCTTTTTCTAATTCATCCTTTTACAGGAGGTACCATTTAAATTCAATCACCTGGGGTGGGGGTGAGGCTAGCACAAACGTGCCATACGAGCCATGCGTGTGCACCAGAGCCCACGTGTGGGATCACGAGGGGAAGAGCCATCCCTGGGCGGCTCTCACCCTCAGTTCAAAGGATGATGCAAAGGCCCCACCCAACAGTGGAGGGCCCAGGGCAAAAGTACAATGGAGGCCGCCATGCTCATTCTAAATGTTTAAAAGTTATAAATCAGGCTCTTACATAAAACATGCTCTATCCTTCCATTCTGACAAATATGCCTTCATAATGACCTTGAAGCCCAGGACAGGTTCAAATTTAGAATCCTCTGAGTTCCATGGCTGAATATGGAGAGAGGAGCTGAATACAGGCCCTCTGCTGTAGCCCATCCCTTCCCGTCCTCCCCACCCCCGCATACCCAGGGGCCCACTCTGTACATGTGTGTTCTGTTCTCACCTCCACAAACAGCTACTTTGCGGCCATGTATCAGGACACCCGTGATGGAGGAGGGGCCTAGGGAAGGGGTCTGGACAGACCCCAGATGCTGACTCAGGGCCGTTTGGACAGGGAATTCCAGGGTCCCACGTACCCGGAACATGGCCTAGAAAGGGGGGTCCAGGTGGGCATGTCCCCATTGCCCCATAGATTCCTCACCCAGCGAGGAGGGCTGGAGATCAGCCCAGTAGTGCTGGTGACCCCAGATCAGGGCCCTTCTTGCTAAGTGTAAAGGCAGGAATGACACAGCCCATGGTTCCACCAGCAGCCAGGTCTACTGCCCCCCAAATAGGTCATGAGAAAACTCATCATAGCCTGACACAGGGCAATTCTCCTAAAGACTGCGGTCTAATTTTTTACCAAAACTTTTCACAAATCAACAGATTCTGGACTTCCCTGGCGGTCCAGTGGTTAAGACTCTGCGCTTCCACTGCAGGGGGCACAGGTTCGATCCCTGTTCGGGGAACTAAAATCCCTCCTGCTGTCTGGCGCGGCCAAAAACGATAAAAAAGAAAAAACCTGCAAATCAACAGACTTGCGGGTGAGGTGGGCATGCGGCTTCTCCCACCTTTCTTCCCTAGCAAGGCCCAGATTTAGGGGTTTAAATATCTTGGGAGGCGCAGGGCATCTGCAGGCCCAGCCCTACTTTGAGCCTTTTCTGGGGCTGGAGACATACAGACCCCACTCTCAATTCTTGCCACGGTTGGGCTGCAGACAAACCTTCAGACCCAACCTTTAACTAAAGAGTGGTTTTATTATTTTTTTATTTTAATTTTTTTTTAAAGGATGTAGACATTCACCTCTGGAGAGAAATTATGGGTTTCAAGAGTTCCTGACAAAGAGCTTCATTCCAGAAATGTAAAGTCACCATTTTAAATTTGGTTCTTATTCACTGCTGGGAAGTATTAGAATGAAGATTACAAATTTAATAATGTAGCATGACAGGAACTGGCCCGGCCTCATCTCCAGGAGAGTAATTTGTTCCTGCCTTCAAACTGGCACTTCCCAGCCTCGCCTCACCACCACTGCCTGGTGACACACTCCTGACTTCCGTGTCTTGTGCTCTAGCCCACACAGCCAGCCTAGACAGCAAAACACCATCACTGCCAGGGTCTGAGGAGTCAACGCTGGGATGGTCCGACCCATTTGGGAAGAGTCACTATAACAAAGGGAGCCATCCCTGGGCCTCCTGGCCCCATTCTTCTCATCCACAACCAGAGAGGTCTTTGTAAACCCCAGATCTGAGCCTGTCACCTCCCTGCTAAAAACCCAACAGGGTTCAACTCAACTGTTCTTAAGCTCAGATCCAAGATTCTTGACTTTAAAGACCTAGTATGACCCAGTCCTGCTGCTTCACTAACCACATGTGCCTTCAAAACACCATGTGCCTTTCCTACCCCAGGGCCTTTGCACAGCTGCTAATAATAACAAGAATTAATATCTACAGAGCACTAACTGTATGCCAGGCACCGTGCTAAGGGCTTGACAGGTGTCTTCTTATCGATTATCATCCTGACCCTGGGAGGCAGGCAGTAGAGCCAAGTGGGTAAGCTCAGACTCTGGAGTCAGGCATCTGGGTTTCAGTCCTACTTCTGTCTCTTACTGTGTGATCTTGAGCAATGTACTTAACCTCTCCATGCCTGTTTCCCCATCTATAAAACAGGGATAGTGACAGCACCTGCCTCACGGCGTAGTTGTAAAGCTCTGATGAGTTAAGGGAGGTGAAGTGTCAGGATGTGATGGGTACCGTGTGTTAACCACACCTGTCCTCATCTTACAGAGAGAGACAGAAGCAGGAGTGATTAAACAACGTGGTCAAGGTCACACAGCTACCAGTGGGAGTGTGGTCTCCGGATGCTGAAGACTTCAATTTTTGCCATGACTTGTCCATTGTAGAAAATTTGGAAAATACCAAAGAAGTGCAAACTAGAAAACAAAAACTACCCATAATTCTGCCCCGTAGAAGTAATTATGGTCAATATTTCCATCCGTGTGCATGCGTGTATATGTGTGTGTGCGAGAGAAAGAATGAGAGAGAGAGAGAGAGAGGAAGAAGAGAGACAGATGAGGGGAGGGGGAGACAGCCACAAAGACTGAGAGAATCCAAGACTTGCACCCCCAACTCCCATAATTGACCCCAAGTCCGTGCTCTCAGAGTCATGGCATCCTGTCTCACTCCGCCACTCCCCCGCCTTCATTTGGCCGACTCCACTCATCCCTTAAGTCTCAGCTTCGCTGTCTCCTCCCCTCCTCTCCCCCAGCTCAGTTCTTCCAGCTCCAGCCTCCCCCGGCACCCTGCACTTGACTTGTGTGGCACTAAGCACAGTAATGATCAAATTATTAGTTGTTCCTTTGGGTTGTCTTATGTCTAACCCCCTCCCACCAGACTGTAAACTCCATGAGGGCAAAGACTGGGCTTGTCTCGGGTCATCAGCACCTACTGGAGAAGAAAGAGAGAGAGGGAGGGGAGAACGGGGAGGGAGAGAGTCTGGGAAGGTTTGGGGTTCAGCTCCGCCTTTCCCAAATCAGGGCTCCCCTGGGTGGGATGCAGCAGAGAATCACACAGTCCCTGACCTGGAGGGGCTCTCAGTGTGGCAGTGAAAAGTGATGTCAGCCAGACTTTGCAACTGCTGGAGAGAGAGAAGAGAAGCTCAGAGTGCCATGTGAATGCCCAGGAGGAACAATCAACTCCGCCCGAGAGAAGAGAGGTGTGCTTCCTGGAGGAAGTGGCATCGGAGCCCTGAGGGGGAAGGTGGGGGGCATCCCAGAAGATGAAATTGCCCAAGCAGAGGTACGGGAAGCAGAAAATTCGAACAAGCCTGCCAAGAATGGAGGACCCAGGTTTTGCCTGGAAGTAACAACTGGCTGAAAAGGCTAGAAATGCGAAGTTAGATCATCTGGCCCTACCCCAAACTCATTTTCCTGTTCATCCTGTCACTTTCTCTCAGGTACACTCTCCACACACAGTCAGGCGTCTGAACTGGCAGGAGCCATCCCCTGTCCCACATCCCTTTAGCATTTCAGTGACCGCTGGCCTGACCTCCTGCGGACCTCCTGTTTCTCTTGGCCAAGGGCAACAGACAACGCCCTGCCCCCACTCCATCCCCATCCCCACACTTGGCCTTCAACCAGTGACTGATGGGAGTTGGTGTATAAGCACCCCAGCTCCCTCACTCCTGGGTGGGATAACGGAGGTACATGCTCTCCTCCGCGGGTCTGCGAACTAGGGCCCATGGGCTAAATCCAGCTCGCTGCCTTTTTTTTTTTTTTTTTCACTGCCTATTTTTGTAAATAAATTTTTTGTTAGAACACAGCACCACCTATCCATTTGTATATTGTCGGTGGCTGCCCTCCAACTGTGTAATCCAGCAGTTGGGAAAGTGACCTTATGACCCGTAAAGACTAAAACATCCAGGGTCTGGCCCTCTACAGAAGTTTGCCAAGCCCTGTCCCAGAGACCCCAGGAAGACTCAACGCGGTTGCCCTCGGTCCGGGGTAACTTGGCTGATAACACACTGTTTCCCCAAGTGACTTTCTCATTCCCCTCCTGGAGTTTCATCCATCACCTCGGGAACCATATGAACCATGTACAACTGCTATCTGACTGCTTTGACTCCTAAAAATGGCAGTTTCCTGTGGTTCAACCTAATACTTGTACTCAGATCCTTGTTTCGTGGGGAGCCCAAGCTAGGACAGGAAGACAAGCGTCACTGAGCCCATTTCACAGATGGGCCCTGATCTGACACGGTTCCCACGCACATGCTACAGAGGTCAGCTCTGGGGGTTGTTTTCTTTTGTTGTTGTTGTTGTTGTTTTTTGCCATGCCACGCGGCTTGCAGGATCTTAGTTCCCTGACCAGGTATGGAACCCGGGCCCCTGGCAGTGGGAGCATGGAGTGCTGACCACTGGACTGCCAGGGAAGTCCCTCAGGTCTGGTT
Source organism: Monodon monoceros (assembly GCF_005190385.1). Lineage (NCBI taxonomy): Eukaryota > Metazoa > Chordata > Mammalia > Artiodactyla > Monodontidae > Monodon > Monodon monoceros. The sequence continues at coordinate 15,323,119 of NW_021703769.1, read as the reverse complement.
TTGGACTCCCCACCCCAACCCAGTCAGAGCCTTGCCAGGTCCTTGCTATGTGCAGTATCATTAGCACACCTGCCAGGCTACCCAAGGCTTATAGCTGTGGGCTTGTTCACCTAAAGAAGCAAGCAAGGCTTGAAGAGACCTGCCCAGGGTCACTCAGCTGACAAATGGGCAGAAATGGGGTCTCAAACCCAGGTTTTCTTATGACAAATTCAGGGCTCATTCCATGACAAAGCAGCTACCCCTTAACTTTTCACCTCAAGGAGTCTGTCAGTCAGGTCCCCTGCCCACCTCTCTGGAATCAAAGCCGATTTTCCACGAGGATCAGGTGAGCTCAAATAGGCAAACACCTGTCAGGCCCAAAGGTCTTTATGTTTGCAAGGTACAAAACAGAAAACCAAGATGGACACCTTCCAAAGGTACCTAGGGGACTTCCCTGGTGGCGCAGTGGTTAAGAATCCGCCTGCCAATGCAGGCGACACAGGTTCGAGCCCTGGTCCGGGAAGATCCTACATGCTGTGGAACAACTAAGCCTGTGCACCACAACTACTGAGCCTGCGCTCTAGAGCCCACGAGCCACAACTACTGAGCCTGTGTGCCACAACTACTGAAGCCCACGTGCCTAGAGCCCGTGCTCTGCAACAAAGAGAAGCTACCACAACGAGAAGCCCATGCACTGCAACGAAGAGTAGCCCCCGCTCGCCGCAACTAGAGAAAGCCCACGTGCAGCAACGAAGACCCAACGCAGCCAAAAATAAATAAATTTAAAAAAAAAAAAAAAAGAGGTACCTGGAAAGAAACCCACCAGGAAGCACAAAATACACACGTATATTCATGGAAAGAATTAATGCAGCACAGATGCTGGAAAGACCACAAGGGTTGGAGGCAGCCCCGGGTTTGCAGCCCTGTCCTAGCTTTCACCAACTTGACCTTGGCCAAGCCAGGAGTCCATCTGGACACTCGATTCCTCCAGCCCCACCTAACGTAATGACCATGCACACCTTGTGGGACCATGGAGAGGGTGACCTGTAATAGGGGTGGGCACTACCCAGCACAGAGCTGGCCACACCTGCTCTCCTCACTCTGTGGTCAGAAGTTCCCAGACAGCTGGTGGGTGGACCCAGCCCAGCCAGAGCCCCTTTAACAAGCAGGACACCCATCTCACAGCTGCTGCGAGTTTCTGCAATTCCAGCTCACAGCTGCCCCTTCTTTGGAGAGCTGCTCTTAGCTGATGGGAGCTGCCGTGCCCCAAAAGTTATGTCTCCGCTCCCCCGCCGCCCCGGGGGGACTGTCCACAGCCCATGACTGACTGATACGCGAGTCCAGAAGGCCAGTCAACTCTGTGACGCCATCCGCCCTCTAGAGCTTCCCATGGGTCAGGCTGAGGCCAGCCTGTGGCTGAGTGCCCATCGTTAGCTGCTTCTTTTCCTGCCCATCCTGCATCCCGGTCTCACCTGACAGCACTGCATAGCATATCACCTGCACAAGAATCCACGTCTCAAACTAAGACAGTGGAAACAGGAGAGAGTTCTCCCATCTTCTATATTCTTTTCAAGTTGAAGACCGCTGGGAGGAGTCTAAGAATACTACACATGTTAATTTCTCCCTCCCTCTTAGCACCCACCCAGTTCCCATCAGGGCCAGGCATCCCAGTTTGGGGGTCCCTCTCCCAGGACCCAGCATACCCAACAGAAGCTAGAGAGAAGTGGCTGCAGCTTCCAGGGGCCAGATGGTTCGGGGGTGGGTTGGCCTGGGTCTGGGTGGGCCCCCAAGGCACCTGGTCCAGTGTTGGTGTTGGGCCCAGGCAGATGAGAGATGTTTCTCGACATCTGCTGAGGAACTAATTAATTTCCATTACAGGCCCCAATTAGTGACATATCCTCCCACCCACTCCCAAGGCGACTCCAAGCGGCATTTCTCAGGGACACCAAGTACCGGAAATGCAGGGTATGGACTTGAAGCCTCAGGTGCCAATAGGGTGCAAAGTAGCCACTTGGGTCACCTGGGAGAGGAAGAGGCCCTGACTGGGAGTCCAGAAACATCAGTTCTACTCCTGGTTTTACCAGAGACCTGCTGTGAGGCTTTGAGCAAACCATGAGATCCCTCTCTGGGCCTCCACTAAAGATGCTAGAGAACTTCAGAGAGACTTCTGGCTTAAGGGCTCTGAGATAGTAATAGCTAATACTCTTAACACACTTCTACTGTATTCGGGCTCTCTACAAAGCATGTCACAAATACCTACTCATTTAATCCTCCTGACACCTTCAAGGCAGGGAGGGGTTATTATGGGCCCATTTCGCAGTTGAGGAGACTGAGGCTCAGAGAAGTTAAGTCACTTGCTCAAGGTCACACAGCCAATGAGTGGCAAAGCCAGGATTCAAACCCAGGCCATCTAGCTGTGGAGTGTGTATCATAACCACCACTGTGCTATACTGCCTGGTATAATCTGACTACTCTTGAATCCTCACAGGACTGGGCACCACCATAAGTGCTTAATAAGAATTTACTAACTGGAAAATAGAGAAAAAACTGGTAGCCTAAAAGACCATACTGGTGGTTTGTGGGAGTGGGACTAGGTGGCTGAGGTGTGAGGGAGACTGGGTTTTCTTGGGTGTCCTTTGTGCTGTTTGGCTTTTCACCACAGAACATGTTACTGTCAGTAACAGCAGCATAAAGGGTTGTGAGAGCTAGAGACAGTGTTTGTCCTAGGGAGGGGACAGGAGACCCAGAAGACGGAGGTGCCTGGGGCCCTTTTAATTGGATATTTTTTGTGCTTCTAAAATGTTGTACCAACTGCATATATTACTTAATCCAAATAATACTTATTCTTTTAAAAAGTATTCAATGACCAATCAGCCAAGGATCAGCTAGAAACTTTGGCAGGAGGGGATGCTCTGGGGATGAAAACGACCATAGAGGCAGAGGAGCAGGGGAGAAATCCAAAGGAGGAGATGGGGGCCTGGACAAGTGTCCCCTGTTTTCTGGGAGACTCTGGTTGTATCTAAACCAAGCCCACTAGACACCTCACTGTGTAAATGGGGACCCTGAGGCCCAAAAGACAAAGGGAAGCAGCCAGAGGAGATGCTGAGATTTGGCGGCTGAACGGAGACCTCTTCTCCTGACTCCTAATGCAGCCTCTCAGGCCTCACTGGGCACAGAGTAAGCACCAGCTGTCCAGACCCGAGCCAGGAGTCCCAAACGCAGGCAATGCGCTCCCACCATCCCACACTTCCTGCATCCAGGAAGTCTACAATAGCAGGAAAGGCAGCGCTGCCATGTCCTGAATGCCTTCTACGCCTCACACATGCATTATCTCTAATTCTCACAGGGTAGAGTTATTCACTCCATTTTACAAAGCACGAGGCTCAGGCCCAGAACAGTTACGTATCATAACCAAGAGACACAGCTAGCAGGTGGCAGAGATTCAACCCAGGTTTGGGGCCCTCCAAAGTCTGTGCTCTTTTGCTATCCTGAGCCAATCCTCTTGGAGAAGTGTCTCCCATCAGTTGAGGACAAGTCCCACCGGGAATGTATTTGTAAATGCCTGTGTCTTCAGACTCTGAGTTTTAAGGGACTGGATGGGAATCTTATCACATCATATGGTTTATCCCCCACGCCTCCAACCTAAGCAAAATCTCAACCTTCCCTAGAAAATTACCAGCGACCCCTTTCTTAGAAACATCTAAATAAACTGACTCAGTAAAGTCTCTTGGTAGCATTTCCCAGCATTTTGCCCCTTAACATTGATGGTCCCTTTGATTTACTTCTTCCCAGCAGAGACCTGTCCTCAAATGAACCTCCTGGTTTTAACACATAGTCCTGCCTTTCACCAATGCAGGAAAGGGACTGCGTCCTGTTCCCTTCGGTAAAAGGTGCTAGACCTGAGCCCCTCAATATTCCACAAAAGGATATTATGGTCTGATGTGTTATTCATGTCGACTCATTTATCACTTATACAGGTGACTTCCAAAAGGATTGATGGGGTCCTTCACATTAAACCCAGTGCAAAGCAGGGCAGCAGCTGAGGCTCATTTGATCCGAGACCATGTGATGGAAACATGAGTGCCTGAAGACTAAACCCGGGTGCTGAATTTGGTACTCAATGTCCCCAGCATCTAAGACACAGGTAGCCAGGAGACATCCCAAGTTGAGAAGAACCCTTCATTTCTCTCCAGCTTTTTCTCTAACCCAGTGATTCCCAAAGCAGGCTCCCTGGACCAGTATCAGCATCACCTGGGAACTTGTTAGAAATGAGATTTTTCAGGGGATTTCCTTGGTGGCGCAGTGGATAGGACTCCGTGCTCCCAACGCAGGGGGCCCGGGTTCAATCCCTGGTCAGGGAACTAGATCCCACACACATGCTGCAACTAAGAGTTCGCATGCCACAACTAAGGAGGCCATGTGCTTGCAACTAAGGAGCCAGTGAGCCACAACTAAGACTTGGTGCAACCAAATAAATAAATAAATATTTGGGGAAAAAAAAGAAATGAGATTTTCAGGCCCCACCCCAGACTGAATGAGAAACTCTGGGGTGAGGCCCAGCAATTTATGTTTTAACAAGCCCCCTCGATGATTCTGACCCATTAAAACCAACAGTAACAACCACAATTGCAGCAGTAACCTCTAACTGAGCATCTACTACGTGCCCAGCATTAAACCCACGATCTCATTAGTCCTTTTAACTGAGGAAATCTTAGTTCCACATACCCGGCTCTGGGGTAGGTGTGTTTTGTGCATTATATCAATGTATTACTCACAATAACCCTTTGAAGAACTTGCTATTATTATGCCCCCCTTTTACAGGTGAGGAAATTGAGTCCCGGCGAGTTGAAGCCACTTGCCCAAGGTCACACAATTTAGAAGCAGCAGAGGCAGGATAAAAATTCAGGTGTGTTGGATTCCAAAGCCATGTTCTTTCTGTCCCACCATGAAAGCTCCCCAGAGTTTCACAGCTACGTCACCCTGAGAAGCTATACAGCTGGGTGGGGTGAGAGTCGAGGAGGAGAGAGGGGCAGGCAGGAAGGGCAGAAAAAGCCCTTCCAAGACTCCACAATACCAGCTACAATGTGAAAGGAAGCCATGTGATGCACTTAAAGGCACAGCCACCTGTGTCTAAGGGACTAAAAAGACAGGGATTCGGGAGTTCTTGGCCTCTCTCTGTCTTTACTCAGCTGGGGGTCTTTTCCATTCCCAATCTGAACTTCAGTTTCCCCACCTGATACTCCTTATCATTGTCTACCAGGCTGAGTGATCTGCCCCCAGCTTACTTCTCTGACCTCGTTTCCCCGCATGCAGTCTAACCACGCTGGTCTGCTTTCTCTTTCCTAAACACCCAAACTCCGCGCTGACCTCAGGGCCTTTGCACCAGCTGTTGCCTCCGCCTAGATCCCTCTATCCCCTCATATTCCCATTACTGGCTCTGTCATTCAGGTCACAACTCAAATGTCACCTCCTCAGTGAGCCTTTCCTGACTATCTTACTTAATGTTATCTCCCATCCCATCAACCTGTCTTATTTTCATTTCATTTAACACAATCTGAAATTATTTATTGTTTAATTGCTTTCCTGCTTATTGTCTGTCTCCTGCACCTCAGAACATAACTCCGCGAGTGCAGAAACTGTGTCTGCCTTGTTCCCCCGATATAGCCCCAGCACCTAGAATGCTGTTTGGCACTGAGCAGCTAATTAAATATTAGCTGAATGAATAATACCAAAGAAGAAAACCTAGACTCAAAGGCCAGAGCCCTGGATCCTTAACACGTGACCTTGGCAAGCTGCTTTGCCTCACTGAGCCTCAGTTTCCCTCCCTGCCTAATGAGGAGAGTGGACTAGATGCTCTCCAAGGGGCCTTCCAAGACTGCTAGTCTTGGAAAGCCAGGCCTGGAACCTGCCCAGCTGGTCCATTCAGAAGAGGCAGCTGGCCAGGGTCCCTGCAGCAGCTGCCCCCTCCCCACCCCCACCCGTGTCCCTGCCCAAGCCACGCAGTCATCTCACTGCCCCCTCGCAGAAACTGTTAATGAAGTGCTGCACTGCTAAATGCAGTTACAATTACGGGGGCTAAGAATAAGGCGCTGACATCAGCCTTGTCAGTTTCCGAGTGAATCAGAAGGGGAGGGGGGAGGAAGGAGAAAAGGGGAGGGGGGATGGCTCTCTGGAGCTGTCAAGTGGAAATAGCACAGCGTTAAATATAATCCAGCATTGGCCTACATCGGTCTGGAGAGGCAGGTGATGGCTCAGCCCCCAGGGCCAGGGCAGACAACTGGATTCTTCAAAGAGGCCAGGCAGCCCTCCGATGGGGACCATCCCGGAAGTGATGGCCAGGAAGGCACTCCAGTGGGCTGGGGTGCAATGCAGTGGGATGGCAGACCCTGGAGGGGTGTATCTGGATGTGAACAGGCCCTCACACCCTGGCCTTTGTCAGTGGCTGTTTTGACAGCCCAAGCACAGCCCCTGGGGCTTACACTGCCCATTTCAGGCCAAGAGGCAGAGGGTGGTCTCTGGAGTCAAACATGCCTGGGTTTGAATCACCACCATGAAACCCAAAAAAGTCACTAAACTACACCAAGCTGCCTGGCTTTTCCTCATCTGCAAAATGGGTACATCGGCAACAGCTGATACCCCTTTTGGCTGCTACATGATTCAGTAAGATTATGGAAAGCACTGAGCACAGCCAAGCAAGCCTCTTGACCATTTTCTTTTTACAACCCCAAGAGATGCTCAGACAAGGATAATTAACCCCGTTTTCAAGATGGGGAAACTGAGGCCCAGGACTTGCCTGAGGTCCTAGCACCAAAGTGGAGTCAAATCCGAGCCCCATGGAGTAAACTGGGTGGGAGAAGGAGAGAATTCCAGTCGGTCATTCCAAGGGACTGGGTGTGGGGTTTGGAACTGGAGCTCTGACAGTAAGACAGCGGGCTTGACTGGAAAACATCATGGAGTGGGGGGGGAGGGCGGTACACAGATTACAGTGGGGGAGATGTCTGCACCCTTCTGAGCATGTCCTCCAAAACTGGTGCCTTTCCAACAATTCTTAAAAGAAATGCTGAAGCGATGGTTGTTAAGGCCACAATGAAGAGATGTCAGAAGAGGCAGAGGAAAAGAAAGGCCCTGAGATGGGAGTCAGCTGGCTTGCGGTCTGCTCTCCTCCACACCTCCGCCCTGCCCTCACTCCGCCTTCAGTTAGTTAGAACAGGCTCGGCCTCTGGGATGGAGGTGGGTGGGGAGGAAGGCAGAGCCTAGTTCTCAAAGGGAGACAAGGGGAATGGGCCCCTCCTTTCCCCTTCCCACCAAACAGAACCAGGTGGGCCTCTGGCAGCTGCAAAAGCCAAGGAAGCTGAAGCCATGAGTCTGGCAGCTTGGGGACAAGGAAGAGAGGGTGCCAGAGAAAGAGAGAATTTTAGGAGAGAGCTCGAACTGCATCAGAGCAGATCCACAGGCCAGTGATCTGTGTAATGGGGGAAGGGATGACTCCCCATCACCCAATTTTTCTGAAATACTTCTTTCAGAGTAATTTACGATAAAGTAGTTTGGGTCCACACTCTCACACACCCACAACTTGAACGATGGGAACAACTGGTTCGATTCTTTACTATGCCTCAGTTATCTAAAACTAGAAGAGTTCTGCCCAATTCCCAGCCCATAAAGGAGATTACAGTGCTTGGTGGTAAATTAGGGAAAGGGGCAGAGGGGGGACAGGAAGTGGCCTGCCCTAGGGACGAGGGTGGGAATGGAGGCTTCAAAGCCTCCACCTCATGCCCTCAAGTGGCCCTAATCCTGAAGGGTATTTTAAGGCCTCCCCCCATCACCACTCTCCCTTATCCACGCAGCCCCAGCCCCCCTTTAGGGCTGAAGTACTCTGTTCCCACCATCTCAGGGGGAAGGGATGGGACAGCAGGACATTTTGTTTCCCAGAAAAAGCTCAGGTCAAATTTCAAGGACAAAAGTTAGCACTTGGTCTGGGAAAGAAAACCTTGCCAAAAGGAGTAAACTGGGGAAGGGAGGGGGGATTCCAGCGGGGTCATTCCAGGTGCCTGGGGTGGGGCGGGATTTGGAGCTCTCATTACCCCTGCTGAGATCTGTCTGGCAAGACAGGAGTATCTCCACCCCACGAGCCAGGAGAAGTAACTCAGACAGCCCCCTCCATTTCCCCTCCGTCCAAAAACAAGGGGAGTGGGCTTTAGCACTAGTTTGTGGGACCCATCCACCATGCCACCCCACCCACCAGATTTGGTCTGAGCGGAAGAAGGCAGTACCACGAAGGGCTTTCCAGCCCAGAAATGTGGCCCGAACTGCTAGGAGAGGGACCGGTAGCCGGCCTGTGTTGCCATGGCAACTTCCTCCTTGCGCTGGATAGAAGCATCCTATGGGCAAATCGGAGCTGGCTGCTCCAGCTTCTCCGCCCCTCTCCCGGGCGGGTGGGGGAGAACTGGACGCCAAAACCACTTGGTCAGACTCAGGGACACCATCCTCAATTCCAGACCCTGATATAGCAATGCCCTTTGGCATCTGCTGGATACTGAAGACACTCTTGCTCCCCAGCTGTGCCCCAAGGCAGAGTGGCAGGGCTGGGACTGTAGATGTAATGAAAATTAACTGTTAAAGAGAACAGGGAAATGGGGAGCTAGGTGCTCCCCACCCTCTTGTTCCACATGCAAGTCCCCCAAATCCCATCTTTAAACCCCCTCCAAGAAGAAGGGCCCAACTCTGCCTTAATAGCTATAACAGTGCAATAAAATTAGCTTATTAAAATTATGAAAGCTAACATTTTGAGAACCAGGCTACCCCCCTTCCTCAAACCCACAGATTCTTTTTTACAGTCATGCTCAGAAATAAGTCTTACTTGGTAATAAGAAAGATAAGAGCTAACAGGTATTGAGAGCCTGTCTAGTGCCAGGTACCGTACTAAACCCTTTTCGTAGCACGAAACAGCATAATGATCAACAGCACAGATGCCCGAGATGCTCAAGTTCAAGTCCCACCACCCTCATTTCCCGGCTCAGTGACCTTGAAGAATATTCTCTCTGTGCCTCAGTTTTCTCATCTGAAAATGGGGAATGTTAAATGTTAATTTTATAGAATTGCTGTGAGGAAAGAAAACAATATTGAAAGTGCCTAGGAGGATACTTAGAGAAAGGTAATCATTTAAAAAATGTTGACCCTCTGTGGTCCATGCTATTATTTTCTTCCTCCAAGTCACCAGCAACCAACAATATAGATGTGAAAAAGCAGAGGTCACGTGTCTAACTCCTCCCTGCCCCACCCCTCCTCAATTATAAAGCCAGTACCACCAGCAAGGCTGAGCCATGAAGACACAGACACAAAAAATGCCTCCCAAGAGCATGCCTCTCTAAAGCCTCAGCATCTTTGTGAAAAGGGGCAAAAGCAGTGTAAGTAATGGGTTCGGAGTGCACGATGGAAGATGCTCCTTGGGAGGAATTCTAGGAATCTGCAATGACCAGCATCCTGAACCACAGGGTGGCAAGAAAGGGGTGGAAGGGGCAGCTTCCTTTGCTGACAAAATGTCCAAGGCTCCCAAGCCGGAGGCAGGAAAGTGCTCTGGCCCAGTTAAGGCTAATGAAAGTCTCCTCCTCATACAGTTTCTCAGAAAACCAGCTGAAGGGTGGCATGTAAGCCCTGAAGATGGCTCTGAGTCAATCCGGTTGATGAAAAAGGTGCATTGGACAGGAGTCAGAAGCAGCAACAAAGGGGAGGCACCCAGATGAGCCAGAGGCCCATCAGGGACACTTCTGAGTCATCGGGGACAGAGGGGCAGGAAACTGTTGAGGGGACGGAGCAAAGAAGAGAAAGGTAAAGCAAAGCCAATTCTGACAGCCCTGCAACTGGAGCAGTCTCTGTACAGTATCTGAGAGATATTCAAACTGCTTTTCGAAATTAGTTCAGGGTGGTGCCGTTCTGAAAGAATAAATCCAAGGGGCTTTTTTATTTTTTTAGGAGAAAATGAATGACTTTGAGAAGAACAAGAGAAATTGAGCACCAAGACAATGATCCCTACTTCCGATTTTCACCAGACACAACGATCCCTACTTCCGATTTTCACCAGACACTCATTAGCCTTCCTGAAAGGAAACTTCACTTTCTCCCTCCCCCTCCCAAACTCGAAGCATCCCTGAAGATGAGCAGACAGTGAGCATGAGATGCCCAAACCCAACTCCTGGCTGCCAGCCGCTCCCTGGGACCTCTTCACCTGGGAACCATTTTCTACACAGTGAGATTTGACTTTTTAAAAAATCCTCTTTCAGAGAGAGGGCTAGTGTCTTACTGGAAAGAGAACCAGAAACCTGATTTTTGTCTTGGCTGTGTGCCTGCCTCACTGGGTGACCTTGTGTTACACACACACACACACACACACACACACACACACACACACTGGGGCTTCAATCTCACACACATGCATACATTCACACAAATACACACACACACCAATTTGGGGGTGAAAAAGGGTCGGACAAGATGATTTCTAGGTGCTCCAAGTGAAAAACTTAAGAATTTGAAGAAACCTGCTGGAAAAAAAAAAATAGGGACCTTTAAAAATCTCTAATATTCCATGAAGTTATCTACTCTGACTCACGTGAGACCAGAGCAAGTCACCAGCAACCAACAATAATAACCAAGGCATCTGAACCATGACACAGAGCATGACTTTGAAGAAAAACCCACCTGTCCCCGCCACTGATGCACCTTGCCTCTTGAGACCCAAGTGGCCTGTTGGGATTTCAGGAGCGTCCTTGAACGTCAGGTGAGGGTCGGGGAGCCAGCTCACCGAGGCAGGTGGGGCTCCCTCCCCAAGCCCCCATGCTAGCCGGGACTTCCTCTCCCGGATTTTGCTCCAGAGGAGGCCACCGGGTTAGGAGAGCCCCTCCACCTCTCTCCTCACTTTGCCTTGTCCAGAATAATAATACAACCGCCCTCAGCTGCATCACGGGGGAAGTTAAGCCTCTGAACCTCAGTTATTTTTTCTGTAAAATGTAGATTCTGTAAAATGGCTCTTCAGTAACCATCTTTACTCCACCCCCATCTCCAGGTCAACAGCAAGACAGGTCTGTCAGGGGTCAGCCTCACATAGCCCCATTCATTCACTCAGCCAACACTTTCTTCTGGAGAACCTTCTCCCTTTCTCCCCACCTGCCTCCTGCACCAGCAGAAAGACATGAGCACCCATCACCCACCGTTCCATCCAAGGCTTATCAGATAACGGGATGACCAGATGAGGGTCCCTGCAGGCAGAGAGTTTTAAGCAGGGCCCACGAACTCCCTAAAACTGTGGACAAAAATTTTTGGATGGTGCCTATGTGTATTTTTTGGAGAACTTGTCCATATTTTCATCAAGTTCTCAAAAGCGTCCATGAAACCATTTTACTCCTCCCCACCACACACACCCCTCTCCCTTTCATCCCCTCATTGAATTAAAATACTCTCAGATTTTCAGCTTACAAAACACTTTTAACTTTACCTTTATGTCTGAGGTACTGTCATCCCATTTTACAGATCGGGATGTAGAGGCTAGGGGTGGCATGACTTGCTCAAGGTCATGGCTAATACGGAGAGAAGCAAGACTGGAACCTCATTCCAACTCCCAATCTGGCACTCTTTGGGGAACTCTCACCCAAGCCCTCTAGGCACCCCACCTGTTGGTGGCTTCGCTTTCTCACCGCAGAACCAGATCTGAAGCCCTTCTGTTTCCTCTGCCTGGTCCCAGGGCCCCCAAGAGCTGTTTTCCCTACATTTCACCGCCCCTTGGGCTCTGGCTGGGGTTGCGCGCAGGCCTGGGAGCCTGAGGTTCGGGCCGCTGTATGGTGGCCCGGTTCAGCCCACCTAGAAGGGCTACTCCAGGCACAAGAGCACCCGGGGTCAGGGGCACACTCCGGAGGGCGCGCAGGTGTAGAGTCGGTGCCGCCCTAAGCCTCCCTCGGGGAACCGCCGGGAAGAACCGAGAGGAAAGGCCGTCACCCGACCGGTCCCCTCGCGGTCCGCCCCAGTCCTTAAAGGACTGGGGGAAGAGGAGGAGAGACAAACAGGGGCGCTCAAGGCCTTGGGCGCAGGGCGGGGGTCTTGTGCAGGGAGTCAATGAATGCAGCCAAGACAAAGATGGAGCGGTAAGGTTGCGCGCCACCTCCAATGGCGGGGGGCGCGTCGGAGCCCCGGAGGTGAGGCGGCCAAAGCCCCGGGGTTTGAGGAGTGGGCACATACAAGAGGCCCGGGGAGGGTGGCGGGTCGGATCCAGGGACAAGACCGGGAGCATTCAGTAGGCGCAGGTGAGTAGGGACAGCTAAGTCCAGGCGACCCAAAGGGCCCACTTGCGGAAAAGGGGTGAATGCAGATGATCTAGGGGTCCCTGGGGGGCGGCGGGAGGCGAGGAGACCCCACATCCTAGAGATCTGAGGTCCTGTGGGTGGGAAAGAAGACCCTGGGGGCGCATCCCCGAGCGTGCTTGGGATTGGGGGTGGGGAGGAAAGAGTGGCCACCTCTTAGGGAGCACCGGGTCGGGGAGGGGGCCTCGGGATCTGGCTCCCGGGACGCCCCCCGGGGATCGGGGGCGGGCCACGCGCTTACCCGCGTCCTCGTCGTCGAAGGAGTTCATGCACGGGAAGTAGATGGCAAGCGCCTCGAAGGAAGCGGACAGGCTGAGGCGGCTCTGCGAGCGCTCCATGCCCGCACCGGCGCCGGGCGCCTCGGCCGCGGCGGCGGCGGCGGCCGGCTTGGGCAGCTTGGCCGCCCCATTCTTGACGCGGAGTACGGCGCGCGGCGTGGTGGCGGCGGCCCGAGGCCGGGCCGGG
>NW_021703769.1:15304168-15305328 GCF_005190385.1 Monodon monoceros | reverse complement strand
GGCGGCGGCTGTGGCGGCGCAGCTCGCTCTGGCCCGCGGCGCCCATCGCCGGACGCGAGGGGCGGGCTCGAGCCGCCGCCGCAGCCAATCGGCACCGCCCGAGGGAGGGGGCGCCGCGCGCGGGGCGTGGGAGCCGGAGGGCGCGGGGGGGGCTCCTGCTCGCCGCCCAGGCCGCCAGGTGTGCGCGCCCCGAGGGAGGAGCGCGCAGGGCTGCTGCGCTCCCAGTCCAGGGGCTGCGCCCCCCAAGTTTTCCCCTCCCCCACTCTCAGCCCTCTTACTCGCCTCGAATCCAGGCGACCAGTCCCCGACTGAGACCGGCCTCCCCCCGGGACGCAGACGCGCTGGAAAGCGACACAGTTACAGTGACCGGCACTGGAGTCCTCAGATTCACACATGAACCCGCAGAGGAGCACAAACAGGCACCCACAAGAGTGCATTCACTCTGCAATGTACACCACGGACACCCTCAGACTCTTACACACCCAGAGAGATTCACCCAGACTCACTCACTCATAGAGACCCTTGGAGTAACCAATCCACAGACCCCCTTAGACTCCAGACCTCCGAGACCCACACAGGTAGGTACATCCACGGACACACACAGACTCACAACCAGAGACCTGCAGACACACTCAGAGCGACAAACAGGGACACCCTTAACCACACAGGGAGACCCTCCGATCCCACACAAACCCACAGAGAAGTTCAGGTGGGCACACACCCCCCCATGAACCCACACTCACAGAATTCACACACAGACACTCATACTCAGTGATACACTGTCAGACCTGCACACAGAGACACCAGTGGCCCTCCTAACGTTGACCACCCCCTCAGCACCCATTCACATACACCCAGAAATACCGTGACAAATCCTGTCAGACTCACACGCAAGTCACCCTCAGACCCAGACCCTCAAAGAGAGACACTCAGACACACCTCAGTGGGCACACACAGGTTCACACTCAGACACAGCCCCACAGACTTAGTCATTCCTGGTGATGGATACATTCTGATGCACAGACACCCTCAGACTCATACATGGACGCAGATACACTCCACCAGACTCACACATTCACCCAGACACTCCCACATATAAACCCCCAGGGACTCACACACACACACACACACACACACACACACACACACACACACACACA